>NC_058058.1:23575674-23889007 GCF_020085105.1 Siniperca chuatsi | reverse complement strand
ACCTCACTTCCACTGGTGTTTGCTCTCAATCCTTCATAAACTGCATCATTATTTGGTTACCCTCAGCTGTTGATGCATTTGCAAGTGGAGTGGGCTTTTGAGTTTGTCGCTTGGTTCAGATGCCGTTATCATAACCTAAAGTAAAAGTTCCCTTCTTGTCACTTTGAAAGATTCAGTACCAATTCTCCAAATATAAATGTGTGTACAAACTCCTGCGACTCTCCAGGACCCAACTTGTCAGATTGTAAAGTACACTAATGTGCTAGGGCATAGGGTCTTTGTCCTGCACTCCTAATCATGCACTACACTAGTTCATTAAAACTAAACTTAATGAGTCATACACTACAGACTTGCCCTCAGCAACACCAATTAGTTTCTGTTTTGGCTAGTTACTGTCTTCCTGAAGTGCCCGAGGCTGTTAGCAAAGATCTGAGGTTTAGTCACACAATAGAGCAATAAGCAGAAGTTAAACAGAGGGACACGTGTAACACTGTTCTATATTCTTCTACTCTTGATACAGTAGCTATTAAATTTCTTATTTAACTGTAATCATCTTCAAGGATCAGACACCTAAGCCCCCTTAACGGCCAGAATTTAACACTGTATATCTGGATTCTTAGTTTTAGCTAGATATTACTGTTTACACATTCATCTCTGGTCAACCTGATCTCACAAGGCATATGTGATCATTTAAAAGAAATAAATCATTTGTTTTTATCTAACATTGAAAAGGAGCAGACTGTGCGAAATCAATCAGTGCAGTTATGACAGTAAACAAAACTGAAACCCTAATAAATCATAATTACCGTAACATTTACCCTAAAACTTATTTAATTAAATTAAAAAACTTAAAGGGCCACTTTATTTAGTATTGCACTTCCATAAAGTTGGGGGACGTGTGTGAGAAAGACTGAAGAAAAGAAGTGTCAGAAGCTGGCACACTAGATCCTACACGTCCAATAATCCAATAACTTTATAGCATCTTTTATCAGGCCTTCCCTGCCAGTTATATGCCAACGTCTTTCAAACCGAACGCCCCCAGTATGTAACACAGGCTTTCTGTTATAAAATATTTAGTCTTCAAGCCCAAACCTAGATGACCCTGAGAGTTAATTTCTCTGAGCCACAAAATCATTTTACAACTGTTTTCACAGGTTTAGCAGAAGTCCTGATGACAAGTTGACCAATGTTTAAAATCTGCGTAGTGCTCCGTTATTCCCATAATTGAAATAAAACAAAAACAACCATGCTAGCAGCTCTGGGAGGCTGTACTTAGCTCAAAGCACAGCGGTGCTTTGAGCTAAATGCTAATGTCAGCATGCTAACAAGCTCACAACGACAGTGCTAACATTATCAGCTATAATGTTTACAATGTTCACCAAGTTAGTTAACCCTCATTAGCAAATGTTAGCATGCTAATTATCACTGATGGGAATATCATTAGTGTTGCAGGTATTTGTTTAAAAAACAAAGCTTTGTAGTTGCTGAGAAATTTCAGTCTGGACCAAAGGGGCGGCCCAACTGACTGCCATCCCTAGAGCTGCGCCAGTAGCAGGCTAAAAGTAGGCGTGGCAGTGTTTTTGTACTGATTAGAGGAAAATACAAAACTCATAGTAATGTTATGCAAAGGAGAGCTGTCCCTTTTATACAGTATATGAAAATGTCTGGCTATAACGCTATAAAGGTGTATTATATTATAATATTATATTATTACACAATATATATTAGACTACATAACATTCCTGCTTACCAGTAACTGTTTTAATTCATCCAATTATATATCAGAATCAGAAATACTTTATTGATCCCCGAGGGGAAACTCTTTTGTTACAGCAGCTCGCCTTTACGTCAGTGCACACAGGAATAGAAAAGAATACAGGTCAGAAAATAAACTAAGTACCAAGTGGGTGTAAGTATAAAGTTAAGTGTAACTTATTAAGGTTATAATGAGATGGAGGATATTGCACAGCAGTAGTAGAGGTATGAGTAATATCAATATCAATAAATAGGTAATTTTAAACTAAAATATTGCATAGGAGTATTACACAGAATATTGCACAATTATTTCAAGTATTGCAGTGATGTTAATGGTCCAATGCCCAGTTTAATGACTTTGGGGCATACAGACTAACCCTTACAGGGAGGAGTTAAAGAGTTTGAGTCCTGTTGCGCTCTGTGGTGCATTTTGGGGGGATGAGTCTTCCGCTGAAGGTACTCCTTTGTTTGACCAGCACGTCATGGAGTGGGTGGGAGACGCTGTCCAAGATGGCATGTAGTTTAGCCAGCATCCTCCTCTCTGACACCACCGACAGAGAGTCCAGCTCCACCCCCACAATGTCACTGGCCTTACGGATCAGTTTGTTGAGTCTGTTAGCGTCCGCTACCCTCAACCTGCTGCCCCAGCATGCAACAGCATACAGGATAGCACTGGCCACCACAGACTCATAAAACATCTTCAGCATTGTCCGGCAGATGTTGAAGGACCTCAGCCTCCTCAGAAAATAGAGGCGGCTCTGGCCCTTCCTGTACAGAACTTGAGGGTTCTTAGCCCAGTCCAGTTTATTGTCCAGTTTATTGCCATATAATCCCAAAGCTCCCACTCTCTCACTTACAAACACGAAAGCCAATCAGTAATCTTCATCCCCTTTATCAGTACAACGAGCTGCACCTGTAGCACACTGCTTTTGGCTCCCAATGTTAATGCTAATATGCAGTCACCACCTTCCCAACTACCACCAACATCGAAACTCCAATTAGAATCAGAATCATGATGGACAAAAGGGTTGATATGCATCAAAAACAATTAAAAAATCTAAATTTCTTCTCTTTACGTAAGCATTTCTGTAAACTATAGTGTCTTGATTGAAACATTAGTTATTAATATCAAATTGCCCTTTTTCCTGGACAGATTGTCTTGCCCAAGAATTATATTTAAGCTCTTACAAACTGACAGCAAACATCTTTTGGGTTGATCTGCCTCTTTGAAGAGTACCATGATTGGTTATTTTTTTTCCTGTTTGAAGTTTCACTTGGTTGCAAGTAGTAGCAAAGCTACTGTATGTTCATGCAACACAGTGCAGCCTTGAGCTACAGTAGCTAATACGTGTAGCATGCCTGCATGCTCACAAACAGCTTGTGAAAAATATAAACAGCTTCCTGAAATTATGAATAACTGTAGCCAAATTGCTGCAAAAGGTTCTAACAAAATACATTTCAAATTATTATTCCATTCATGTAAGACAATACTTAAAATACTGCAAATATAGACATCCTCAATCTTCAGACATTCATTTTAAAATAAAACCTGCTGGATTGCAGAACATTTTACAAAAAGTACACAAATATATGAAAATATATGATAGTTTTTTTAAATATCCAAACATTTGTAAAGGAAAAAAATCATCAGGGCACAAATGATCTTATCTTACCACTAGGAGTCCTGTTAGTAGCGCTAAAAGTTCCTTGCTAATGCTGTGTAGACACTATACAGATTAAACACGATTTTGTCCCAGAATTGGTCGCCCCCGACTAAATTTAGAATCTGGCTGATTTCTGCCTGATCAGTTGTCGTTTCACGTGCGGTTTGATGGGGGTCAACACCTGATTACCTGACTGAACAATCAGCGATCTGGCTCATGGACGATTGGATGGATTTCTGGCAGGTCCGAAATTTTGGTCGGCTGTCTTGCAGTTTGAGCAGTTCCACGGTCTGATTTCCCACATGGCTGCTGTCAAAAGAGCTAAACTGTACTGAGCTTGTTTTACTATTACTGGAGTAGTATTTTATATGTTGTGGCTAAAACTGTAGTCTTGAGACTGCTGTGATATAAAACTAAACTTCGCTGCAGAGCAGACACCATATTCCAGACATCCATTTTCTTCTTCTTACTTTCCATTCATACTAGAATTATACAAAGTAATGCTGCCTTTCTCTCATTTTAGTGAAGATTGTTGAGGACGCAGCCATCTTGTTTGAATAAACTTTATTGGAAATGTCGCTGGACAAACCGACCAGGGATTCCATGCTTCGGTCAATGTGGCCCGACAGTTGATCTGTGCAGTGTGAGCATAAAAATTGCAGGTTCCGGCCATGCAGAAAGGCCAATTAAAACGTGTGGTGAGAGTTAACACAAAGTACAAGAGTAATACATGCCCAGTTTAAGAGTTTCAAATTAATGTAATTCAGCACCAATTTTAATCCAGCAATGGTCATGAAGTCCGCTTTATTTATTTATTTCTTTACTGCAGTTTTTGATTATTTAATGTTCACTTAATGGGCTGTCACAAACTGGGTTCTGAGTGCATTTTTGGTTTGATGAATTATTCTGACAGACAGCTGAGTTAGTTCATCAGCACTACAAACTGCAGCACTTCATCATCTCCAGTGTTGTTGGATTATTTGGATTTGTTGTTGAGCTGCTTGGTTTCTTATTAACCTGCCATCATATTCTCCTTTTTAAAAGTTTAATATTGTGAGTTTTTTTGTCTTTTCAAAATGCTGGCGTGTGTAAGGCTCTTTACCAATAGCAGCCCACTGATTATGAGTAGGTCGTAGTTATTTAGGAGTCCTCTGGATCTAGGTTTAGTGCTAAAATGCTTTGTAAATTACTCTCAGACCAAAAACCTAGTCTTAAAGTTAGGATGGACACATCCCTATATTTAGTAGTTTCTCCTAACTTAGCCAGTTAGGAGCTACTTTTAGCTTTAGGAAGTTTTGTGAAGTCGGATTCTGCAGGCTGTTGCACCAGCCATGCGTAAAGCTCAAACATTGCTTAGTGTGAATGTAGTAGGGCAATTAGGCTGTAACTAGTTAGTAACAACGTAGAGTTAAGATGTGACTTATGTCACCTTCAGAAGTTCACACATGATCGCATACATTACTGGGTCTCCTCTGTCACTTGCTAGTGTTGGTTTTCTCTCCCATTTTACCTGAATGCTGCACTCTGTGAAACAGCAATCTCTGCGACAATGTTTTGATTACAGTCAAGTTAGTTAAGTTGGAGAGTAAGTAGAGATGGTGGGGAGTTTAGTGTGAAAGTAACTACCCTAACGGGCCTCATCTACTGTTAAGGGGAAGACCTGGTCTGATTAGGAGAGACGGCATTCATCCCACTTTGGATGGAGCAGCTATCATATCCAGAAATCCGGACGAGTTTATCAGTGGACCAAAACCATGACAACTCAGAGTTGAGACCAGGAGGCAGAGTTACAGTCCTACATGCTTCTCTGCGCTTCCAGAGCAGTTACCCACCCAGAACTCCTTAGTTGTCTGCCCCCTGACCACTTAAATTAATAAAACCAAAAGTTAACAGAAGAGGAATTATACATAAAAACCTAAACAAAATTACCACAGCTGAAATAGCACAACAAAATAGGAGAATTAAATGTGGACTCTTAAACATCAGATCTCTGTCTGTAATGGTAAATGAATTAATATCAGAATATCATATTGACTTATTTTGTCTTACTGAAACCTGGCTGGGTCATGAAAAATATGTTAGCCTAAATTAATCCACTCCACCCAGTCATATTAATACTCATATTCCTCGAGGCACCAGCCGAGGAGGTGGAGTTGCAGCCATCTTCGAATCAAGCCTATTAATCAACCCTAAACCTAAACTAAATTATAACTCATTTGAAAGCCTTGTTCTTAGTCTTTCACACCCAACCTGGAAAACACGACAGCCAATTCTATTTGTTTTAGTGTTCTGCGCTCCTGGTCCTTATTCTGAATTTTTATCTGAATTCTCAGAGTTTTTATCAAGTTTAGTCCTTAAAACAGATAAAGTAATTATTGTAGGGGATTTCAATATTCATGTGGACGTTGAAAATGATAGCCTTAGTACTGCGTTTATCTCATTATTGGATTCAATTGGCTGTTGTCAGAGTGTACATGAAGCCACTCACTGTTTTAACCACACCCACGACCTTGTTCTGGTATATGGCATTGAAATTGAACATTTATTAGTCTCCACAGAATTCCACAGAATTCTTCTTTATCGGACCATTATTTAATAACTTTTGAACTGCTATTGCTGGACTACATGTCATTAGGCAAAAATTCTTACTCTAGATGTCTATCTGATATTGCTGTGGCTAGATTCAAGGAAGCGATCCCATCTGCATTTAATTCAATGTTATGTCTCAATATAACAGAGGACTCCTATGCAAATCGCAGCCCCTCCCAAATTGACCATCTAGTTGATAGCGCTGCAGGCTCACTGCAAACGGCACTTGATTCTTTCGCTCCTCAAAACAAAGAAGGTTAGTTCCATGGTATAACCCCCAAACCCGCAAATTAAAGCAAACATCACGAAAACTTGAAAGGAAATGGCATTCCAACAACCTGGAAGAATCCCGTTTATACTGGCAAGATAGTCTTAAAACATATAGGAAGGCCCTCCGTAATGCCAGAGCAGCTTACTACTCATCATTAATAGAGGAAAATAAAAACAACCCCAGGTTTCTTTTCAGCACTGTAGCCAGGCTGACAGAGAATCAAAGCTCTATTGAACCATGTATTCCTATAGCGCTCAGTAGTAACAACTTCATGAGCTTCTTTAATGATAAAATTTTAACTATTAGAGAAATAATTCATTAAGTCCTGCCTTCAACCAGTGCCAACCAACCGTTGTTTGTCTTCAAACACAGGAACCTTGGAAACAGCTGTCCTTCACCCTCCGCGGGTGGTCTCGAGACTGATGTGTGCTTTGGCTGCTTTGCTCCTGTCGATCTTCTTCAGCTGACTTCGACGATTAATTCATCTGAGCCATCAACCTGTCTCTTAGACCCCATTCCAAGTAGGCTGCTTAAAGACATTTTACCCTTAATTAGCACTTCTTTACTGGATATGATCAATCTGTCTTTATTAACAGGCTATGTACCACAATCCTTTAAAGTAGCTGTAATTAAACCGCTTCTTAAAAAGCCCACTCTTGCTCCAGGGGTTTTAGCCAACTATAGACCTATACCTAACCTTCCCTTTCTTTCTAAGATCCTTGAGAAAGCAGTCGCCAATCAGTTGTGTGACTTTCTAAATAGCAATAGTTTATTTGAGGATTTTCAATCAGGGTTTGCAGAGTGCATCATTGCACAGAGACAGCACTGATGAAAATTACAAATGACCTTTTAATTGCATCAGACAATGGACTTGTCTCTTTACTTGTCTTGTTAGATCTTAGTGCTGCATTTGACAACATTGACCATCACATCCTATTACAGAGACTGGAACATGTAATTGGCATTAAAGGAGCCGCACTATGCTGGTTTAAATCCTATCTATTGGATCAATCTCATTTTGTACATGTTAACGGTGAGTCCTCCACGCACGCCAAAGTTAGTCACGGAGTTCCACAAGGTTCTGTGCTTGGACGGATTCTGTTCACCTTATATATGCTTCCTCTAGGAAATATTATTAGGAAACACTCATTGCTACATAAACTTTCACTGCTATACAGATGATACCCAATTATATCTATCGATCGAGCCAGATGAAATTAACCAGTTAACTAAACTTCAAGCATGCCTTAAGGACATAAAGACCTAGATGACCTGCAACTTTCTGATGTTAAACTCTGACAAAACTGAAGTTATTGTACTTGGTCCCAAACACCTCCGAGACACATTATCTAAAGATATAGTTACTCTAGATGGCATTGCCCTGGCCTCCAGCAGCACCGTAAGGAACCTCCTAGTTATCTTTGATCAGGATTTATGCTTTAACTCCCACATGAAACAAACTTCAAGGACTGCCTTCTTCCACCTACGTAACATTGCAAAAATCAGTCACATCCTGTCTCAAAATGATGCCGAAAAATTTGTGCATACATTTTTTTACTTCTAGGCTGGACTACTGCAATTCCTTATTATCCGGCTGCCCGAATAAGTCGCTTAAGACTCTCCAGTTGATCCAGAATGCTGCGGCGCGTGTACTGACAAGAATTAGGAAAAGAGATTATATTTCTCCAATATTAGCTTCTCTGCACTGGCTCCCTGTAAAATCCAGAATAGAATTTCAAATCCTTCTCCTCACCTACAAAGCTCTTAATGGTCTGGCACCATCGTATCTTAAAGATCTCATAATACCATATTATACATCTAGAACACTGCAACACACCAGAATGCAGGGTTACTTGTGGTTTCTAGAGTCTCCAAAAGTAGAATGGGAGCCAGAGCCTTCAGCTATCAAGCTCCTCTCCTGTGGAATCAGATCCCAGTTTGGGTTCGGGAGGCAGACACTATCTCCACATTTAAGAGTAGGCTTAAGACTTTCCCTTTTTGATAAAACTTATAGTTAGGGCTGGCTTTGGTGAATACTGAACATCCCTTAGTTATGCTGCTATAGGCCTAGACTGCCAAGTGACTTCCCATGATGTGCCTCTTTCCTCTCTCCTCTCCCTCTCCATCTGTATGCATTTTTATCCCATTACTGCATGTTACTAACTCAACATCTTCTCTCTCCCGTAGTTTTGTGCTTTCTCGTTTCTCTCCTCTCTCCTTCTGTCGCTTTCAGCAGGTATTTCTGCCTCCGGAGCTGCAGAGACTGGATCTGTGGTTGTGGGCCACCTGCTGCCCCCGTGTTCCTGCTCGACAACTGCTACTACAGTTGTTGTTATTGGCTCTGTTACTAATACTGACATTATTTTTCCTATTGCTGTCATTCCTATTATTACTAATGTATTAATATTAACACTACAATTACTATTCTACTATTTAAAAAATAATAATTCTACGTGGTCTTTGCATTGTGTGCCCCCAAAAAAAACCCCCCCCCTCTCTCTGTCTGTCTGTCTCTTTCTCTCTCAAAACCTAACAAGGCAGCGGCGGATGGCCGCCCACCACTGAGTCTGGTTCTATCCAAGGTTTCTGCCTCTTAAAGGAAGTCTTTCCTTGCCACTGTCGCCAAATGCTTGCTCATGGTGAGATTTTTTTTGGGTCTCTCTAATTAATATTATATAGAGTACGGTCTAGACCTGCTCTATAGGAAAAGTACAATGAGATAACTTCTGTTATGAATTGGCGCTATATAAATAAAATTGAATTTAATTGAACTGAAATAAGCTTCCACTGTTTTCCATTGGTCTTCTGTCCTTCTACACACAAACCCCAACAGGATGACTCCTCTTGATTGTAGGGTCCATGCAGAGCAGCAGCTCTCTCTGCTAACTATTTTTTTATCCTAATTGGGGCTATTGAGCAGTCCCCCTGTCCTGTGATCTACCCAGCCAGAGGAAGCCGACCTCTCTTTAATGTGGTGCACAGTGAAAAGAAGTCAAGGAGAACAGAAGCCCAGGCCTCAGAGACTGTCAAATGAAAATCTCTCTACACAGCCTTTTGACACTCTCAATGGTGCTATAGGGAACTCTCCAGCCTCATTCTGTCAAACAACGTTTGGCAATTTGGTCACAGTGAAATCATGGAGGAGTTAAGTGAGTATTTTTTCACTGAAACACCAGCGGCTCATCTCATTGTGTTGAGATATGGTATGGTAGAGTGTGAGGAAAGCAGAGTATACAGACTGATAGATACACTGAGAACCAGAGATGGTAGATAAATTCTATATCTGTTTCTGTGGAAACCAACATTGAGGTAGAAGTGTTAATATTCAGTGTCAATATTAAGTAGCCTACTGTTACAGCCTTCTCTTGGATTTTTCATCTCTGGCCAGGTGGAATGAGCCAGCGGACATCCAACCCAAACAAACCAGCTTTAGAACTAGACATCACCACTGGGCAGTGAACCAAGCTGAACTCTTACCTTTAATATTTATCAGATTGTTGAACCCATATCTGCAGATATCCCTCAGCTCCGCATCGCTTTATCAAAGCGCTGGCTCTCTGTTGGAGCAGCCGGTAGTCATCTGGCCAGACTGGGTTTGAGTTAGTACATGAAAGCTCGCCTCGAGGCACGATTTCAGACTCATCTGTTGTACTGATTCTGCTGGGCTCATGTTTGTCTGAGCCTGCAGTGACGGCAAGGCATCACTGTGGAAATACTGGGCTGCAGCGTGTGCTCTGAGAGGGAGCCAGTGGTGCCGTTGCCTTTTTGACTTCCGAGAGTGAAGCCGAGGCCGACTGCCAGCACATCAAGGGAGGGTGTAAAATTGCTCTGAAACATTAGGACTGAGAGTGACCAAGGAGTGAATTAGGCCATGGTGAATCATTTTATGCCACCCCCAGTCCTACCCACTCATCTGTCCCTTATCATTTCATTCTGCTGAGGGTGTCTTGTGTTGTTCTGAAGAGTTAAAAAAAAAACTCCCTGGGGCCTATCAACATGTATTTCATGTGCTTCCATCAGCACTCTTTTTAACTTGTAGCCTCAATGTGAATGAATTTGATAATGTGGCATTGAGGCCATAAAAGACATAAATATGACAGCAAATAACGAATATGCATTTTGTTGTTTACGTGCACGCATTTTTTAAAGTCAGGTGAACAGTCAATATTGCTGCTATATTTGCTCCAAATCTGCTGTCTTATAATATGATGGGTAGGAGCATGAGTACAAGTAGAGTACTGTATCACACCAGGGCTATCAGTCATTTGCAGTAATAATCTGACATTTGCATATACATTTATTGTCATCAAGAAACTATAATCAGAGCTTATAGTTCTTTTCTGAGAAAACTGCTGATGACTTATGTTTACTTTTATAAATAGAAGAAGACCTACTGCAGGTAGTTAGCATGACCGTCGATACCTAAAGAGAACTGCCTACAAGCAATCTTTAGAAAAGATTTCTATGGGAGTGGTCAAATCCAAATGTATTTGTGAGATAAAGTGCATATAATATGACGTGATAATATGACTAACCTGACAAGAAATCAAAGCATCAATTAACACACCTGAGGTAACACAAGACAATACAACTGTTTTAAGAACACATACCTAAGAATATTACACAGTATTAAAGAAAAAAGCATTCTTGTTAGATGTTTCTTATCTGTTTACTTGACTGTTAATGTCTGAAAAATAAGGATGAAACAACTAAAGAAACATAGGACTTCACTCAGACGAAAAATAACATAATAGAATCTTTAATCTTGTCAGTGCCCAAATACACTAACAAATATAAAGCAAAACAAAGATGCAAGCTACTTCATAAGGGCACAACCATGGGCTCTACTTTTTACCCATTATTACACAAACTGTATGTGAGCTTCTTTGGCATAATTTCATATTTAATATATTTATTGATAATTGATGACCATTTGTTCCCTGTGTGTTTGGCATGTCTCCTTTTCTGACAAAGGTCTGTTTGACCAAAAGCTTAGACAATAAATTGGGCATATACAATGGAGATTTTCATTCTTTACTTGCAAATTCTCACCATAAATGGACAAACATGTAAAACAATGTTAAGTTGAACTGCAAACATCTGTGAGAAGAAATTGCCAAAATTGCTGCAAATACTTCCAACTGTTTAAGAGAAAAATGAGGATTGTAACTCGTTCACAAGTACAAATACAATAATCATACCTACAAAATCTGTCCAAGTTTGCTGGTTGAAAATGTATGACACCTGGCACATAATCATGAATTTAGCGCTGCAACTTTACACATTGGTTTACATGTTTTTATTTGTGTATTTGTCTCTCAAGTTTGCAAGTCAAGTTTCAACCTAATGCCACATTTTTCAGGTTACTGGTTTCTGTAGACATCACAGCTGTCATAGTCAGCCACCATGCCCTTCCAGTCCCTGCGTGTTCCTGTGTGCTCCCTTCTCCTTGTGTTTCTTGTGTGTCCTCTGTTCGTTCCCAAGTGTGTGTGTGTGTGTGTGTGTGTGTGTGTGTGTGTGTGTGTGTGTGTGTGTATGTCTTGTGGTCTGGCTCCCTGGTCTCCCGCCTGCTGCTGATCACCGGCTCACCTGACTCCAATTACTCATCAGTCTCCACAGCTCAAATACAAGGATCAAACACATTACCAGTGCCAGATCTCTGTACACTTGTACGGTGCCTACGTTACGGCTGCTGTGCGCTAAGCTAAGTATCTTTGCAGTTATTTCTAGTTACCTCGTTTTTGACTTTGGTCTGCTTCTGCCTCAGACTTACCCTGTGCCGGTGATCACAGCTCCAGGTGCGGTGCAAAAGCTCGGCAGTAACAAGAGCAAGAAAGGGACAACAGCAGCTATATTTTCTCAGGAAATTTAATAGCAGGCTGTGTTCAAAATCACATACTAACGTACTGCCTACTACATACTCACAGTATGTATTGCCTGCTAAATGAATGATTAAATAGGCCTATGCCATTTCCAGCAGACTGTTCACACTGAAGTGTACTGCTGAATATGTCCACTAAGCAGCACATACTCAGGAAATTCTTGCTAATCTAGTATACATCCGGGCATTTCTCGTCGGCACAAAATCCACACACTACATGCTCAATTTGACGTCATACTTAGTATGAATGGTACACTAGTATGCGATTCCGAGCTTAGCTGCCGTCTTGAAAATATGGTGCTAGAGGAAAGGTCAGGGGTCACAATATTAGTATTTGTAGTTTGAATTCTCAACCATCCATAGCAGGAAATTGTTTGTAAAACTGAAGCCAGTTATTGAGCTGGACAATGTCAACAGGTTTGACTACAAAGTTAGCCCCTTGTACCCTAGACTGACTGCTTTCCACAGTCTGTTTATGCATATGTGTGTGGGACTCTACATTTTCCCATCAGTTGCTTTTTGTACCTCACAATCCATGAGCGGAAGGAAGATCGATACAGTATTGGCTGTGGTTACTGAGGAGATGCTGGAATGAAACTAAAGCTTTTTGAAGTGTGACGATTGGCCTCAAGACACTGCTCAGTGACACAGAAGACGAGCCACCAGTCAGACATGTCGCAGCGGTAGTGAGATTTCTTGAAATGGAAAGTGCCCTGTTGTGTTTTGCTGAAAAGAGGTATGCCAAGAGAGAGAATGAGTCAGTTGGAAGGGAATCATTTAGCAACATTGACCTCTTTTAACAGAAGTGGGGTAAATTGCTCCAGTTTAATACTTGACGGCACAGTGGACAAATGAGGGGGGTGGTATTGGATACTAATCTTGAGAAAAGCCACTTGTTGAAAAACATTAGGGAATTTTGTGCTGCAGAATCTGACAGCAAAATCTAAAAGGCACAATTACGTGTGTTTAATGAAACATCTCTACAGTGTACTATCAAGTCATGGTCACGTCCCTTCTGCCCTGTCATAACTGTTATCCTCCCCTCTCTTCACATCGTTAACCAGTGCTCCCTTTTCTCCGCAGGATCCTCTCAACAATCTAATGTAATGACTTACATCTCTCGGTTGGCAGGGGAAAGATTAACATAAATATTTTGAGCGAGCGGCTCGCCTGACACACTGAGGTCTTTCTTTCAATTGACCCCCCCCCCGCCTTCACAGACATACATTATCAGTCAAATCACTGAGCCTATACTGTTCACACTAATAAGCATTTCACTCCGAAATGCAGCCACTTGCTTAAAAAAAAAAAAAACTGCACATGCTCCATCTGCTATGTGACAAATCTTTTGCCCACTGCATTTGGATTGCAGAAATGTGCTCTGCATTGTGAAGGTGAGAAGGAAGGTAATATGTCAAGTGATTTACATATAATTCCCTTCACGAGTCAAGAAGTGCCACGAGTGCCCTGCATCGCCGATTTCCCCTGCTGACTGGAGGAATTAGGGCTTTAGACAATGTTCAGCAACTACAGTAAGATAAGTGATGGGGAAATAATTCAGTGGGTCAGACTCCAAATACTGTTCTGCTTTCTCAGGTAGTGACTTTTGGGCTGAAATGGCCTACAAAACCTGTATGGATTAACAAGAATGTCACTTCAAAGCTGCATTAGGCAAGACTAACCTGTTATCCAGCAGCACGTTGCGTCTTCAAAGGAGTTCTTGTGATCCCAGATGTCTTCTGTCTGTCCTGAATGTTTGCTGAGACATACATTACGTCCAGCGCAGTCCGTGGAAATATGGGGTAAGTAAGTTTTGCCTTGGGCAACCATTTTTCTCTGACACACCTTTTGAAGATACAACTCTCTGCTGGATGACAGGTAAAAAAAAAAAACTGAATGTTTTTACTTTTCCTCTATGGTTTGCATAGGGTACACTGTTTTTTGAGATATTGTACCAATCACAAAACCAGTACCGACGTCATCAGTCAGCACCAAAGATTCGCCCTCCATGAAGAACACTGATGTAGGCGCCACTCCCACTGCAGAAAAATAAATAAAACTTTAATTTCTTTGTTTTAGGAATGGAAATTTTGACCAAATAAGTATACAAGTCAAAACAAAAACTGAGAATACTGATGTCTTGGCAAAATATTTCTTCAACAGCAGTCAGCAGTGATGGGGCTAGAGAAATCCAGGCTCACCAACCTTAGTTTTACCTGCTGTTGTCCTTTTGGCATCCGATTTCTGGGCACTTACGTTAAAAGCTTTCCGTTTCCACTTGCTGCCATGTGGGACAAACACCTATTCCGTTGCAAAAGAAAAAAACATGAAAAGAAAACACCTAGGTCAACAGTTTCAGTGATGGTATCTAAGGAGACACTGTATGCTTGCCACCAACACCAACACAGCTGCTTTAGGGTAAAATTGGTCAATTTGCCTCCATTTTAGCAACAGTTTGCAGCTGTACCATACATACTGAAGTGCTGCCATTGCTTGACAACTGCATTTGAACTTCTATATTTTGTTCATGCTCCGGATGATGAGATGCTGTCTAAACTGTCCTGCCACAATGATTCTAGACTGACTTGTTTCTATTTATGGACCCTAAAGAAAATACAATGGGTTAGACAACACATGAAACTCTTTTCTGGAAACTCACCACAGGAACTATAGAAAGGAGTTTTCACACTCCTGTGTGTGTGTGTGTGTATATATATATTTATATGTGTGTGTTTATAAAAGTCCACATCACGGGCATAGGTATGGAATATTATTTATTATTCACTAATAAATACTTTGAGTAACCAGTTGCTATCATCGTGGCATAAGCCAATTTCTACTGGCATATCACTCCTGATCCAGCGGCATATATATATATATATACACACACATATATATATATATATATACATTGTATATAAAAACAGAAAAAAATATATACATTCATGATTTGGTGTGACAGTCTGACAGTGGCCTACCACTTTTAAGTGGCGCTGCCGTTAGGAGACGGTATGTGCCGGAGCAGGGACCGGCATATGCTGCTGAACCACAAGTAGCATACCATCAGCCACTTTTCGATCTCGGCGCTACTGTAAAAAGTTGGAACTGAAACGGTTTCTCAATCTAGTTCAACCTCACTGTTCAAGGACAGTAATGGAGTCTTTCAGGCTCTCTTAAAGTGACACCATTGTCTCATGCAGCCTCTTGGGGCTGCAAAATATTCTAGTGCAGCCTTAAAACCACTTAAAAATCTCTTCTCGTTTTTGCAACAGCAGGTCCTTATTGTAGTGGCAACCCTGGGAATGTAGGCAATCAGCTACACATCTTGTCAAGCTGGTCAAAAATAGTAATCACATCAGAGAAGCGAAATAATCTCAGTCATCAGGGAGCTGCACGGTGAACAGCTCTGCAGGAATGGACCATTTGACGGATCCTACACCCGACAAGATGAGGAAACGGAGGAGAATGGCAAAAGGATCAGCCAATACTCCAAATAGGCATGTGCAGTGCCTTCTCATTTTCCTTAGATCTCCACAGACTGTGGCTGCAAATGGGACATTATGCAGGCTTAAGTGGGATTGATTTGGCAAGAAAATTAATAGCACATTGCAGTACTTGAGCTGTAGGTATGTTATTGTCTGCGATCACAGCGTATTCAGAAAAGATGACAGACTATTTTGCTGATAATTTAGGAGTCTGCCATTGGCCTTTGTACTTTATTCTTTAGAAAAGCGATTTCAGAGCAGAGCCCCAGCTATATGGTGTATTTAAGAAGGTCAGGAGCATTTTCAGAAGTGGGTGTTACATTCGAGTGCCCACAAAGGTACAAGGTAAAATCTAGTCAAAAACCAACAGGCAAAAGACTAGAAATTATACAGTTTACCAGAGAGCTGTAGCACGGCAGTATTTCATGCATGCTTTAGATGATGTGTGATGCTGCCTGTGAGGGCCTCTGAGATTTCTTTTGGCTCTGTTGGGCTGTGATGGGGAGTGTGATGTGGCACCGCACTATCTCTATTGACAGCACATTTATCACACTTTGTCTCTGATAGCATTCATTTGCATGGGCCCATCTCCAGTCATGTTGCTGGAGGTTGGCGTGACAGTATGTTCATTTTTGTCCTAAAGCCACGCAAATATACAAACATTTGTTCAATGCCAAACAGGACTGCTGTGTGCTATAATAAATAGAAAAAATGCCATCCCTTAATTGTATATTCTCACCATTTATTCTGGGTAAATGTTTACCATGCACTGTCACATCAGCTTCATATCATGCTTCACAGCACATGACAGAACAACACTTCACCACTTTGATTTTGCTAATGGAATCATAATTTGTATAAAACAAGATGTTTTTATGAAAGTCATCATTATCAAAATAAGGAATTGATACAAACAATATTTTAGTAAATATTATCGTTCAGTGAAAATATGGTGGAAAAACGTAATCAATATGCCATAGAGAAAAGAAATTAATAATCTATCAATTAAAAGAAAGTTACATGAATACAAAAAGAAATGGATGATTAATAATACTACAGTACAACAAATATGCTGTAATATAATTACATTTAAATAAATTAATTTTAACGAAAATATATAAATAGGGAAATAAATATATACAGAAATAAAACAATAATCAATAGATACAGAAAAAACATGCGTTTATTTAGAATGTAATTTCATGTGTTTTAATTCATTCATTTAAAATATAAATATATTAATATTTTGTTAGAATGAAATGAAATATTTAAAAATTATTTTAAATTTATGCAGTCTTTCTTGTCACCTTAGGTTGAACAGCAGAGCAGAAAAGATTTTGTCGATTAATTGATTAGTCAAACGCCGATGAAATTCATTGGCAGCAATTTTGATATTTGATATTCGATGAATAGCTTCTTCTCAAGAAAAAAATCCCTGGCTCTCAGTTAGACCCTGACAGATACTGAGTGAAGCTGCCATCAGCTGTTATTCTGTGGCGAATGGCGAGCACCATTCAGTCACTCTAAAGCTCAGTAGCTCCGTGCATCAAGGTTCCCCAAAGTTGAACATTCACCTTAAAGGCCTTAAAATTAATCTGAAAGGTACCGTGTGGATTTTTTTTGTATGTTTCCATTCACTGTTTCTCACCAAAATGCTTCGGGTGTAATCTTGAGACCTAATAGACTTAATGAATGCACTTTCTTCCTCATTTTAAGAATTTAAAAACTTCATTGTTTACATTGATGTTTGTTTACTAGCAGTCGCCTTTTTCCTTGACTTTGTTTTGGCTTATTGCTGCATTTCTTGGCACGTTACCACCAGCAGCTGTCACTCAGTGAAATAGCATGAAGACATCGGCAGGACTGGGTACTGCCAGTCTAATGCACGTGCGTAACATTCGCAGAACGGGACCCATTCTTAAAAGTATTGAGCATTAAATATATATAGTGCTACTTGTGGTCAAAAACTCCACAGGGTGCTTCTAACACAAAAACTAACAGTTGTTGTTTTACTATGGAAAGTCATCACATAGAGCTTTAATCGTGGGATTTTTGTGCCAAAACATGAGCATTCACAGAAAGCGTTCTGCCTTTGGATTACTGAAAAGCCTTGTAAACTGAATTTAAATCATTTGTGGAATCTGGTCACAAGTCACAATTACACCCACACACACACACCCAACACACACATAAACAAAGCAAATTCAAAGCAAAGCAAAAGAGAGGTGTGAAAAGATGTAAGTGCTGAATGATTAAAGGATTGCTGTCTCTTTGTACCTCCTAAGATGAGTTTCTTGATTAGACTTTCCACTGGATTCTGTCTTCATTATTACAATAGAAAAGCAAAACCAGAGTGTGCCATCTAAAGACATTTCAATCTGTCTTTTCTCTCACAGAGCTGCACTAGATTAATGAGAGCGAAAAAAGCACAAAAAAGACGTGCTGAGGGGAACATGAACTTAGTATAGAGGAGTGGTGTGTACATTTTTTAATTTTTTTCCAGCTTTATTGCTGACACACGGACCTTGAGACGATCCACCCAGCCAGAGCAACCGGACCAGAAACCACAGCGGGTGCTGTGTGATCGCCCCGGGAGGAGAGGAAGAGCCGGGATAGGAGCCACGCCGGCCCAGTTTGGACTTGAGGCTGCTCGCAGTTAATGTCTGGTCTGGACGAAATGTCACTCGGGCTGGCCAAGCAACAGGAAATCTGAGACAGCGCCCTCATCTTTGAAGAGACCTGCTCCACCAACATCCTGGATCAAGCACTCAGCGGGTGACTGAGCTGAAGGCTCGATGAGCGCAGTCAAAGTGGATAGTTACTGTTTGCAGATGTCGAACACTTTATGTGAAGATTTTAACCATATTATTATCTCCATTATCTTGTTGCTGCTGTCTTGCATGCTCCCACTGCCCGTTCTCATTCCCAGGGCTATGGGCGTCGCCTGGCCTGGGCGTCCGGGCCGCTAAGAGTTTTCATTTAGCCCCAAATAATTCTCCCTCTCCTCTAATAGCCCCCTTCTAATTAAGTGGTTTGTAACTAAAGAAGACGACAGTGTTGTAATTTTGTATCCTCAGTGAACACAACAGAGGCAAGACCAATCAGAGCGTTTACAGGAAAATATGTGGAAATACTTGTGTCTTATTGGCTGACAGGTCTGTCAGTTCTTCAGTTGAAATGTTAAACACCAGCTAGCTCACACGGTGTGAGGAAAAAATGGACTATAAGAAGATTTTATACCAGTAAAAATGGGTCAAAGCTGAAGCAGCTGGACAAACCTCCTCTTATGCTGAGCGAGGAAAGCAAGGTGTGTAAATGTCGAGTTCCAAATTACGGGAACATGATACGAGCAGAGCGTAAGTTATTTTGTTTTTGTCGAGTTTGAATGAAGTGCGTTTCAGGATGAGTTAACAAGGCAATTAGTTAAAGAGTGAAAGAGAGAAACCTGAATTCAGAAGGTGTACGGTTGTATTCTTTTGTTTAATTAGGAAAATAGGTGTAAGCATATAATACAGAAACACATTTAACTGCTTTTGCAATAAATGCTTAATGATAGCAGTATACTATCAGTATACTGTTTCTACTCAGTACGAATACTGATAAGTAACCACTAATATTTTTAACATCACAATTCATAATTAATCTGGAAAGTAAACAACAGTTTTTGAGGTACACATTTAAATTTTTCAATTATTAAGACATGTACTTTGAATGTAAATAAGATGCCAGAGTGCGTAAAGAAGCATCAAAATAGATCTTGTTTATCAAACGCCCCTGCCCAGGGCGTCAAATATCGATGTTTTGTCACGCCCCTCAGCATCATATAAACTCGCACAAAGGTACCCTTTAGTGTCCCGTGACTTACATGACTTTTGTCACGTGACTTCCTACTGCCTACCCAAGTGGTTTTTTCCCTCAACCTAACCGCTTTTAAGTGACGTTACATCGTTTCTGAAGGCGTCTTCTACTAAAGCAAAGGGTACCTTGTGCGTGTTATACGACACAGAGGGGAGTGACAAAACGTCGGAACGTCGGAACACTGGATGCCCTGGGAATGAGAACGCGTTGCCCAGATCCAAATTCAATAAATACCCTGAATTATTTCCTGGGTGTATATGTGTATGTAAATAGGTGTAGGATATATATATATATATGGGAAGTACAATGTGTAGAATTATATAAAGTATAGAGGGTGGATGGATCATCACATGGCAATTATCAACAAAAAACAAAGTAAATTATATTTACAGTATGGCAAACAAACAATACACTTCTCACTAAGTTAAAAGGACTGTGCATGAAATGCTGGCTTGTTCCCATATAAACATTCACATACTATAGCTGGATGAAGACTGCAAAATACTTGTCATGTCACTTGGTCATTCGGTCCACCACTTTGGTCCAGAGTAAAATATCTTGATAAATATGGATGGATGGATTGCAAAAACTGTGAGTTTGACTTGGGTGGAGGAACTTAGCGGCTGTTGGCTTGTGGTCTTACCCTTTTATTGATCATCGTTCACTCGCCGATATTTCCCAAGACTGGTCGGATGCTTCAGCTCGATGTGTCATTTCAAAAATCTGTGACCCATCAGATTCTGTGACCCAAAACACCGGCATGCCGGGTGCCGTAAAACAGCATGTGAGCGTCATTCACTCTTGCAGGAGTGAACATTGACGTTCAGTAGTTCAGTTCACCGTTCACTAAAAACATGAGCGGAGCTCTTTGAGCGCTTTCATGCACAACGCTGGCAAACTCCATTATGCCTATTTCAGAACGAGGAGTGCCTATGATTGAAGTCACTGTTTTATGCAGTGCTCTCTAAGCAGGACATCTGCAACAAACAGAACCCTCTTTTATAATTGGTCAAAGTTGGCAATCCTGTGGACCACGCTGCTTTGTGATGGCAGTGGAAAGCGAAACAAAGACTGTTTCCTTCTCTGCTGTTCAGTTTGGATCACTAAGGCCTTGGCAGATGGCTAACATCCCTCTCTTGCTCTTTTATTCGTTGTGTGAGCACTTTACCGGTAGGAGCTCTGAAAGCAACCACCAACGACATAACAGCTCTGTGACGTTAGTGTTAGTGCTGATAGTACTACTGTGTGTATGTTTTCTGTCTTCTTTCTATAGATAATTGTGCTTGACTCCAATTATTGATAAAGAAAGCTGGGGAAAGTCCTGAAATGCTGAAGCTGAATATAAAGCTAGCACTGTATGCTGGAAAATGAAAATGCCACACCAAAGTGAATTGTCGTTTTAAGTGCTGCCAGGCTGGGAGTCCAAGTGCAAACGCCTTTGGAATCCAAGTGTGTGTGTGTGTGTGTGTGTGTGTGTGTATGCATTTGTATGTATGCTCGTCTGCAGCATCCATAGGGAGTCTTTACTCATCTAATCACTTCACTCCCCTGAGTCAGCGTGCTAATTAGGTCTAAAATATACATCACAGTTTCCCTCATCTCTTTAATTAATTAAAAGTAGATGGTAGTTATTCAGCTATCAAGTGATATGCTTGGAAAAGTGTCCAAAACGTGTGGCTTAAGTGCCAGTTTCAGGACAAAAAAATACACAATTTTATGGGGAGATGGAATGCTTCTTTATGTCCTCAGAAAATGTGCATCATTGCCTTTTTAACTGAGCATGAGAATAAAAAGGAATAGCTATAAAATTCAAAATGATGAAATCATTCACAGAAGAAAAGAGATCTGGCGTGGGGTAATTATTTCAGGCACTGCGTGGTGGAGTACATTTTTAGCATTCTGCTTTGAATTCAAATAAGCATTTGCAAGGTGCAGAGATTTTCCCTGTATGACTTTCACTAAACCAGGTAATGAGAAGGATGTGAAGGGGAGCTCAGGAAAATGTTTCTGAGCATGCAACCAGTCATGATGTGATAAATGAAAAGGTGGGTGAACTCAGTTAGTATTCATCAGCATCCTCTTAAGGTTAAGATAATTTTTCTGTCCAAGTAAAACATTCCAGATCTCACTCCTCAATCTAACCTATAAACGCACAAGTTTAAAATCATAACTTTTAAAGCTCCAATGTGTAGAATTGTCTTATGATTATCTAGCATCTTTTTCAATTATTCCGATGGCTTAGTTACAATCCTGAAGATTTCCATGTATCATACCCCATTTTTGATACATGAAAATCTTCAGGATTGGCTGGCTTGTTTTCAGCAATGGCCATTCAGAGTATTTGCATTCTGTACATGCGTGTACTAAACCTCATGTGGAAGACAAAAGCTGTGGAAGACAAAAGCAGGTATATGTGCACATTTCAACAATTGTGGAAGACAACAGCTGGCGTCAGGCACTTGGAGGAGTAAGCATAGTTACGGTTGACTGTCTTCTTTAACAAAACAATGTGACATGATGAATCCTGTCAGCCCACAGTTGGCTCGGCCGTGCTGTGAACTGATACCGCATTTGCTCGTTTTCTGTTACATCTCTGAACGAGCAGCACGACAAGGCATAGTTGCTGCCCCCAGTGGTCGATACATGTGCCAGCTTTGAAAAGAATCTGTGTTATTATTAAAACTAAATTATAACCACACATGTCGTCAAATCAACCAGGTCTGAAATTTTAAGGATTGTAAATTTAAACCTGCATTAATTCCTTTTTTGGCCACTTGGGAGCAGCGCAAGAAGCTAAAAACACAACATCTGACATATTATCAAATTGTTGTGATGAACGTGTTAGCAACCAACTGCAACAGTGATAGTAATTGCCTTTCCACTATTATGCGTTTCTTGAATGCATAATAAAATGTCAATTATGATTATGTTTAATGCCGCAATACAAAAATAATCTCCAGTTATTAGCATTCCAGCATGTGCACCATCTGCTCCATGGTTGTAAGCCAAATATTTCCTAGAAATGGGAGTCAAACCACTCACTTGAAACAGATGTATGAGCATCTACTTTTCACATGTGCTGCAGTAAACAACACTGTTACACAAAATCAAGGCATCATCATCACATCACACATCATGTGTATGTATTAATGGTTTGCTTTGTGTTAAACTCAGTCTAATAATGTTGAGTTACGCGTAAAATAATTTAGCATGACAGTCGGTTTAAAGTTTTTGTTTTAGGCCTCCAAACCTCTATCATTCATGCTCTACTGGATGACTGATGTAAGGTGACAGGTTGAATAAGAAAGTACTAAAGAGGTTGCTGACAGCAGATCACATCTGATCACACCAGAAAGGGTCACTGTGGATACACAAACATAAAGAGGGTCATGCTGATGTGACAAACTTGGGTCATAGAGCAACAATCTCAACATTTGTCATGGCTGAACTAAACTAAGTACTTTCGTTTTTCAGCATGAGACTAGCAACTCTGGTGACCTTCCATTTATTCCCATTCTGGTCAGAGCTTCAAAAAATGGCCCACGGCAGATTTCATTTTCTGTTTTTTTTTGTTTTGTTGTTGTTTTTTTTTTTTTTTGTCTTTTACGTTTTGGGAAGCTGTGAGAAAGGGGAAACAGTACATCACAAATAAACACAGTTGTTAGCTCAGGCTGCGAGGTCAGATAAAGACAGTCCATGGTGCACCTGTAGTGACAGTAGCTCGGAGGGGTAAAGGAGGCTCTCGCTGTGCTTGGTATGCCCAAATTCCATCAGAGCCTCACCTGTTTCACATTAACACCCCTGGAGACCCTCTCAGGTTCACACTCTGCAGCCTCAAACACTCGACCCACTCATGATTGATGGGACAACACTGCACAGGGCAACCAATCACTTTACACTTTATCAGATGGATGCACAGGCCGTATGGGATTACAGTAGGATGCCCAACTCTTGCCTACACCCAGTGTTGCATGCAGTTTGATCCCAGGACAGAGATCAATTCATTACCAGCATCATTTATCACAGCAGGGACAGTTCCAATCAACTTTAAATCACTTAGTGGTACTTGAAGCATTTGTCCCACATGAATCTATGGAGCTCGTATGCAGGCAATTTAAAATCTCATTTTCTGCACACTATTAGTCAACGTTTTTACTCATTTACCTAGTGCATGTTTTTCTAATCAATCCGTGGTTTGTGCAAATGTTGGAAATGCGGTTACAGCAGCTCATATGAACAATGCACAAAATAATCTTGTCCACTGGGCTAACAAATTAAGTGGCACTGATTGCTTGCATGCAGCCATCCTTTTCTGTGATATGCCTTGCAGATATGATTAAAAAAACAGTTCTGGACTAAATATAATGCTCTGACTTTAGGCAAAATGTTCAATGTGTGCAGCGTGGGTGGCATCAATAAATCCTTCATGCACAGGCATGATCTCATATGGACAACAGAGTGATCCTGCAGTAACCAAATAATAATTAACAATGTTACTGAGTAATTTTGACATCATAGATAGAAGGATTGTATTTATATGCACATTACATGTTGGTGCAAGAAATCATAGATGAAAAGAGAGACGACTGCAGTACACACTCCAAAGCAGAATTTTTTGGCCATCTGGGGGCAGCAGAGCAAGATGAAAAACATCTGACATATTATTATATCAAGTTCATATGGCTAACATATTGGGAAACAGATGACTATTTTCACATCCAGCAGACATGGCGCAATGTTAGCATTCATTTGGCGTTGTGTTTCTGGTCACCTGGTGAAAAAGTTCAAAATTCCTGGTGAAAAAGTTCAAAATTCACTTTTCCTCTCTCTGTTTTTCCTCTCTCTGTTTCCTCGCTCTGTTTTTGTCTTCACCAACTCATGAAGAAAATATCTGGCTCTTCAGCTGCTAAACGCTCATTATAGTCACCAGCTTGTTGCTAACTTTGTCTGTCTGATGTTTGGTGCTTGGCAGGTAGAGGGTTTATCTGAGCTTCTTTGCTGAAAAGAGCTGCCTGCTGCTCAGGAAACAAGGTTAGGAATGATAACAAAACAGTAAATATATAACATATATATATATATATATATATACATTTATATATATACATTTATATATATATATATATGTATATATATACACAAGTGTGTGTATATATATATATATATATATATATATATATATATATATATATATATATATATATAATGACAGCTGTGGTAAACATCTCAAGTAAACATCTCAGTTGGTAGTACATACATGTACAAAGATACAAGTACATATAAAGCATCCATTATATCAAGTAGGCCTACCGAAAATACAGCTGTAGGGTACATGAAAGGAAAAACATCAAGGGGCCTCTTTTCGTGGCGGCACAACCACCAGCGCAAGCAGTACTCCTACAGTTATTTTTTTCTGACCTTAAAAATTCTCTTTGTCCGGCTGTGTGGTACTTTGGTGCCCAGCGTAGATTGCATGGTGCACAGGTGGGAGGAGAGGAACAAACAGGTGGGAGGTTCATTCAAGTGAGGCAGTGAAAAGCGAAGTTTTTTTGTATATAGGGAGGATAAAAAATTTGCAACACCTCTCAATATAATGCAGTCCAGTACAACACCACCTTTAATTATTCCCTCAATAAACAACATTATTTAACATAAACTTTGTAAATGTAGAATTTATGGCAGATCGGTTGTATTGGATTGCAATAGATTGTACAGGTGTACCTAATGAAGTGGCAATTGAGTGCATATATACTGTATATGTTTGTGTAGTAACCATTTAAGTTTTAACCTGGAACGTTTAAAGCATTGTCTGCTTCATAAATGTTGGCCTGGGAGTCAGTGTGCAAGTTGTACTGTAGGTGAATCATTCTCAACCTAGGCATCAGGTCCTCATAGGAGGCTGAAAGATGATTTTAGGAGGAGCTGCAAGATCATTTATGGGATAGAAAAAGACATACATCTTCAATAGAAATGTATTATCATCACTGTGTGAAAAACTTAATAGTTTTCTGCCTCTAGGCCTCCCCTGATAATTAACTGAATGAAACAATCTATAAAGGGAAAATCCTCCTTTGATTGAACTTCGCCATTATGCACGCCTCGATGGGGGACTGCAAGAAAGCATTGCTTCATTTAAAGAGTTCACAAGCCATAAAGTTTGAGAAGCACTGCCTTATGCCACTTATACCAATCATTTCACAATAAAACTCAAATTGTCATCCAGGGCTGTAGTTCTTGCTTTCAGACTATTTTTGTGACATTGATAATTATTGATCATTTTTAATTACCTATTTTTAAAGGTGCAATGTGTAAGAATTTAAGAGTTTAAAATATTCAAAAACAGAAAAATTAGTTAGGCTTTCCACTGTTCCAACAATCACCAACTCTGATTTGGTTGAAATAAATCCCTAATTCACAGAGTTACATATGAAAAATATGTAACTCCGACCTCACGCCTCTCCTGTCTCTGCCTGAACCTGCTGCGACGTTGTCGTCCCCAGAGTCAGAGTCCTGCTCGGAGCCGCTGTAAATCGGTACTTTATTCCCTGTAGTCGTTCAAGGTGGTTACTGTTCCATCCACAGGGGACAATAAACAATACTGTAAAAAACATACACCCATTGAGTGCTATGAAATATTATTAAAATTATATGAGAACCGATATTAGACATATTATATTAGACATAACTAATTTTGCTAATTTTGGGAATATTATATAATCGTATGGATGAAAAGGGTGATCGGGAAGTACACCACTCTGTTTCACCCAGACCGTGCCTCTTTAAATTAATCATCAGTATTTTGAATTAACTCAACTTCAAAGAATTCCCCTGTAGAAAACCAGACCAATTTACTATATCTTACAGTTGGTGATAACAGCTACATTACTCTGATACTTAAAATGACCTTTTCATTTCTAAGTAGTTGTCTACCTGTGACAAACTGTTGGTTAGTAACATCTGACAGTTAAAGCTGAACATATCACACATCATCTAAATTGTTCCTGTTGACAGCTCTCAGTCTTTAGCTGCTGAGCTAATGGTAGCTAACGTTATAAATCACAGACTGACAATCTGTTCTCTCAGGCCTGAATGTGTGGAGATCCTAATTGTGGTGATCAAAATATCGATGTTATGTGTTTATATAAAGACATAACTGAGGCATTCTGACCATTATTTACTTTATTGTAGCATTATCGCTGATGGTCAGTACTCGACTGCTTCCTAGCTGCAACGCATGGGCCTGGAAAACGATGTGCAGAGTCAGCTACCACTAGATTGTTAACTGACTAACAGACTCCTCACTCTGTTGGTCATTTTGAACAGCAAAAAGATGCAATCCTCACTAACCTAAACGGTACAGAGTAGCCTTTCTCTCTAATTGTGGTTTGCACGTTTACTTGGTAGAAACGGTTCCGTTTTATATTTTGGCTAATTCACAAAATAAATGTTGATATAGCTGATAAAATCTAAAAATGAGAACAGCATTGATCCTGCCCTCAATTTTATTGAGAAAAATTAACCAGGAGGCTGAAGTGGATATTTGATCACTTTTTCTGGAAATTATTAAAATAATATATTTAAAAAACTGCATAGTCGGTATTAACAGCATATTGCAGTAACTTAAACATGGCAAACAGGAGCAGGTGAGAAAACAACGAGTGAAATACTAAAACATAATCAAATATACTATCAAACAGAGGGAATAAGAAATAAAGACCTGTCTCTAAGCCTGCTTCAAAATAAAGGCCTGGTATCCTCTGGCTTCTGCAGAAGAGAGAAATAAAGGCCTCGGCCACTATTTGAGAATTTACGGTACGTTATTTTGGAGAAAATGGGAAATATCTAGATATATATTGTATATACGTATACGTATTTATAAGCCATATCGCCCAGTCCTTGTTTGCATGTACTCTTACTAAAAACAGCTCTGTGTTAAAAAGGGGTTACATTGATGGGGGCATGTTGTGGCAGGCTCCCATGAGATGATGAAATACAAGTCCAGCTTGAGTTCAGCTCCAGTTGAGCTAGAGATCCATGAGTTTGAATGCTCATCAGATACTAAAACACTGCACATTGGTTTGAAACACTGAAACATTGGACAACTGTGGAAAGTTATCACAACAGACATAATTTTATCCTCTGTCTCGACCATTGCGAGGTAAACAGCAGAAGTACTCTGCTGACGTTACAAAGTAATATGGCCGATTGGCAATGAAGCGCTAATGTTGGTCTGTCTGCAGTTTTCAAGGTCATGTTGCCATGTTCAAACCAACAAAAACATCCCCCAAAACCAGAGTGCAAACTGGCAAATGGGCATTGAACAGGTCGGGAATCAAGTGCAGAACAGTAGCTAAAACGACCTAACCTGGTGATTTCCCCTTCCATGCCAATGCACACCAATCAGCAGTAAAATAAACCCATACACTGCCAATACATCAACATAAATAGTTTTATTATCTTTAGTATTGTCTTTAGTTTTTAATAATTCAATTCAGAAATACCAAATACTCTTTATGAAAGAATGGCAACAAAAAATAGTTGATTAATGATCCACCTTCTGTGTTTTGAAATTAAATTTGTATCATGGTGAAAAATGCATGTTTCCTGTGAAAATCACTGACATGATCCCAGGATGTAGGCTACTCTGCACACTGCAAGAAAACATTTAACGCCAACTCAGAGAGAAACTGCTGTAGATGTTAAGGTTCTGTTTATGATAAAGCTTAATGAGAGAATATGCATCCAGTGCGGTCATATCCCTCCGGAATTGTCCAGAAAGTGAAGCTCTGTGTTGTTGTGATTGCATTGTAGATGGCCTCCTACTCTGCTCGTTTATTGTTCCTGCTGCTGTTGGGTCCAGAGGATTGAGAGTGTCAATTTCCCATGTCATTATATCTTCATATAAACGTTCCTAGAACGATTCATTGATATTCACCAAGGTCATTATACGACATCATCAAAAACACAACCAGTGCGTTTCTGAACTGAACTGTATGTGTTTTCTGTTTTTGCAGCATGCTTCTGTATTTGGTTTTGTTTTCTCACTTTGCAGCATGTTTTTCTGAACGCAGCATATGTGTTGTCAAATTGATGAAGATGTTTTCTTCATTTGAGTGTGTTTTGTCTGTTTGCACGTTTTCTTAAGTTGCAGTGAGTTTTGGGGCCACCGTACTTCTGCCTTTAGAGCTGTTCAGTGAATGGCTATGGGTCTGATGCTATGGGATTATGGGAGCTGCAGTGTTCATAATGTCAGCTGTCAAAGAAAAAAAATCCTTTGACTGTTTCAGTTGTTTTTATTTATAGCATTACCTATATAATAAATACTCACTAGTTTTCTCTATAATGAGTAGTACATTGAGATTTTAGGCACCAGTTAATCTTTTTTTTTTTGCCATCGCTGACAGAGGTAGTGTTGTATAATTTAACTAACATAACTTGATACAATTTATAAATGTTTTTCTTCATCCATACTGTATCTATGCTTGTAATCTGTAATATTACAACTACACCTTTTGGTAGTTTTTGTTTTTACAGTAACTAGAGCTGAAATGATTAGTTGATTCAATTTTTCAGTCCATTTTCAACCAAAATGCCAAATTCATAGTTTCCAGCCTCTCAAATGTGAATATTTGCTGTTTTTCTTTGTCATGTGAATAGTTACAAAAGAAATGTAGAAAGTGGCCACATGCTTCAGTGATGAATGAAGGTGTACTTGAGTAAATGTTATAAATCTGTAAAGATGACTGCTTTTCTTTTGTTCTCGCCTGGCAAATGGAGTCTTTTTAAATGAGACAAAGTAAAGGTATACTGTACAAAATCTGCTTTTAATCAGCTTATTGTTTATGCACAGCTTACACTTGGCCACTTTTACATTTGTGACTCTTTTACAACTGTGAGACCGCACTGGTCAGTGGCCCTACGCTTCAAACTATGACGCTCTACGTACCACTCTAGTGTCAGTTTTTCACGCAGTCAAGGTAGCAATAATAAATATGCGACGTCCGTGGTTAGACTTTCAAAATAAAACATGTGGTTAACGTTGGGAAACGGTCGCACTTTGGTTAGGTTTAGGCACCAAAACTACTCAAGAGTACCTAGCTGCAGACACAAAATGGCAGATCTCTGCAATAGCATCTCCCTAGTTGACAGGAAATCACGTGACCTCAGCAGCGGAAGTTGGTCTTCTTCGTGTCGTTTTAGTGTGGCAGGCCTTACTGTAAAACACAACTTGATAACTTTATGCACTGGTTGTGGTTAAAGTAGCGATACAGTTCACTTAATTTGATTAATTTACTGAGACAAGAATTAGGTTCGAAAAACACTGCCCCCCTCACTGATTGCTGTACAAAAACATCGAACTTCCACCAACCACCAACTGATTTTGGTGAAACTGGATCATATTTTATGAGAAAATGTGAAAATATTTTCTGTTTTTCCCACTGATATCCTCCGGAGTTTCCTGACGGACAGATCCAGTTTCACCAAAATCAGTGAATAAAGCTGTTCTGTTTTTTTTTCTTTTTCCATTTTCTGCCACACGTGGACTACGCACTCACATGCGCAACGTAGATGTTCACACAAAAACGACACGAAGAAGACCAACTTCCGCTGCTGAGGACAGAGGTGCCTCTTGCGAACAGTGGTCTCCTGGGTAAAAGTCCTGTGTTTGACCAATCCAACCACTCTGACCTCTTCCCTACACCGACTTTTCTCGCTCTTTATATTACATCACCTGACTTTGACGGTACATCAAAACATTATGCTAGGCACGTCCAGAAACCACGCTAGGAGGTACCTACAGCGTCGTAGTTTGAAGCGTACGGCCACTGACCGTGTTGGGAGTGAGAACGGGTTGGATTTTCAAACATCTGCTAATTGCTTGGTTGCTCTGCGGTGGGACAATTGTCATTCTTGGTTGGGCTATGGCCCCATCTGGCCCCACCTTAGCGTTGCCTGCGACCTTTACTTTTTATAGAAAATTAATCACTTTTTGGAACCTTTTCAGTTCTGTATATCATGCAGTGTTATGTGTAATACTAATGGAAAAAAGCCATCAATGGACCATTGCTGATCCACAGAAAGCTTAAAAGATCATACCAGTGTTTTTGCATGCTTTAGTCTATTTACACACAGCATCAATATATGTAGCATTTTGAGAATAGTCATCTGACACCAAAAACAAAAATAGTGAACACAATGACTTAACCACATGTATACATTTTAACCTCTGTACACTATGCTATACTATGCTAAATGCTATACTTGTGCTATAATAAGTAGAGAGTAAGTAGTTACGAACCCCAAAAGGTCCATGATAACACTTGTAATGTGTCACACATGGATGAAGCAGATCTGTTACTGATCCTATAGACATACAGTAAATGAGCTAATCTAATCTCCCCAGTCAACATACTTTCACAATGCATGCAGAGGCACAAAAAAGACTTTGATGATTTTTTTCTGGCTGTGCGGTAAGACCCCCAAATACCTATCTATCCCTTCAATTACAGTCCTGTTCTCATCCATGAGCAATAATGACACATCAGACAGTCTGTCATTGCTCAATAGATCCACAGACTTCCATTAAATGTGCCTCTGTCTGTCCACTGAAGCTCTACAGCTCCTTGTAGTGTATTTAAATTCATAACGACCCTTACAGCAAGCCTGATGCGATGGCCGGGTAAACAGAATGACAATAAACAATTACTGTTTAACTTTATTGAAGGTGTCCTGGATGACAGCTGAGAAGACAGTGAGGAGATGGGAAGTGTTTGCAGGCTGCTCTTATTTAACGTTGGCTCAACGTATACAGAGAAACCTGTCATCTTAGACGCAGCTCTATTTTTTCTTATATTTTAAACTGCAATTATAAGAAAAGTGGGATTTCATTTTTTTAGCCCCATGCATTTACGCTTGTCTGAGGTCTGTCTCTTGTCCGCGAGTTTGTACAAGGCCATAAAAGAATGTCCCTTGAGAGGAAGAAACAAAAATTGCATGTCACTGTAAAAAGAGGTACACACAACAAAACAATGGGCGAATGAAACGAAGAGCTCTCAAAATGTCAGACCAAAGTCATTTCTTTTGACATTTTTTCAAACTTCAAATCCACTTGCTTTCATGGTATTTTAATGGCATCAATGGCCCTCGCTTGCTATTTCATACCAACTTATAACATTTGTATACCTCCTTTAACTACCCTGAACATCGATAGAGTTTCCTCAGATCAAGCTGTTAAATGCTGTAGATAATGATCACTTTCAGCACGCAGGAAAAAAACACAAACAAAAACAGAGAAATAAATCTATTTTCCATGAGCTTTTTTATCGCCCTTGCACAATGTCAGCAGAAGCTCTAAAATAATTTTACACACACACACACACACACACACACACACACATATCTTGGATATGAAGCATAGATGATAACAATACAACCCCACATTTCCTGACAGCCGTAGCAAATATATCAATTTTCCACTTGGCTTTTTTTTCATTAAGTAATTTTAAAACTTCAGGCATTGACAGGACAATACACACTGTATACATTCTCTTACATAGGGCTTGTTTGATCGTAAGCTCCATCTTCAGTGCTTGTTTATAGATTTATACAGTGTCTGTCCTCATGTTCATAATTGCAGGGCTTCGTTAACATTTGACAGTGCTGTAGCTGCAGCTCGGGAGGACCGTGTTTGATGGATGTCTCCTCTGTAAATTGACGCGTTGGGATTTAGTGTGAGAGGGAATCTGCCCCCCGGGCTTCGCGGGTCAAAAATTGAACTTCATTTTCAGGCAGTAAACCTAATAGCTCTCGCAAATGATCTTTGGACTTTTTATATCCTTGAATGTTAATTGAATTGGATGTCGCGACTAGCGTGGTTAACCCGCTTTAAATTACGCTACGAAAAAGTGAATGTAAGCTTTATGAAGCATGATGGCTGCGTTAGATGGAGATTCAATGTCGCAGTCGACGAGAGGAGGTGAAACGGCCAGGAGGAGACTACAGCTCAAGCTGAATCAAGTGGCTGTTATTGCTCAGTGATTTGCTTGTCATTCCTCTGTTACAATGACCTCAATGCCAAGAGCATACTTAATATTCATTCCTTACTTTGTCATACAGATTCTGTATATAGTAGGCATAGCTGTAGTTCATGGTTACACGCTCTACGACCACAGATATATGACCTTCATATATATTCATCATTCTCCTGTACAAGGCACAAAATAGAAACTTAGTAGAATAACTTGTTATAGACTAAATCAGAGAAAGTATCAAGAGAAAAAAACAATTTTAATGCAACACCCATACATACTTATGAACTGATCAAAGAACATAACAATCAATATTTTATCTGCTGAATTGTGAGAAAATACAGAAAGAGACTAACACATTGTTTGTTTAACAATCAGAGTACTATAGAATAACACCAGCCTTATCCTTTAACAAAGCGAAAATGCTGCATAGATGGTTGAAGTCAACAACAGATGTTTATAATTACATCAAAAACATGGAAATGTGGTCAAGACAAATGAAAAGAATTGTGGTCAGAGGTATGAAAAGTCGTATATTTTACCTGGTTTTTATACTGGCTGAGAAGATATTATGCTACATAGGAGTTATGAGAGGAGCCAGTACAATTTCATATAACACAGCAGCTGACAGACATGTAGGTCACTACCACTACTTAAGAATTTGCACAAAAACCAAATATGCTTAATGTTTGAGGTGGCAGACAAAACCCACTAAGTAAGGTGAGAGAAATGTGCAAACATGAGTGGTGGAGCTAAAACTAACTTTTGGGAAACGCAGGATCTGCAGCACATTTACGATCTCTATCCAATGCCAATATCAAAGCCAAGAATTTAGGAATGTAGGATGTGACATGTTATGTAGCAAAGCCAAAAGTGAGGGTGAGGAGATCGGGGTGGTGGTGGGGCGAGTATCCGACTGTCATGTGTGAGACGAGGGTTTGCATTCGTAATCCAAAAGTTAATCTTTGCTTTTTGTCATCTTTTCCCCCCACAACCTTAAAGAAAAAGTTTGACATTTTTGAAAATACACGTATTGCTTTCTTGACAAGAGGCTGGCCAGAACCAGTTGCCAGCGGAGACTCCAGGAAGTTACTGATACCAAGAAATATTCCGGCACATTATACCCCGTAAAATGGCGAATTGTCGTTTTTGCGGTTTGGTTTTTGGACTGATTAAACAAACGAGATACGACATGGTTACAAGCGAGCTTTAGCGGTACTGACAGGCGTATTTTATTACCTTGGGGCAAGGCCAGGCTGTTTCCAGTGTTTATGCTAAACTAAGTTATGCTAAACCAGCTGCTTGTGGTAGCTAGTACAAATGTGTGAGTAGTATCAATCTTCTCATCTAACTCTCTGCAACAAAGTAAATAAGTGTATTCCTCAAAACATCTAACTTATTCTTCAAACTAACCATAGTTTATTTGTCATAATCATATTCTTTTGTCATCAAAAACACAGAACTCGTTCTCTGAGGACGATGAATATCCACAGATAATTTCATGGCTATTGGTTTCATTGACCAGTAGTTGTCAAGAACTGTCTGGATCAACGGGATGGACAGCCCAACCAACCAACGGATTATAGCATCATACTTAAATGAACATAAATGTAAATCATCATCAATCAAAGTAGGATATTTGTGAATATTAAACATAATGGGTTTAATTTTAAAGCCACTATGTGGCTATGGAAAGATTGTGGGTAAAAGAAACCAGTGTTGACTGTTGGCAGGAGATGAGAGTGCAGGGTCCAGTGTCGAAGTCAAATGCCTTGTACGGTCACCCACCCACCCCACCCCCTCCCTAAGACCATTAGTGGTGGTATAAAGCATCACGCTCCTTCCACCTTTGCTACTGAATCTAAGTGTATGATTTTACCATATTTATTTGCACCAGAAACCACCAGAAAATGAAAACGTGGTTTTCTTGTGAGACTGTCCTCCCAAGAACAATGACAGAATCGTTGTTACAGCGAGTGCCCCGAAATAACATGTTTACTTTCAAGTGACAAAGCTTCCTAGCGGCTGTAGTAATTATGACAGCAGAAAAGGAGGAAGTCAGGTGACTTAATTATGGAGCATATGGAGGAGGATGGGCCGATGCATGGGTTGGACCACTGTTTGTTTCCAGTTTCCCAACAACAGTCAACGTTGTTTTTTTTTAAAAGCTTGCCCGCGATCATTTCCTAACCTTAACCTTAATGTGTTTATTGTTGTAACCGTGGCAACAAAGGTCCTCTAACCTTGACAAAGTAGTCATTTTAACCCAAGCCTGCACCTAACCAAACCTTAACCATAGTCTTGTCACATCATAAGAGATTTGATTTGTAACGGTTCGAGACGCAGTTTGATCGGAAAGCATATGCTCATTTTACCTGAGCTGTCTGTTTATTTTGTTTTTTTATGTATTTTATCATTCACTGTGGTATTTTATTTCTCTCTCTGTGAAGCACTTTGTACTTTGTTTTGATAAGTGCTTTATAAATAAAGTTTTATTATTATTATAGACAAATGATGTTGTCCTGCTGATAGGGACGTCAGATGCTTCTATGTGTTGTAAAGGGCAGGACCAAACAATGAATTTTGTCGTTTAATTTGGAGGACAAGCAAAGTGATAAATTCACTTTTATCCTTTAGCCACTGATCATTATGTGTTTGGTCTCCTTTTCCATCTTTTGTTAGATGCAAAATTCAATTCAGTTTTATTTATATAGCGCCAATTCATGACAGAAGTTATCTCATTGCACTTTTCCTATAGAGCAGGTCGAGACCGAACTCTTTATAATATTATTTACAGAGACCCAACAAATCCCACCATGAGCAAGCATTTGGCCACAGTGGCAAGGAAAAACTTTCTTTAAGAGGCAGAAACCTTGGACAGAACCAGACTCAATGGCGGGTGGCCATTCACCACTGCCAATACTAATTCACATTTGGAGATAAAATTTGTTTGGTCCTTTGTTTCCTGGTGCACACAATATTATAGTAGCTCTTTCCAGTACTGGCAATATGGTGGTATTTTGTTTGTTTTTACTTTGGAATATTTTAGTGAACAACAAAGAGATAACTGAATGTCTAATTGAAGGTTAACAGGTTAATGCTTGTGCTAAAGTTAGTAGTATGTTTTTCCTGCAGACAAACAAATAAGAAACAGACAGTGGGCTCTTATTGTTAAACTTGGATTTGAAGGCTTGAAGTGCTGCACCATTTGTTCTCACTTTTGTTCATGTTAAATATTTAATTTGGAAACACATTTGGGACAGAGGTGGGATGAACAATTGCTACAAAGCTGATATCACAGGTGACAGTATATTTCAGGATGCACATAGGACTCTTACAGTAATTTACAGTCAAACCAACACAGCAACTCATGAGAAATGTGTTTGCTTTGCAGCAGATTCATAATCCTTCTGTGCACCAACAATTCCCCAACTTCCCTGTCAAAGCCAAGAAAGAACTGGAAAAAAGCAGAGGCACTTTCTCTCTTTGAAAAGCAGAATAACCACCCTCTGCCTCCCTCATTTGCCACAGCACACATCCGAGCATGCATTAGATCCCATCTGTTCATTTATACACAATAGTCATTCTATATAATTTATAGGTCTTGTCCCTGTAAACTATCCACATATTGGTCCCTTATTAGTTTTGCTCAGATTGTGTAATGAAGCAGCAAAGGTTTCCATTATGATTCAGCTGACATGCCTGCAGGCAGACTGTCTCTGGATACTCTGCCACTTGATTGCTTCAACTCTCGGCAAGTTGTTTTTTCTTTCAAGAGAAAGAATATATTGATCTGCAACACATAAGACAGAATTCAAGGTTAATGAGAATGTAAACTGCTCTTAAAGGACAGTGACAATGATCAGTTACAGCTGTCAGTGTGAATTTAGCAAAATATTATGACTCTCAGCACAGTTGAACTTAGTAAACACACCATGTGAGAAAGCATCTTTGTGGTTTTCCAAAGACTCAAATGAATGTACATACTGTGTGCAGCTCTGGCTAATGCTCATGTTGAATAGCACATGTAGTTCCACAGAGCCCTCAAGTGTTCAGTATGAAATATATAAATACGACATTATGAAGTAATCATGTGAATAAATGATGTAAAATATACACTTTAGATCATTTTAAGCTGGTTCCCTCCTGCCTTAAAAATGTGAGTTAACTGAACTGAATAATTGGCTCAAAGTCATCTTGAGTTATGAAAATGTAAAACAGACTGAGTTCAGTGAACTTGAGAAAACAAGCTCAGTAAACTTAAGATATTAAGTTGAACAAGTGAACACGCTGACATATGTTACAGATTTGCTTTCCATTTACTTTTTGTCAGTATGAAAATTCGTTTGTCACAAAGAACTTCCAGCTGCTGCTGCTGCTGCTGCTGCTGCTGGAGCCACTGTGCAACATGCGAGGCTGCCCCAGTGACCTTGTTAAATGATGCGTGTGAATGTGATATGTAGTTAAAAGCGCTTTGAGTAGTCAGAAAGACTAGAAAGGCACCACATAAGTACAGTCCATTTTACCATTTAAAGCCTGTAGCAGTGGTAAAAATGGAAAATCTGTCGTGACCGTGTGCAAAACAATGATCCTTTGCTACAAGGTAGATGGCATGTTTTCTTTAATTGTTTGATGTGTGCATAAAGGTATAAGACAAATCGACTAAATTTTGCAGGGTTAAAGGGGTTGCACTTTCCCATGTTTACCAAGTTATATAGAGGTGTAAAAAGGTTTTGTGAGAGAATAAAAAAATTGGTTTCTTTTGTGTACTTCCATTTAAAACATTTTCCTCCATGTCCCTTCTGGAGCTCTGCAGAATTTTAACCTACTGGTGGAAAGGTCAGGGGGTCACCGAAATGATCAGGAATCATCCCCTGAGGACCATGAACATACACAGCTAATTTTATGGAAATCTATCTCACTCCGTTTGATGTAAAATGTAGCATTGAGATCAGTAGAAAAGCTTGGTCTTGCTTGTTCATAGTAATATTACAGGATATTAATATCTCAAAATGTTACTGAAGGCAATGAGTGATGGCTCATGAAAATGTGTAAACAGCATATTTAAAATCACTATTATTTGAAAAGAGATTGATGAGGCCTATAACGATATAAGCTACTATTTCCAAAGAGAAAAGGGGTCTTTGAAGTGATATCCTTTGCACACCAGAAACACATCAGCATACAGAGATGGGGAGAGAGGCTCAGAGTGGTTCACAGAGACAGACAGACAGACAGACAGACAGACAGACAGACAGACAGACAGACAGAGTGCATCTCAGCATTCAGTGCTTGCTGTCACCATTATAGTGAGACCAAACTTGACTTCCCTGCAGTGCGGCACTGAAGGATGCAGTCACCGACATGCTCTTGCCCCCCCCCCCACACACAAAAAGCTCCCACAAGCTGTATCCTAATACTATGTTGTGCCTTTTATCCCCACAGCACTCTCCCATTCCCATTCTGGTGACTGCGACCTCCTCCCTTTTCTGCCTGCTTTTTACTGTGAAATGGAGCCTTTCTCAATCACACAGCGCTGTTGGCCTGCTCTTTATTTCACTCGTCTTTTTTTGTTCCCTCTCTTTCTCTCTGGCTGGGAGCTTATCTGAGAGGCTCAGCTGCTGGTCGACTGTCCACAGAGAACCCCAGGCCACAACAACAACAAAAAAAGCAAAATATAGCTACTCTTTGGCGTGGCTTTATGTATGTTAAGTACTGAGACACTTCAACTATTTACCGTAACCTCAACTTGAAATGTGGAAAACGATAAGCTCCCCATCTTCAGCTGGCATGATACATCACTGAAATGCCACTGAAACTGAGTTAAGGGAGAGAGGTTATAGCTGTGTTTTTCAGATTTTTTTTTTTTATTTAGGAATGTGGGGAGGTAATAATATATCTGTGCTGTCCAATAAAAAAACAGTTTATCTCCAAAATGTCTCCAAAAAAAAAACAAAACAAACAGCCTTGTTTTAAGACAATGCATTTTAGACAGTTTGTTGAATTTTTAAAATATTTTATTAAAGGTGGGGTATGCGATTCTAATCCATTACACGTCTTTTTGTCAAATTCAGAGAATATCTCCTAGCTGTCTGTTCAGTGTGTGTGCTGTTTGTACTCAGCCCTGGCTCTGTTAATGGGAAATAAACAAAGCAGCTCGGACCGAGCCACACAACACTATTCCAGCCACGATTTGTGCGTCAGGTAACGTTAAATGACTTGCCCGCGGACATTCAGTTCACTTTCTAGTTTGCCCAGACATGCTGCTGTTGTGATGTTAGCTACAGTAGCAGGAGAGTTGTGAGTATCGCTGTCTGGAGCTGCTGTGCTGGCTCTGGGAAACCGTCTCGTCCTCTCTGGCTGTTAGCTTCACAGCAGCAGCTGTAGCGACAGTTTGCTAACCCACAACCTAGCTAACGTTAGTTATATTACTGGCTATGTCGTTGTTCGCTCTGTATCATGGTATTTGTCATGGTGTTGGATTTCTCCAGAATCGCATACCCCGCCTTTAATCTAAGATGGAGTGTTTTCTCAACAATTAAAACAAGCATTTAAACCTAACAAATGACCAAATATGAGATACATGGTTTTTACTGGACAACGATGAACTATGCAACAGGACATAAATACCAGAATATAAGTAAAAAAACTTGATGTTAATGTCTGCATCAGTATGGCAATCAGTGGTTGGAATTTTCATTTGCTTCTACTGGTGCCTCATGATGTAACTACTACAAAAGGCTACATTTTCTGAGGTATGACTATGATCAAACGAGCACGTTGGCCTGGTGGAGCTGGAACCTCAGCCCTTTTGGTTGCAGCTGATCTAACAACTGAGCCACAGTGACAACCAAGGATAACCCATCATACCTACACCAACACCATACACCTGTGTGACTTGGAAAAACTAATAGCACTTAAATATTAAATTAAGGGAGAAACACTCTACGCTGCCTCTGCACTGGATGGATGATTGAAGCATCCCGAAGGACAGGTAGGATATTGAATCATTTCAGCATTTCTGGGTGTAAATTGAGCAAATGTGTAGGTAAAATAATGCAATTATGCATTAATTCTAATTTATAGAAATCAATCAATTAAATGATTATTTAATAACGTATTCAACATATATACAATGTATGAGACAAAAATGAACGCACGTCAACAATGACAGTGTTTTTTCAGTTATCAGGAGGCAGAGAGTTAAATCTGATGGTATGCATTACTGAACCTCACAATCAGGATAAATAATCACTGACAGTGCTCTAGTGGCTAATTAAAATGTAAATTTCCAGAATAGTCTCAGCTTTGCTTTTCACACACTTCAGAAAGTAGAGATCTTGATGCTTGTAACTATTATTACAGTTCCCATATAATCTTCTTTGGCACTAACAAAGAACTGAAAAGGTCAACACACACACCACACTGTTGTAATACATAAAAAGCATCTTATTCCAGACATTGATGGATTCTAAAGAAAAAATCCCATATATTTAGTTTTGTAATCTGAACCTCCTATGTTGCTCTTCACATTCAGTTCCTGTCCATTTTTTTTTTCTCAATACCAGAATGAAATTTTCAGTAAAACAAATGTGCAACTCAGCGTGGCTGAAGCACTCTTTATGCATCCCCTCTTTGGTATTTCAGCTAATAAGGCAGGTGTATTTTATATACTGTGGACATCGTCCCAATAGCTTTAACCTTGTGACCTCATTTATTGTTAATACAACACTCGAAGTGATGACGATAAACACAATTTATTGATGAAGATCAAGTCTGGATAGACTGAAAAAAAGAAGCACATCAGCATAATGCCCTTGGATCATTTCACCCTGTAATTTCCTTCTCTGAGCCACCTTCCACGTAAATCAATCTCATCGATGGTCCCTTCGCTGCCAGTGAAGGAACGGGTATCTGACATCAACACTGCTTCATTCCCAGGCGTTCAGTGTGTCAGCTGGACAAATACTCTTCTAAGAGATGATCCAGCCTGCGCGTCTGTCTCTGTTTGGCGTTTCCACATTGGGAGGCATGTTCCACCATGCAGGATGTGTCATTTATCGTCAGTATACTTAATGTAGTGATTTGATTATTAAAAAAATGTTTGTGAGGATAACACAATAAAATACAATTGAGTTCCTAAGGGGCCGTGCCATAACTCTCATGTTTTTTGTCAAAAGAAATTGTTGCCTAATTTAATTTCAAAATGTTTAAATTAAGTATAGAATTAACGTGAGTCACTAAAGAGAAAGGGAACAAGCAAAAACAAATAGCAAGTTAACCTTTGACACCTGTCAGTCAAACATTACATTACATTCATTTGGTTTTTGTCCAAAACAACTTAAATTTTTTACACCACGTGCGAATGTGTTGGAAACCATTCGGTTCTTGCTCAAGGGCACTTGGACACTGAGGCAGGAATTGAACCACCAATCATCTTATTAACCTGCAGCTGCAAACATACTCTTATTTAAGCATTATTATCCCTTTAAGGCTGCATTCATTATTTATTGTTGACCTCTTTATTATGCAAAGTCATTTGTCTGTATTGCACAAAGTCATTTGATCCATTGTTGATTTGAAAATACTGATTAGAGCAGCTTTACAGGAATAATGCAAGTCACTACAAACAATTGAATTAAAGTACTTACAGAGAGAAAAGTAAAAAACATCAAAAGACTAAATAAATAAATAAAGAGCAAATGGCAATCACTACTGAGTGTTATAATTTGAGACCTTTGTCAATTAAACAAACATGCCTCCGAATATACATGGATTTAAGCATTAATATCCCCTTAATGGAACAATAGTTTTCAAAAAGTCTTTGAAGACTGACATTAGATGAAGCAAAGTTATGTTTTAAGAACATAATGTCTTGTGGATTAATTATATAGAATTTGTGTGCCAAGAAAGAAGTTGTTTTTCCATTCACTTGGAGCCAGGTGCTGTGGCAGTTAATGCTCAGCTGTAGTGGTTGGTACACCCGCATACATATACACATAATGCACTGGGTTAATACCCAAAAAACAACATTTATGTTCCTGTTATTGGGTTTCATGTGTCACTGCTTTTGCTTGGTAGCTTGTACCTTTAATCTCCACTTTGAGCAACATCAAATGTACACAGTTCTGTCAGGTCTATTTTTGTTGTGACATCTTTCATATTATTTTGGACTAATTCTAATGGTAAAATACATTTTTTTTTATAGTGCATTTTCTTCTATCAGCGTGCCTGTTATTATTGTGCCTCCTGGGTGAAATGAAAGTGCTATTTTCAAGCTGGTTCATAAAGGTGTGAAGCAAAAACGTGTGTGGAACATACCGCTCTGATGTTGATGCACTCTGCATCTCTTTCATCTGTTTGCTGTTTAAGAGCATCTGCAGTAGCATCTCCTTCCTTTTTCTCACATTCATCACCACCTCAGAACTCTGTGTGCGAAATGAGATCGATATAGGCGGCCTGCATGAAATCTTTATGTAAAATGAAATCGGCTCACTTTCAAATGCAAAGTTTCTCTTGCTTTCGGGACAGCAGAGGTCCAGATGCTGATAAAATGCCTGAGATCCGGTTGGATTTGGGATTGCAATCGGCTGAAATCACTCAGTCTGTTATGAGCCGTCAGCTGGCATTGACTCGGGTGTTTAGTATTCCACAGCGTCCTCCTGTTCGACTCTGTTTGCCGTCCAGGCTTCGTTACAGCATCTCAGCAGCACTTCGCGTTACCACAGTCAACACAAAGCCGAATCAGTCAGACTGCATCACTCTTCTTATCGCCCCTCGCAATTTATTTGCTTTCATTATTTCGGAATGACATATTCTATGGCTCTCTGAGTTTGAAAGCCAATTGCAAAGCTGTTGTTGTACACTGATTACACAGCATATTACTCTTTTCATGAAGTAAACTGATGAGGTGAATCCAGGTAGAAACCATTGTTCCTGAATGATTTCCCTTTCTTACAATTTAACTGATCACAAAGGCGGAGGAATGAATTGGCTTTGATATGCGGATCATGCGAAAGCACCTGCACATTTTGTAAACTTTGTAAATTTCAGCGTGAATTTGGGCTTTTCATAGGGACAGAAATCTTCTATGGCATCAGTGTGTGACAGTGCTGTTGCCGTAGCGATGACTCTTGCCACAAAAATAAAGCAGGTCCTGAGGAGAGCGTGACTTTCAGAGCCACGACATGGGAGGATCCACAGGTACACCTTAAAATTAGATTTCCGTGATCACGCAGGCTCTCTGCAGCGTCATGCTGAATATCTCCAGTTTGGAACAGGTGTTGCTACGAGCATTGCCACATCAAATGAGAAAAACGAGTTCAGTTTGCAAAACCCAAATTGGCTTCTCATCTCAGTGGCATTCAGTAGGCGGTTCCAATTAAAGAAAAAATGGAAATAATAAAAAACTCTCCCTTTTACTGTTATAACCTCATTGCTGTAATGGACTATAATTAAATGAAGAAAATTAAGTGCAGTAGTAGATGCATTTGTTTATTCTATATCCTATTTGGTAAGGATAAAGGCCATGCAGGGATAACAGTCTAGGCCTGCCCTCTTGGTATGAAATAGCTATAAGCTTAATTTCAAAATATTCCCCTTTTATAAAAGTTTCTAGTTAGCTAATGAAGAAAAAAAAAGAGCCCACAATTGATAGTTATAAAACAGCAAATGAAGAATAAGGCCTCAGCTTGTAGCTTTGTATTTTCCTAAGAGGCGGACCATTAGATGGAAAGCAGTGGGTATTGACTGTTGTGCCTGAAGCTGGATACAAAGGGGTTTTTAAAAGCACACTGATTTCATTTGAAATCCTAAAATGCAAATACATACTTGTTTGTGCTGCATTGTATTATCTGCATAGTGCAAGATGAATCCAAATAAACAACTTCCCTTACAGCCATGTATCATTTAATGCAGAGGATCACCCAATGAGTTATCGGCAAATGAAACTAATTCCAGCAAGCAGTGCAAAGAAAGAGATGAAGAAAGAGGCCTAATACCAATCTAAAGGAACGTTATAAGCTGATGTTGCAACAAAGTTGGACTAGCATAAAAGTAAACTAAACTGATATGTGGTGCAAGAGAGAAACACACTAGTGGTAATAAATAAGGCCCAGGCAATAAGTATTAAATAGAAAGACTTAGTGCAGTCATGGGAATCATTTTGTCTATTTACTTCTATGCCTTCAGAAGTGCCTCCTCTAAGCTCTACTTGCATCTATCTCTTCCAATTAGTCTAAGTCCTGCCAAAATATGACTTTCTGCAGCCTCCTTTCTGTTATGATGGTTGATGTCGGGACTTGGTTTAAGCACGGAGATTTTAATGAGTTAGTTTGTCATTAAATTAGCAGACTAAAATGCATTCATCCATGTTATTTGCCATTCACTGCATGGCTGGGATTCTGGCAGCTAGTGTCCACCGGTCGATAGCGAAAGGTTACACAGTGAATTTGTGAATGGAGGGTATTTTAATTACTTGTTCAAAGCTGTATACATTACTGTGTTATCATAGATCATATGTTGCCTTTTGAAAAGCTCTCTGCAATCAGTAGTTTTGACCAGTGTTAAATAGATTAGCATTATTATCTCAATCTTGACCTTTATTTTGGTCTTTGAATTCAATAAAATAATAATTAAATGTCAAAACTGATGATGATGATGATTGTGTTTATTGTGACATAGCCTACTGATGAGATACAACACAATCAATTCATTGATAGTTTTAGTTTCAGTTTATACCCCATAGAACAATTGGCCAATTTAAAGGCTCAGTAATATGAATGAGAGACCATATTTAATATGAGCAAAACCTACAAAAATTATGTTAAAGAATTTTTATTGTGGTATCTTTAACGCTGCAATATCCTGGAAATTGTAAAGGATAAAGCTGCTGTGACTCTTAGCTTTTCTTATTGTCAACAAATTCCATAAAAAGACTAAAACCAACAATGTGTCTCTCAATACTTTCCTGACTTCCCTGTGAAGTTGAAGGGCACATTGGTTTCTACTGATGACGTAAATCTTTAAAAATATATCGCTTTATATTGTTTTACTTTCTAAAAAACCTCAGTCATTTCGTAAAGCAGCTGGACACTGTAGTTTTGAACAAACATTATTCAAACAGGAGGAAATAGTGCATTTGTTGTGGACTCAATCACATTTGGTGCCTTGTGAGTATTTGGGGCAGCAGGACAGAGTGGGTTTGAGTTAAAATAAACTACAGTGTGTGTGTTCATGGTGATGAAGGAACATGTCACTCAGTGCAACAGCGTAGCTTATTGCTGATTTCAATAGTTTTTGGTCAACAATGGAGCTCTATGGCACAGAGGAATAAGATATATCAGGCTTTGATACACACACAACACTTGTTAGTATGATACATTCATTGTTGCTTTGGGTCTTTTCATGGGATTTGTTGACAATAAAAAATATATAGAATATCGGAAGCGTTATCCATACACTCTACATAATGTACACATGGTATTAAGAGCTAGTGTAATTTGTTTTACCTGCAGTTTTTGTTTCTCAAAATACAAAAAAAAAACAACCCTAATTGCACTTTTCATATAGAGCAGGTCTAGATGGTACTCTTCATACTATTATTTACAGCGACCCAACAATTCCCACAATGAGCAAGCACTTGGCGACAGTGGCAGGAAAAACTTCCTTTTACCAGACAGAAACCTCGAGCAGAACCTATAGGCTCTAGGTTAAGCAGGAGGAAAGAGAACATACAGTAGCACAATGCAAATTCCATATAGAGATTTAAAATAATAGTAATAGTAATGGTAGTGGTAATAATATTAATATTAATAACCTAATAATAGGAATAATAATGATAATAATAGCAATAAGACAAATAATAATAATTGCAGTAGCGGTTGTCAAGCAGGAACATGATGATGATCAGTAGGTGGCTTGCAATCATAGATCCTGACTCTGCAGCTCTGGAGGCAGAAATGCCTGCTGAAAGCAACAGAAGGAGAGAAGAGAGAAACAAGAAAGCACAAAACTACGGGAGAGAGAAGATGTTAATAACATGCTTTAATGGGATAAGAATTTGTACAGATGTAGAGGGAGAGGAGGCGAAAGGTGCATCATCGGAAATTTCCTGGCAGTCTAGACCTATAACAGCATAACTAAGAGATGGTTCAGGGCTCACCTGAGCCAGCACTAACTGTAAGCTTTATCAAAGAGGAAAGTCTTAAGCCTACTGGGATCTGATTCCACAGGAGAGGAGCTTGCTCTAGCTCCCATTCTACTTTTGGAGACTCTAGGAACCACAAGTAACCCTGCATTCTGGGCGCGCAGTGTTCTAGTGGGGTAATAGGGTACTATGAGCTCTTTAAGATACGATGGTGCCTGATCATTAAGAGCTTTCTGGTGAGGAGAAGGATTACAGGGAGCCAGTGCAAAGAAGCTAATAGAAGCTTTTCCTAGTTCTTGTCAGTACACGTGATGTGGCATTCTGGATCAACTGGAGAGTCTTAAGGGACTTATTGGGGCAGCCTGATAAGGAACTTCAATAATCCAGCCTAGAAGTAACTTTGCATTAAAAGTGGCATAACTGACCGAATGACACTTAATGACAACAGTCATAAAACTTTATAAAGGCTCCTTCATGTTCATGAAAGGTGTCATGTCATGGATATGACGGTGTCATGTCAGTCTTATGCACCCACCTTCAAATAAAGTGTTACCGTGTTTCCTAATAATATTGCCTAAAGGAAGCATATATAAGGTGAATAGAATTGGTCCAAGCACAGAACCTTGTGGAACTCCTGTGGAACTAACTAACTATGGCGTGAATGGAGGATTCAATGTTAACATGTAAACTGAGATTGAGCTGATAAATAGGATTCAAACCAGTTTAGTGGAGTTCCTTTAATGCTAATTAAATGTTCAAGTCACTGTAATTGTTACAATACAGGCAGGGGACACCAAGATGGACCAGAATGTTCTTTATTGAATGACAGCCCGAGATAAAGGGTATGGAGAGAGGGAAGTCTGTAGGAGGGAGATCACTGGAGGCAGATGGGGAGATCACTGGAGGCAGGGAGATCACTGGAGGCAGACGGGAGATCACTGGAGGCAGACGGGAGAATGCTGGAGACAAGGGAAACGCTGGAGACAAGGGAAATAAGGACAATGCCGAGTGACATAGAGAGTCCTGGATTCAAATGAGGTCGGACACATACTGACGTGAGTACAGGTCTTTTGTACTGGTTGTGATTGTGACTAATGGGGAGCAGGACTGTAATTGGGAGCAGGTGTGGGTGATCGGTGGATGGTGGAACCTGGCATAATAAGATGTGATGGTCGCTAAGATCTAACAGGAGAAGTAAAGAGACAAGTCTAATGCAATTAGAAGGTAATTTGTAATTTTCACCAGGGCTGTCTCTGTGCTATTATGCACTCTAAATCCTCACTGAAAATCCTTAAATAAACTATTGTCATGTAGAAAGTCACACTGATTGGTGACTGCTTTCTCAAGGATCTTAGAGAGAAAGGGAAGGTTACATATAGGTCTATAGTCAGTGTTATGCATGAACGTGCAAAAAGAGCGGCGTTCAATGAACATGCTCATGTTTTTGGTGAATGGTGAACTGAACATATCCGTTTGCAACTAATGAACGTGAGTGTCATTAAGTAGTGCGAGAGTTAACGCTCACGCACTGTGTTTTACGGCACTTGGCATGCTGGTGTTTTGGGTCACAGAATCTGATGGGTCACAGATTTTTGAAACGACACATTGAGCTGAAGCATCTGACCAGTCTTGGGAATTTTCTGCGAGTGAATGATGTTCACAAGAAATCATTAGCAAAGGTTATAGCCGCAAAGTTCCTCCACCCAAGTCAAACTCACAGAATTTTGAAAAGGAAAAAAGAGAGAAGAAATGAACATGAACTAGTTAATTTTAATCTGTGTGAACTGAACTTTGAGCTAGCTCTTGTGAAGTGTGAACTTGCACAACACTGTCTATAGTTGGCTAAAACCCCCGGATCAAGAGTTTGCTTTTTAAGAAGAGGTTTAATTACAGCTACTTTAAAGGACTGTGGTCTATCTGTTGCTTTAAAGCCCATTCTACACTACCAGGTATGCAATTCTGGGGGAAAATACTAAATCCATTTTGTTGTAATGTATTTTGTTTTTTTTGCCTGAAAGCAGCAAATTTCAAGATATTTAGTGATATTGGCATGTAATGTGTGTAATCATATAATGTAAATGTAAACCCTTAATCTGAATTTATCCTTGTTAAAGCATCCTGCCAAACTCTGTAAATAATGTCTAGTATTTCTTTAATTGTTCAGTTATATTGTAAAGTTTATAGGTTATATAAATAGATACAGCTTAAATCACAGAGCACTTTACTGTGTAAGCTGCCTATAGAGAATAATAATTTATCAGGTTATGTATAGAATTCCTCTGACAGCAGGAGCAGTCTGTCATAAAACATCAGTGTGTGAGAAATCCCAGGCAGTAAATGCATCTGGGAAGATGGCTTCAAAAAATAACAATAAGGAATAGGAATCACATCTGTGCTCTGGACCATTTCAAAGGAGATAAGCCGCTGTGAGTGAAAGATGTTATTAACACAGACATTACACTGCTGCTATGACTAAAGAAAACAGTAAAGTGATTCAGTTGCTTTAAAGGAAGAAATGCTGAATTTAAGAGCATGTGTGTGGTGGCTATGTTGTTCGGTCAGGTGGCAGTTCTGTCTCAAAGATAGAAAGAGACACTGAAGTGTAATCTGTGCTGGTTCACAGCCTGCAGCTGCTCCTAAGAATTGGATGCTGATAGTGTGGCTTCAGTGTCAATATTAGCCTCATTTTATAGCAATGCCCAAAATATCTTTAACACGATATCTCATCAGCTTTCATAGTGATTACACATTTTTCAGATAATGGATCTCATTACAAGTTGGAGGCTAGAACAGTGTTTTCAGGCAGTAGGAGGTATTAACACCTCAGCCCGGTGTGGATGGGAGGACTGTTATTTCACTTCAGGAGTTCAGGAAATGTAATTTTCTCCAGCATAATTTCTTGTAGAAGTTCAAGCCCGTAGGTCTGAAATGGTGCTGTTGTTGCACTGATTTATTATCTTCCTTCTTTTCTAAGTTTTTTGCATGGTTTTGACGGCCCTCTGGCTCTGCCACGGCCCGTAGGTTTGTGTCTCGTCTTGGGCTGCTGCTTGTGTTTTGTGTCTCCCTTCAGGTCCTGGTAGGCGGAGTTTGTATTAGTGCAACTGGGTGCCGGGTCGTGACATAAAATTTGATACAATTTGAGAACACGGTATGGACCCAATGCACCCAATAGTGGTGCCATAAGTAAAAGTTAAACTAACTATCGTAACTCCAGACTCTATGAGTATAGGCATAGCCCTCTAAGAGGTGTCGCTATTGGGTTTATCCCCACACGCATGCACAGTCACAAAGATTTTCTTTTGCGTGCCTGTGCCCTGCACGGGCTCCTAATCTGGAGTTATGATATGTAACTAACGTTCTGTTTCATATAGGCTTCGCTATTGGGTTATGGGTGACGCTGATGTAGTCAATGCCCACTGTGACACCAAGGCCCACAAGCACATAACATACACCAGTTCACCACCCCTTAAATGCTAAGGCAGGGAGGCACCGGCTGTGCCATGGTTAACACCATATCAGCCCTGTGTGGGATAAAAGGGGACAGAGTGATATGACACTCCCTCCACACAGCATTGCCGCTGCCGAAGGGAGGGACATTGATGACGTACCATAATGGTCCCTCATACAGCCCACTAATCCATGATGATGGGATTTTGGCCTTTTGGCAGGTGCGTAAAAGCGCCAGATATGACAACGTGTCATCTGTCATCTAGCACATTTAAAACCGAATGAGTCAGGGAGGAGTCATATACATTGCGCAGATAGAAACAGATGAAAGGGCAAGGAGAAGCCCAAGATGCTGCTGTGCAGATGTCTGCCACTGCCACCCCACTGAGGAGGGACGTGGATGAGTATAAGGCTCTTGTGGAGTGCGCCTGGACGTCCTGTGGAGGCTCCACTTCCGCTGCACTGTAGGCTTGTGTGATGGCATGACACAGCTAGTGAGACAGCTGCTGTCTTGTGAGTGCCCTCTGTAATGAACAAACAGCTGTTGCGTCTGCCTGATGTTTGCTGTGCGCTAAATGTACTGAGACAAGGCGAGCAGTGGGCAGAGTCGGTGAGACGCTTCTTCTGCTTCATTTCTGTGAGAACCCCTCGAGGGAAATCATTTTTGACTGAAAAGAGTTTGTTAGGACTTTAGGTGTGAATTAGGGATTTGGCTGTAAAGTTGCTGTGAGACCAATAGCGCACATAGGTCACTCACTCTCTGAGCTGACGTCAGGGCTAGGAGGAGCACTGTTTTCAGGGATAGTATGTTGAGAGATATTTGGGCTATTGGCTCAAAAAAGGGGACCCCCCAGAGTGTGCAGCACCAGGGGTAAATTCCATTGTGGTACTAGAGAGCACGCTTTAAAAAGCGCTTCACCAAGGGATGCGTGAAAAGCAATCTCTCTCCATAGCCTTGACCGATAAAATGGCTGCAACATTTTACTCATAGATGTAGCCAAATCATTTTCTACCATGGTCTGAAGGTAGGTTAACATGAGCAGCAGAGGACACAACGTGGGATCTGAGCCTCTCTCCACACACCAGTGTTAAAATACTGACCATCTACCCATGTAACATGCTGTAATAGAAGGGGCTCGCGCACCCTAGATAGTGTACACCACTGCAAGGGGCAGTCCTAACCTTTCCAAGTGCTCCTGTTCAATGGTCAGGCCCACAGCCACTGACCTATCACCGGGAGGATTGCACCGTCCAGCTGCCACGGTTTCCCCACCAGCAGCATCTTGGTCGCATTCAGGAGGAAAATCTAGTGGCCATTCTGGTGCCACCAGAACACCCACTAGATTTTCCTCCTGAATGCGCACTAAGAGGCAAGAAATCAGGGGAACTGGGGGAAACGCATAAAGGAGAACTCTGGGCCAAAGCCGGTGAGAGAAGACATCCACTCCCAGTGGAGGGTCGTCATGTGAGTTCATGGAGATCCACAGTGTGCATTGCGCATTCTCTCATGAGGTGAGAGAATGGGAAAGGTTTTCCAGTATGCCAGGTCTGACTGCAGTGAGGGAGGAATAGTCAGCATGCATCTTTTGTGCTGTATTGGGTCAAAGCACAGGCAGCTGAACCATCTCTGAATTTTTATCATGTGGAGGAGTCCCAAGGGGACAACCAAATGACTTGCAGACAACAGAGAATTGTTATGTTGTGCTGCAGCCACCTGAGTGGCAGACTGGTACGAGTGGTCATTGAGGCAAGCATAAACCTGGTCCCGAGGAGATGGTGGCGTGAGCTTGCATCTGCCCAAAAAAGAGGCCTTCGGAAGCAAGATGCTAGCTAGGCTTTGCTCAAGTGGTGGGAAAACCCTTCTCCGTAACCCTGTGACGTCTGGCCAGTGACTCCTGGTTGTAGGCTGCAATCAGGTGCAGGCTGTTCTGCAGGCATCTCAATGCCTCTCAGATCTTCCACCTTTCTGATAATGTGCGGCAAGTTTTGAAAAAGGGCCTTAGCAGTGGATATATGGATAGCGGATGTGTGCGGAGAAGCAGAGAGCCGCTGCTGCAGGGCTCCTTGCCGCAGTGGGGACGCAATCACAGCTCCAGATTCCTCATCATCAAACTCCAGGGCTCCCAACAGGAAGGTGGGAGAGCTGGGGAGAGAACCAGAGATGGAGGGAACCAAGCCATCAGACTCGTGCCCACCATCAGGGTTGTCCTCCAAGATGTCTTGGAACTCGATGTTGAACAGGTCCAGCTCTGCATGTGCGCGGGGGATAAACCCAATAGCGACAGCTCTTAGAGAGCAAAGCCTATACAAAATAAATCAAGGAAGGGTCTTAATGCCGTATTGCTGCAGCTGCAGTCAGGACATATTGGGGTCTATCAAGATCCGTCAACCAATTTCCATAATGTTCCAGGGGGCCACACAAGTACACCTTACCTTATTTGAAAAGAAAGTCCCTTCACTTTTGTACAAAACTTATAATATATTTCCTCACCAAACTTGTATTATAATATTAGTAAACCAAAAATGTTCCAGTTTTCTGCTTAACATTAGAATTTCCATATTTTTTTATATTGGACCCATTAACCCTAAACAATAGCAGTAATGGAGCTACAAAGCAACCTAAACAGTGCCGTGGCCAGGATTTTAGAAATACTTTCATGAGTCCAACAAGTCCTTGCAAACTGTGTATTTTTCTAAATACAGTATTTCACATTTAATTTATTCATTTAATCATTCAGTTATGTTTTCTAAAAACTGCATCTCTGTACAGTATGGGCTAAATATTGTTTCAAAGCCCAATGTAATTATGGAAGAGAATACCATACTAAATCCCTTTTGTTTTACTATATTTTTTATATAATGTAATTATGTTCTTGCCTAAAAGCCTTCAAATTTTAAAGCTGATTTAATCAATATTTTTACATTAACAATGAATCAAATGAATATCTGTAACGTAAAAGTCACTTGCAGTGATGAACACAGAGAATTATCATCCAACTCTCCTCAATGCAATATTTTCATACTCTGAAATTATTGCTAATCTAATATACATCTGGGCATTTCTCCACATCCACATGCAGTTGGAACGCACTACATACTCAATTTCACGTCATACTTAGTATGAATAGTACGTTAGTAAGCGATTCCAAACACCAGCCTGTGTCTGTGTGTGTTGGTGTGGCGTGGCGATCCCTTCCTCCCTCTCCCTGGACCTCTGATTACCTGCACACCTGCCATCTATCAGCTCATCAAACTTGAAGTATATCCCTGGGCGCAGATCCCAGGTGGGGTGGAGGGGTTGAGTCCCCCAACAAATTATTTCTAAATAAATTATGTAATTGAGCCAAATAAAAGCCAAATCCACTTTTGAAATAATCCACACATAAACACTTTCTGAAGGTTTTGTTTATGTCCCCCATATGTATCCTGTGGTCTGAACCGTTGCATTTACTAGACTAAGTTGGAATTTGGGAAATGAAGTCAACGGTTTACTTCATCCTGATATCTTTGCTTGCTATTCGACCACGTTTCCCAGATTCCATCTCATTAACATCTGTGTAGCATGTGATTCGCATCTTCAGTGAGTGAGTCTAGTGGCTGGTGACTGCAAGGACCATAGGCTAATCCTGTGAAGGATGCCTTGGAAGCAATTTAGTTCAAAACAAAGATAAAGTCTATGCATCAACAGAATAAAAGGTTTAAAAACATAACCAGACTGCTTACCGCCTCAAGTGAATTAACTTATTCCCAGCCAGATCCATATTTAGAGGTAGCTAGCTTGCTAGCAAATGTTACATTGATCATATGCATAAAAATTCCATGTTTGTGTCCCCCCTAAGTTGTAATAAGATCCGCACCCTTGACTATATCTACTCCGGTTTTTCACTCACTTTGCCAGATGCAACTGCAGTGGTAGTTTCACATTTCCGCCCCCTTTATATGCAATATTCTAAGAATCAGTATCCTGTTTTTTGTGCCTGTACTCATCTTGTCTCCTTGTGCCCTAGGATTACTGCTCTCCTGCTTGCCTCCCTGCCTGCCTACCCTCCTGCAAAACCGCTGGCTCCTGCTCTCCCTCAGCCAGCCACGCTCACCAGTGTTGCCAACTCTTTTCCAACGAAAGTAGCTAGCACTAGCTCCAAAAGTCACTAAAAGTTGCCAGATGCATCATACGCTCATTGGCATGTTGATGACATCATCATGCACTCCTTTTCATAAAGCTTAGTGCAGTGAGGGAGAGAGCACCATAATTTAACACAGATAGAGAAATCTTTGGCCAAATAATCACAAACTCACTACGGGGGACATTGTAGTGAATCTAAAAAGGGAGGGAGGAGGGAGAAGATCTGACGAACTATTTACATATTTACAACATGTAGTAACATCTTAATCCAGAGAGAAAGATTGACAGAGAAACACAAACGAACTGTTAACATATTAACAAGCTATAAAATCCTAATCCAGAGATTTGAAGAGAAAGTGTGAAACTGCCCCACACAGACTGCCTAAACACAGCGCAAGAGGAGAGGAAGAGAGACACTGCTGGCAGAAGAGCTGCAGCATGCATGGGAATGAATTACAATATAATATATTTTCCTTTTATATTTGCCTTTTCCTTGATGGTTTGAATAAGTCACTAAATTTGTCGCTAGTTGCTTTTTAGAAATAAAGACACTAAAAGGGTCTGACAAATCGCTAAATCTAGTGACAAAGTTGCCAACATTGAGCATCTGTAAGAAAGCGCTTTTCTTAATCACCACCCTTTGTCTGTGTCCTGCGTTTGGGTCCTTCCTGTGATTGTAACACTTTCAGCTCATTGTTTTGGTTTTATGGCCCACAGCTTTAGTTTTGTGGTTCACTCTCAGCAACAGGCAGCTAGTTAGCAACTAGCTACCATAATGGAACATTTAGCAGCTAAAGAGCCAGATTCCCCCGAGTTAGTGGAGACCAAAACAGAGGTAAAAGGAGAGTGAATTTGGACTTACATTCATCAGGTCACCAGATTCATGACATGCTAAATGAATCCTAATATTGCTTCATTTCTGCAAGATGTGTAAAGAGGCAACATATTAGCCATAACAACTTTATAACATGTGCTTGTTCTGTTGGCCCTAAGATGGCAGAAAAATCATTTAATGATGCTTTACAATTTTTAGTCTAAAACATATTTGAATCAAGTATTAAAAAATCCAACATGTTATGTGTTTATAAATGTAAAATGTATATTCCCCTTCATGTCATTAAATGCCCCAAATTCCCAGAAATATTATAGAGGACATAATGTCCTTAATGTCCTCCATGGTAGCTACTACGACCCAATGTCCAAATGACCAATAATGTTGTTACTATTAACCAATAATTAGGAACACGTAAGAAACATTCAGTATGCTTGAAAACAAATCATGGAACCTGAATATTATACAAATATTATACAGAAGACAGATGTCCATGACAATAATAATTTGGTGTGGCAGATTTTTTCTATGAACTATTCTCAGGAGCACTCAACCTCTGAGACCCTTGTATCCTGTATTCATGTGGTTTAAAAGGTTCTAGAGGAAACCCTATTTTAATTAAGAGCAGGGTAAAAGTTTGGTCTTTCAATTCTTCTCAAACCTTGACTCACAGTAGAGCACTTTTTCCTAGGTTGTTGAAGTTGGAGGAACTGTACTTCCCACTGTTTCATTTAAATGGAAACTGTTGCCTATTTCTGGTTAGATCTCCTGCACATAATCCTGTCATGGTTGGGAAGCATTCCTTTCACATTTTATGCACTGAGCACATTATTTGCATTTTAAGATAGTGCTCTCATTTTAGGAACATTTCAGGGACCAGGCTGTGAACAAAGAGCGTATGTGTTAAGTGTGTGTTTACATGTGCATGTGTGAAAATACTCCATAAACACATCTACATAAACAGTATGTGCGAATAGTAGACTAGTTTAATTGAAAAAAAGATGGAGGGGATAACAGCCATACAAGGTTTTTTTCCTTGTGTGTCTTCACTTTAGTAAACCAGAACCTAAGAATAAGACATCATAACTTGCACTGAAATATTAAGTACAATCATGGCCATCCATGTGCAGAGTGAATAAAAATCAGAGGTCACTTCTTGAACCTTGCCGTTTCTGGTGTGACGTCCAAGCTCATTTCCAATACTGTGAACATGTGCATTTGTTCCCTGTATTGTGTTTCAAGAGGTCCACACAATATGTGTAATGAGTAGACATTGTAGGGGAGCTCCAGATTTCACATCTGTTCATTTGCTCTGTCAGGATGTAGACTGTTCTTTGCAGTAGGGCCACCTCCAGTCCAAATCACCTCCACTGTCATTTGAAGACCTCTAATCAGTGAGGGCAGGAAGGGAAAGTGGCTCATGCTCAAGGAAAATAAAAAAAATATGCACCACTTGTACAAACCTTTTTACACTTAATTGCAGAACCATAATCCTTTGTTCTGTCTTGTTGTTCTGCAAGTGTGCTCTCCGATTTTAAAAGCAGCCGCTTTGTTCAACTTCTGGACTTCCTTCATCAAAACCTGACCATACCTGCAAGGATAAAAGCTATTGCAAAAGCATTGTATTAAATGCATTGTTGAACGGGTCAAATGGCTGAGAATGTGAACTTCAGCAGGGTTTCTCCCTTATATCCCTCAGAGATCTGACCCTCTGAGGGTTAAAAGACCACATTAGCACTGCAGCTTAGTGTCTCAGATCTGATTTTCCACCTTTAAGCTGGCCTTTTTGTAAGGTATATAAAGTCAGGTTTAGCAATAACCAAACAAAACTGGTGGCCAGGCAGGATTTTTTCAGTAACAGAATATTTGCTCAGAAAATATATGCTTCAAGCTGCGCTGCCTTCTTAAGCTTTATTTTTCACAATATCAGGTGAAAAAAAAAAGGTTTGTTTTAGAGGGACAGCAGGGTATTAAGATCCTTCAAGATCAAATCCAAGAAAAGAATCTAATGTTGTGAGAGCCCCATCTGTGCTACATTGTTACGTGTGCCATCACTATGTTGGCAAGACAAGAAGACACAGGAAATACGGTTTTTGATGACAGCAGTACAGGGACCTTAGATTTCTGACATTTCTATCATGTAGTTGCACACAAATCACTGGACTCAGTATACAGCTCTATGTAGAGTCAACACTACATATGCACTGAAGAACAAAATCTATGACAAAAAATATGTGTTGGAACCCTTCTTTCGCAACAAAAACAAGACAAAAACTAAATAAAAAGTAGCCTTTGACAACATAATACTATGACAAAATGTATCAAAGCTTTATCAACGAATAAAAACTAAATGGTAATGTGAAAAACAGACAAATTAACCAATTACTGTTTTATTGCCGTGTTATTCAATGAGATGCAGACATCTGCAGCATCACACATTATATTGTCCTGATTTGTAAAACAAGTGTCTCTTCTTCAGAAGCTAATTTAGCTGCTTGACTGCTGCACTAATCAGCAGCATCTTGTATTTCAGTAACATTATGTTAGTTGTTGGAAGGAAAAAACAGATTTATGGACTAAATGCATCTACAATCCCACTGAAAACTGAAAACAAAACAAGAAGCAGCAACAAAACAGCTGGAACAAACAATGAAAACAGGCAGGCCAGCACACCGACATTTAAAAAAAGGTAAGCTAAGGCAATATTATGTTAATGTTGCTTTCAGTTGGCTATCTTTTGTGTTCATAGGCTATTGGTAAGGAGCATGTATGTAGGTCATTTTTCAACTCCTAAACCGTTAGTTGATGAGAAAAGTCTTAAAAAAGTACCAAACTGCATTTTGGTAGCTGCGCCTCACCGAAACAAACATATCAGCAGATTATTGCTGCAACACGGACATTTTCTCTTGTAACCAGAGTTGCCAACTTGGCGACTTTGTCACTAGATTTAACAACTTTTCAGACCCTCTGAGTGACTTTATTTCTGAAACTTTAACTAGCAACAAATTTAGCGACTTATTCAGACCATCAGGTAAAAGGCGAGAAATATATTCAAATATATTATATTGTAATTCATTCCCATGCATGCTGCGGCTCTTCTGCCAACAGTGTTTCTCTTCCTCTCCTCTTGCGCTGTGCTCAGGCAGTCAGTGAGTGGCAGCTTCAGTCTTTCTCTCCAGATCTCTGGATTAGGATGTTATAGTTTGTGAATATATAAATACTTCATTTGTGCTTCTCTGTCACTCTTTCTCTCTGGATTAAAATGTTACTACATGTTGAAATTATGCAAATAGTTTGTTTGATCTTGGAAATATTTAAATAGTTTGTTTGATCTTCTCCCTCTCTTTGTAGACTTTTAATTTATTTTTTACTTTTTTACTTCAAATACACAATGTCCCTGTAGTGAGTTTGTGATTATTTGGTCAAAGAGTTCTCTATCTACATTTTATATGTATTAAATTAAGGAGATCCCTTCCTCACTGCACTAAACTGTATGCAAATGCATGTGTGATGACGTCATCAACATGCAAATGAGCGTATGACGTTATCTGGGAACTTTTATGGGTTGAACTAACGACTACTAGTCGACTAGGAAAATCTTTAGCCGGGACAGCCGTAAATATCACAGCCGTTGTTGCCTACTGTTTTTCAGCGAACTTCCTGGTCCTGGTAGAGTTTTTCCGCTGGAAGAGCTGCTTGTACTTTTTTTCTTTATCAGCTCAGTGTGAAATTTGACTTTTGTGTGAAAATGGAGTAAGTAAAAAATAACTTACATATCACGTACATATCTCTGTTGTAGCTAAATAGTGCTAGCTTGGCTACTGGCAAGCTTGGCTGCCGTCTAGCTTTAGCTGACTCAGTTTTATGGATTCTAAATTAAACAAAGTTGCTGATTGGGGAAAAATTGTTTAAATATATATTGTTAATCTAAACTGATAATTAGAAACATTAGACATTGCAGCAAACACATTAAATTACGAATCTACTGCCTATAGCCATCAGCATCTCAGAGATTACTACTGTTTTTTTTATTGTGTGGTGAATGATTTGATACTCAAGTATAGTGAGGTGTACTTGAGTATGGAAGTTTTTCGGTCTCTTTATTCAAATGACAATGCATTTTGCAATTAGCAATTCAGTGTGCAAAGTGGAAATGCAATCTTCAATTCAGTTGGAATTATTTTGATTAAAAATTAGAATGAAAGTTCAATCAATTACATTTCATATTTCCCATATTTTCATATTGCCATGGTTTTTTGGTCTCTATTCAAATGGTATTGCATTGTGCAATTGGCAATTCAATGTGCCAGAGAAACAGTGCCCCCAGCCTATTACCTCATTTCAGTATGTACATTTGTCTTAGGATAATTAAGCTCACCTTGACCTTGGTCCACCTCTGTGTATTTATAGATCTAAAATATTTTTACTGCTATTTTAAATGTGCAATAAAGTCATTTATTAAATCGTTGCTCTAAGTCAGCTGATTTCTCTTATGGTACATATCCAGAACTATGTTTAATACCAATATGTACAATAATTGTTAATGGCATTTTTGTTTTTCAGAATGCAGATTATACTACTTGCAGATATACTACTTGCATACATAATTATGTATACACAAATGTGAATATTGTAAGTTGTCCCTTAACATTAACAACCAAGGATCAGATATAAAGAAGAAGAGAGATATAAAGCTTGGTTTTCTGACTTGTCATGTACATATCAAATATACTGAACCACAAAACAATTCACTGAAGTCATTAATCTCAAACTGTAAAGTACTTCACTTGTGTGAATTAGTGCACTGGGGTTGTTTCATCCTTCAACTCCAGCCTGCTAGTTCTTTAAACTGTATTTGTAAAAATATGCAATGACTATCTCGCATCTGTTATAGCACAAAAAATAGATCCTATACAGGAAAGAAGTTGAAACTAAATTGGAGAGGTCCTTCAATGTTTCACATAAGCTGCTACTGTAAACTGTGGGTCTAGGGAATAGCTGAACTGTAAGTTGAGCATCATCTTCATAAGTCTTTTGAGAACAGAGGATGTGTCCATGTGGTCTCCCTTCTTCACAACCAGATGGTTTGCACCAAACACGTTGCTCAATACATCAGGTTTTCCTTACGTGGTCATTCAGTTTTCACCGAGTGGATAACAGATGAACAGATGGCAATATGTATCATATTCATACCAGCTTGTCAGACCAGGTGTATGGATGTTTGCTTCAGTGCAGGACCATCATGTGTATAGACTTACATATTTAACACCCAAAACCTGAAATGGGCACATTTTCTCTGATAACTATGACTGAGTGTGTGTGTGTGTGTGTATGACACAGTTCTCACATTTAACTTTATTATTGCATGATTAATCAAACTGTAAACAAAAAGCATTCCTTAACAGTGCTTCTTAACTGTTTTATGAATTGACTTGTCTTATTGCATGAGTGCATGCCTCAGAATTGATTGGTCTACCTGTGATGAGCTGATCCTCCTCAAAGTGCTCGCTGCAGAGTGAAGTGAGAGGAGGAGGTGCCAGAGGAAGTCCACTTCTTTCTCCTCATGTTCAACACCCACTGATTCAGCCTGGTTTCCTCACCTAAAGAAAATTTTATTGCACACAATAAAAAATGTTTTATTATGTCTTTACATTCTAGTGTGTTGTAGCAAATTATTTCATCCAAAAGGCACCACATCTTCCAGGTGAACTGCGATGAAAATAGACATTATGACAAATATTTCTAGCATAACTTTTGAAGCCTTGGGGTTTTCTGTTATGGTAGCTAGTTATTACTTCAGTCTATGATTTGCTGAGAAAATTACAGTATTTTTTAAGTGTAAACTTCATCAGCACACATAAAGAAATGACTAATGGGCTACATCTCCCTATCTAATTACATCAATGCTGCATATTAAGATCCAAATAACAGTAAACATCACCAAGCTCGATAACTACCATCTGTCTCACCGACAGATAGTATATATGCCGTTGTAGCTAGCGTTGTAAATTAGTGAGCAACCAGCAGTAAACCTAGCTGCAGTAAACTTACTTTGCTAGTGTTAGCTTAGTTTGTTAGCAAGCTACTAACTGTACCCAGGCCTAGCTAGCATTAGCTTGAAATGCCTCAGCACGAGGATATAAACACAAAATGCCAACAACTATAATAAACTAATGTTTGAACTCTAGGTTGAACATCTGAGGTAGAAAGCAACTCACCCATCAAGAAGAACGTTGGTGTGGTCGAAGTAAAGTGCCAGCTGTTACCCAATCACTGAACGAGGAAGTGACATCATAACTGAAGACCCATGAGAGGACTGACATATTGCATTGCCATTTGAATTTTGACGCCAAAAGAGTGTGGGGACAAGAAAATGTAAATGCAATAGACTGGGGGCGCTGTTTTTCTGGCACATTGAATTGCCAATTGCAAAATACATTGTCATTTGAATAAAGAGACCAAAAAACCATGGCAATATGAAATGCAGTTGATTGAACTTTCATTCTAATTTTTAATCAGAATAATTCCAACTGAAATGAAGATTGCATTGCCACTTTGCAAAATGAATTGCCATTTGAAGAAAGAGACCAAAAAACTATGGAACTGTATACTGGACTATACTCAAATGATAATGTAAACTTGAAAATGAAAATGCAATTCCACAATAGCATTATAATTTTCCACATATGTATGTGTCATTTGAGTAAAAAATGAAAATGCAATAATACAGTGGACAAAATGAATCACTCCTCTACCGCTTCAAACCCTGTTGTCCCCACTTGAACCCACCGTGTCTTAGTTGTTGGAGTCAGAGACATGTAATTTTTAATCAAAATGATTCTAACTGAATTGACGATTGCATTGCCACTTTGCTTATTGAATTGTCAGTTGCAAAATGCATGATCAAATTGCACATTGAATTGCTAATTGCAAAATGCATTGCCATTTGAATAAAGAGGCCAAAAAACTTCCATACTTGGAAAAGTGCCTGAGGTACAATCAGCATAATTTTTAGCAATGCTAGCGACATAACTCTAGGGACTGCAATTTTGGTTGGTCTGTTGGTCCACCACTTTGGTCCAGACTGAAATGTCTTGGATGGACTGCCATGAAATTCTGTAAAAACATTCATGGTCCCCAGAGGATGAATGACTTTGGTGGCCCACTGACCTTTCCTATAGCACCACCAGCTTGATGACATTTTTTGTTGTTATTGAAATATCTAGACAACTCCTGGATCGATAGCTGTGAAATTTGGCATAGACATTCATTGTACCCAGAGGATGAATTGTAATAAATTTGATCCCCTGAACTTCTCTTTAATTTCAATTCGTCCAATACACTATTATATGATGTAATACTTGCAAAACTAATGATATTCCCATCTGCCTCCGCTGTTCTTTGTGTTTACTGCTAATTACAGTAGTATATTTTAGCATGCTAACATGCTAAACTAAGATGGTGAACATGGTAAACACTGTACCTGCCAATCAGCAACATGCTAGTATTGTCATTGTGACCATGTTAGCATGATGGTGTTAGCATTTAGTTCAAAGCAAAGCTGTGCCCAAGTACATAATCACAGTGCTACTGGCATGGCTATAGACTCTTAGTCTGGTTTTCGTCTGCAGGAGAGAAGCCAAAGTCCAGTGTCCACTTAAAACTTATATAACGAGTATAACAAGAACGTTTTCTCACTATATAGAAGAACTTGTAACATTCTCATTAATATAAGATGTTTTGTTGTTATAAAGAGCAAACTTACAGCAACAAAGATCTTAAGACTGTCCAAGCTTCCTCAAAGTGTGTGTTTTATCATTTGATACTTTGTAGGACATAAAGCCAGCAGTGCTCTGGGCCTGAGAGAGCAGGACCCTGAAGGAACAACATTTTTACTCACAAAATTCAAGGACATAGAGCAGTTTCTCTTTTCTAAAATAAAATCCCATTGGCATTGCTTCTTAATAATAATAGTAACATTCAAAACAATGTACAGAACCTTGATTTGTACATTTCCTTGCCACAAAAGCTCCAATATTATTTCCATGGCTTGTTGAGGACAAGATTGGCTGGGGAAAGTACATAGCAGTTAATGGATATATAACTTATTTATTCTTATTTATTTTTTCTGATATAGTAGCTTGTCCAGATTAGAATTCCTCTGATCTCACAGGAAAATTAAAAACATGCTCACATGATTTAGAAAACAATCATAGGTTTAATTCTCATGATGATTTGTTTATGCCAAATGAACTGTTTTTTGTAGATATCTTGTGTGAGAGGTGCCTTTGAGCATAGTGTGCATTTTGCTTTTTACAATTCCACCATTTGCTATCATAACAAGTCTACCAGCCACCAGCTACTGTATAGCTTCAGCAGTAACACAGGAGTTTCAAATAAAAAACACTTAAAATGCCCATATATGTGCAACTGTGTAATAGTGCTTTATTTAAGTATGTATATACTGATTATAAATGCTAAATAGCAGAGGTTAAAGTAAAGTGGCAACATCAAAACATCGCAACTGTGTTTTGATATCGTTATTCACCTTAGGGAGAAATTTTAACAGTTTTTTTCAAGCATCTGAAGAAGATTTGGAGATCGTGTTCTTTGTGAAATTTTGGGAGAGTTTGTTACTGATGCATTTAACGCTGATGAAGTTTTGGAGAGCTGTTGTGCTTTTTGTCATCTGTTCAATAAATCCTGTGTGTGAAAGAAATGTTCTATGAAACTTTAGCATATGTGGGAAAAAAATCAGTACAGACACTTATTTTTTCATTGGATGTGACTGTTCCAAGGTAGGTATTATTCAAACATGTCTGTAGCATGAGTCTTAACATCATTGTCTCATTTGTCTCATCTCTCATTAAAAAATGTAGAATTACATGTTATCAGTCAAGATGCTATCAATCAGACTGAAGTCCCCCTAAGTACTGAGGGGAGATTTTCACTTGACTAGAAACATGGCATTTTTGCATTGCAGCATACCTACATGTACCTTTGCATCTGACATTCACACACAAACATTTTTCTCATGTGTGCTGAGTGAAGTCTGATATCTATTTGGCACCTGACATTTTCTTTATCCACAGCTGACACAATGATAGCAGGTGATAGCAGGCTATCAGCCTATCATTATGATGATAATCTTGTAGGTAAGATTAGAATATCACTGTCTCTGATACATACCTTCATGCAGCCATTCTCCATACACTCCTACGCCAAAGTGGCCTCATATTACAAAGGAAATCACTGAACCAGGAGTAAGGCTTTAACAATAGAGAATGCAGGATTCACTTTCCTCCCTGGATTCACTGTTGTGTTTTGACCTTCTTTAATTATGCCAATTACTCAGCCATCAAGCTTTACTTTCAGCCTCAAAACAACCACCTCCAACCTCTATCCAACAGCTCAACAAGACAGAAACACAATGCCTCAGCCCTCTGAAAAGCACTCAACTAAGTCAACAATAGCTGTGGTCAAACATCCTTCTTTCACAGTTTAAAACCTGGAATATCACAATGTCGTTCTTACTTAAAATGTGTGCATTTGTTATTCTTGCAGCACTGTGTATGTGCACTGTCATTGTGCGTTGCTCAGTTCTAAAGAAGTCCCCACTCATTTTGATGTTGGCACTACATCATATGATATACAGTATTCTACACAGTTGTGCCTTTTAAAGTTGCACTAATCAATATTCTATATTAACAATGGATCATATGACTATCTGTAATGTGAAAGGGATCAGGAGGGTAAAGAAACAGCACAGATTAAAAAGAAACAGCATAAATTCATCAGAACAGGGATAAAGTCAAACCATGAAAAAAAGTATTCAGCTTTTGCATGTACAGTGTAAGATAAACCAACACAAATATTGCCGCCATGCATATCACTAAACTAAAACTAAACTGTCATATAGCGTAAAGGGAAAAGGTGCAGTGTTTGTGTCACTGGCAGAACAGAATGCAGACACTGTAGACAGTGATCAATAAGATTTATCACAAAACTGATCAAACAAATAACAGCTGCAGCAAAAGCAAAAAATTATATTAAACAAACGTAATCATAAGATGTAATCGTAATCATTAGTAGATGTATTTGGTCCGGAAAGGCAATTTAGCCAAGGAGGACAAAATGAGCATTGCAAACTGCATGCATTTTTTGCCACACTAGCAGCAGTGCTCACTTTGGTCCAGACCAAAATATCTCACCAACCATTACAGACATTCATGGTCTCCAGAGGATGAATCCTACTGATTTTGCTGATCCCCTGACATTTTCAGGTCAAATGTATCACTTATTCAGTGGAATATATCCACATCTAGTAGATGGATCTGTACAAAATTTCTTTGGTGATCCACTGACTTTTCATCTAGCGCCATTCCCATGAGCCTTTGTGTTTAGTGCTAATTATCAAATATTAGCATGCACTAAACTAAACTAAGATGATAACCATGGTAAACATTATACCTGCTAAACATCAGCATGGGAAAATTGGCATTGTGAGCATGTTAGCATGCTGACATTAGCATTTAGCTCAAATCATGGTTGTGTCCAAGTACAGCCTCACAGAGCTGCTAGCATGGCTGCAGACTGTTTGTCTTCATTATAAAAAGTGAGTACAGTATTTCTTAATACACAATACACTTTAATACACAATACACTGAGCTACTTTAAATACTTTTAAAAGATCTACCTGATTTCCACAATACATGACGTCAGTGTAAAAAAGCTTTGGGGTAAAGCCGTGGACAGAACCCCTGAGCATCTGTGTAATGAGCAAAGTTCCCCCTCTACCACATGACAGCTCTTGGGGACAATGTCTACAGCTGCTTTGTTTGTCCAACATAATTGTCCCAAAGTAGCACTCAGTGTGATGTTAATACTAGCAAGCTCATTAGGTAAGTTTATTTACACTCTACATTTTCATATAAAATGATAATTCAAAGGAGTTAAAAACTTTATCAACTCTGCAAGACTGCACTGCACGTCTATGTTCAACCCTTTGCCACACAGGATATTTGAGAGATTAAAGTTATTGAAATGCTGGAACTTTCACATGTTTTAATGATTACATGCCCTTGATTGTATAATTGCTATCTAGCACACACACCCAACCGCTCTTTCCGCCTTTGACTCTGGTCCAGACCTGCTGATGCTGATTGTGGAACATAACCCTTAATTGACTCGTGAGTATCAATTATCCAAACTGAACCACTGCTGAGGAGCCCTATTGCGCTGTGCCAATAGCTTCAGGGTTTGGTGCAGTGTCATGAAACAATCAATTAGTTATTTTGCTGTCTCTAATAAGATGAAAATGGGTGGGGGGTGGTACTATCTTAGTAATGCCGTTGTATTTTTGATTCTCCTTATGTCTGAATTTCTTCAATTCCAACTTGTTCCTCTGAAGAATCCTTTATTCTCCAAGGTTATGAATAAGAAAAATAAATTTGGAGGTACAAAGATGCTTTTTTTTACTTTTACGTAAGAACATGTCTATTAAAATATCACCTGGAGTGACTTTGAGATAAGACACTTTTTTCCCCAAAAGTTATTAGATGTGCTAACACAAGTTTGCATATCTCATCTCCTACTTATTGGTTAAAGCTGAGGCTGTTACATAAATTGATTGATGTCATAAACTCACAGGAGCAACTTGCAGGAGTTTTCAAAGTATTAGTAATTACAAATACTAGAGTCAGAAAGCTTATTTGACAACTGGGCTGGCTGATAAATTTGAAATATGAAATTATTTGGTGTAGAAGTACATCTCTTATGACAGAGTATAAGATTTGACTGTGATTGCAACTGGAAAATCGCCGTCACAGACGGAATGTAATGTTTTCAAAGCATGACTCCAATTATATTTATAAAAGGCTCCAGGTGTCCCACAGTATTTCAGTGTGTTTCCTGTTGTGGGTAATTAGGTCTGTCACCTAATCAGCTCTGCCACATTGTTCCCCGCACTATTTTAACGAAGTACATGTTCCCCACCTTGCCTTTTAAAGCACACACTCAAGTTATTTGCTTCCGGGGACTGACTGTTAACAGCCAGAGAGAAAAACACACTATGTTCATGAAATAATATTACCACTTGTAAAAAGCAGTTTGCATCTATAATATGAATCTTTAATTAATCCTTCTAAATGCCCTTGCTGTGTGTGTGTAACGTTTGCTAGAGCTAGACTAGTGGGTGATTCAAGGAAAGATTTGGACTGGGACTTAAAGCCTGGGATCAAAAAACAGGATCAACATATTCTCTTCTGTTCCTGACCTCTACCTCTGTTCTTAAGAAGTTTCTCTGTTTTGCCTTTCAGGACTCACAAAGACAGCAGGTTACCTTTGGACTACTCCATGTGCATGTCATATAACAATATGGTGGCAAATCATTTGTGACTGACATATTGGATGCCCTCCTTTATTTCTGCATAGCAGCGATTCAAATCAGGCATTGCTGCTAAGCGGCGGTCACACCACAAAGTGACATTTGCTCGTCCATGCGAAATAGGTGGGGCCAGAAGCCTGGTGACGTAGTGACTAATTGTAACTTGCTAGAAAAACCTGTCTTGAATGAGCAAACCAGAATTAAACTGTTTTATAAAGCCAACTCAGAGCTGTGAGCAGACCTAGTCAAACCTGGTTTATTTCATGACTTTGGCTTTGACACCGACCCATGACATGAAGCACTGAACACATTCATTCACAGTGAAGAAAACTGAGTAAGATGCAAACACAAAAATAAACACATGAGTCTTGTGTAAGTATTGGGAACTTTCTTTGTGTCATTCACACGCTCAATATTAATGTACAAAATGTAAAAGATGCAACATGACATTAAACTCCTGAATTATCATAGAAGCCCTGCCAGGTTTTTTATTTTATAACAAGAAACTAAGATAATTATATTTTTTCTTGAAACTAAAGTTCTCTCTCAGTTGGATTATGTTACTTGGTTTGTACAAGTGACATGAACATCTTCCATATGATGAAAATACTGTGCAAACTTTTAGATTGACTGTGTGCCTGTCTAGTATTTCTAACAGACTGGTTTGTGGGTGTCTGTTTCTCTAATTTTATTTAGGTGACATTTACAGAGGCAACAAATGGTGAAAATGTTTCTACCTATGAGGCTACTGTCAAGGGTAAAAGTTTATTATTAGCTTTATTTTAATTCAATGCATTTAAAAGCAGACATGTTGACTGGAATTACTGTGCAGATACTTTAGACTGAAAAAGATGTGACCTTAGATTTTAAGTGCAGCCCTTGTCAAGATGTTTTGTGAAATTCATGCTCACAGTGCAGCAGTACAGAGGAACCCTCAGCGAGAAACACTGTGTTTCACTCTGACAGACTGAGTGTAATACTGGTTAAGTAGCCTGACTAGAACCAGGTTAGTCTAGAGGGGTAACTTAGGTCAGACTTCTTTAAAGCTCCTTTATGAAACAGAATTTCCTGAAAATAAACCTGATTTACCAAAGTAAGCCTGTCTGAACAGTAATATTGCTTTATGAAACACCCCTCAGTGGTGTGGATGCTTATGCTTGACTGGTGGGCGTGTAACCTTAAAAATCTAGCTAATGGTTTTGTTCAATAGACAATACAGGGTGCATGGTTTCCTAAAGATTAAATGAAAAAAAGTGTAACTACAACATTCTTGATTTATTCTCCCTTAGGTTTAAAATGTACAACAACTGTTTTCATGTTTCACTATTTTACGCTTCTGAAACAGTTTTTCTTACAGGTTTTTGTGTGAGTCTCTTAAATGAAAAAATATAAAGCATATATTTCACAAACAGATTTTGATCTACATAAGACTAGAGAGTAAAAAATGACAAATTTGACAAGGCCTTTGTTTAAGGCAGTTAAATAAAGGCCTTTGGCAGTTAATGTCTACACACTTAATTTGTTCTAGTTATTAATGACATCAATTTGCTCCACTATATACATTGTCACAGCTCTGTATAATAATACTACAGTAATAATAATAATAATACATTTATTTATACAGCACTTTTCAAAACAAATGTTTCAAAGTGCTTCACAGGGCAATGAATTCAAGATAAATTAAGCAAAAGTAAAAACAATAACGACATAATGTTATTGTAATTAATTTGCCACAATACAATGTTACACACATGCTGTTTAGTGATGTAAATATTGTATGTCTCTTTCCTGAACCATGTTACGCACTAAGAAGAAGCTTCCCGATATCTTCTAAGTCAGCAGTGGTCTTGTGTGTGATTTCTGTATGACGAAACTCCTCCTGAGTCTAGTTTTAGCACTAAGAAGAGACCAGTGGGTGTGTGAGACTTGGCTTGTGTCACATGGTGCTGTTGCACTTGTAGATCAGGCCACCACCTGCTGGGAGGAGATGTAGCAGCCACTTCTATTTCATGTTGGGTGGCCTGACAGAAAACAATGTGTACATACAGTACATCATAATCCCACTTCTCTGACCACAGGTCAAGCTTCCTTGCCACTCCAATAGTTATTGAAAACATGTGGAGAAGAAATGGAGTCACTGTTGGAGAGGCTTGTCCTACAGGCTAACTATGCACAGACACGGACGCTTGACAATGAGTTGTCAGGCCTAGAGCACTATGTTAGAGGACAAAAGTCCCATTTTTGCAGTCTGAAAACAGTACACTATCATTCCTTGCACAAAATTAATAAACACTTTGAAAGCTAGATCAGGTATTTTTGTTCTTGGTTTATTAAATGAGAACAAAATGAGATGTTGGAGTTTTACAATCTGTTTTATAGTATACAGTATATATAACCATTTATCTTAGAACAGTGGTTTCTAACCCCTGGACCGCAGACTGGTACTAGGCCACTTAACATTTGGGACTAGGCTGCTTCGGAAAAAAATAATGATGAATTATATAACATTAATGATAATTATATAACATTATAGACTGTTATAGGACATATTATACAATGTGCTGTAATAATCTTGAACATGGTGGTGTCTGATGTGCGTCTTTCTTCATCACTCCCTTTGAAACAGAAAACATGTTTTATATTGTGATTTTTAGATGTTTCTTTACTGCAAGCTAGCAAGTTATGCTGAGCATCCTGACAGAAAACACACAAAAATAAATCTTGTTATTAGAAACTTCCAGCTCCCTGGTGACCTTCCTCCAGCCAGCTGCCACCTTATTTAGGTTAACTCCTCATAGCTATAAACTTCATGAATCAACTGTTGGTCCATGTTGCAGCGCATTCAATGCAAGCAAAAGGAATAGCAGATAATAGTAGAAGTTCAGTGCTGCGTCGCTCACGCCCAGTTAGGACATTCCAATAGAAAACAATGCAATTTAACTGATTTTGTTACTGAAGCTCACTCACGTCGCAATCAGTTAGGACACGGTGTAAGTAGCAAATGTTTACCGCTAACATTCGAAACAAAGATGGTGAATATGGTAAACATTACATCTGCTAAACTTTAGAATGTTAACACACTCATTGTGAGCATGTTAGCATGCTGACATTAGCATTTAGCTCAAAGCACCACTGTGCCTAAGTGCAGCCTCACAGAGCTGCTAGCATGGCTGTAGACTCTTAGGGGCTATTTATACCTGCAATTAACATACGTAAAAAACAACAACACATAGGTCTTTCAAACAGAAAAGATGTGCATGTTTATTTGCATATAGAGTGGGGAAGTGAGATCCGATCACAAGTGGTCACTGGAGACAAATTCTAATGCCAGGTGTGAACAGGGCCCTAGTCTTGTCAACTGAAACAGGTCATGCGTGATAACCAGATCTTCACTTGTGACAATCTACGTGTGTGTGTGTGTTTCTATTTCTGTTGCATCTAGCTAGCTAGCACAAGTAGAAAATGAGAACACTGATCATTTTAAAGAGTTTTAGAGAGCTTGAGAGTTTGTGACACCCCCAAAAAATTCCCAGTAAGTTAGCCGCTCCAAAGTGGAAAAAAGGTTGAGAAACACTGGAATATTAACAGAACAATCCAGGTACCTGTTTTCTTATTTGTTCTGGAATGAAGGAGGGGAGAGATTGTTGTGGGCACTTAATAGAGTTATCTGAGGGGAACAAATCTTTAATATAACCTTATTATGTGGACATACTGTACATACAACTTAATTTGACCATACAGGTATGTTTAGTAGAAACTCATAATATCAGAGATCAGAAAGTACAACTTCACTTCACAGCAAGGTTGTTATAGTTTTGCATTTTTCATTAGTTTTTATTTTTATTTCATTTTGACTTTTTGTTTTTAATTTCAGTTTAGTTTGAATTAGTTTTGAAATTAGTTTTGCTAGTTTAGTTTTTATTTTTTTGAAAATGCTTAGTTTTAGTTTAGTTTTTATTTGTAATGTGGGGTATTTGTCAGAGGTGAGATTCAAAAAGGTCAGAAAAAGTATTGCATAATAAAAACAAAACATCATACTACAGTACAGTCCATTCGTACTGCCTGGCCTGCATCTAATGTTAGCTTCTCTTTCGGGGGAGGGGTGCTGGGTGCTCTCCCATACCTTGTTAAATTAAGCTAGGTTAGCCTTCTTGCGCGATTTTTTTCAAAAGGACTTTCAGATTCGTGGGATTTTTCCCCTTGAGAAATGTTTCACATATTTCATCACCTTCCACTACTACAAGGCACTTACTTTTAACTGTGACACAGTTGTATTCAAAGTAATCCCAAATGGGACTCTGGTGCTTTCTCCCGACTATCGCCATAACCATGATGCCAGCCGTGGCGTGGACAGATTGGAAAGACATCACAGATCATGAGGTGCCAACAGCTGGCGTAAAACTAGCACAGCTAAAAAATTGGAAGATAGATTTCATATCCACCTGAAATACTAGGCCTGTGTAGCATGAAATAAATTGACAAAACTAAACTAAGGATATTTTCTCGATAATTTTAGTTTGTTTCAGTTAGTTTTGTAAACACACAATACAGTTTCAGTTATCATTTTTTGTTAAGCCTAGTTTTTATTTAGTTAGTGAAAAAAAAAATTCACATTTAGTTTTCGTTAATAACCTTGCTTCACAGTGGTCATAATTTCAGAAGAATAAAAGCTTACTCATTTTCCCCCACATCTTTGAAGTGCTCTCAAGATCACTTCAGTACTTCATCAGTTTTCTGGAGGAAAGGAAGACAGCCAAACACTGGTCTGACCCTACAGACAAACTATTTCCACACAGTATTCACAGAGCTCTTTCACGTTTCTGTAACCTTGCCTGACTGTGGTTCTTAATGAATACATTTTCACACTGGTGTCAGAAAGACCTTTGTAGCGGCACCTTGAAAACTCAAGAGATGTAACAACATTATTATCTGGACTGCTGTCTGCTGAGTTGCCTTAGAGTGCAACAATGTAGAAGTTACTGTAAAATTAATGTTGTTGCATTTCTGAAGAAAAGTGAAAGTTTCACTGATGTTCTTCATAAATATACAGTAGTCATACTGATTTGTCAGAATAATAGGAAAACACATGTCATTTCATGACATTTGTATACATTTCATTAAAGAAACATGAGTATCACTGAAAAGCAGTTTTGTGGTGGTGATTTTAGAAATAGGAGCACATCTATGCTCCCTCAACACCCCATTTACTAACATGGACCTCTATGTATCCAGCAATTTACTGAAATTCTACACATATGACAAGAGTTACCTACGACCTATGAAATATAAATATAACATTGCTGGATAGCAATGTAGTGAGAACAATGGAATGAATGAGTCCTAAACATTCACAAACTCTGCCGAACTGTTTACAACCCGGTGGAATTCCATGGGGGGAGGTTTGAAACTTTGCTCAGACCTCTGGATCTGCAAACTAACTCCTCCCCTCTCAAACAGTAAAGGTGTCAATTTGGATACTTGCCAGACAAGAGCAGAACTTTCCACCCAGAGGAAAGATATGTCTTGTCATGCTAATAGAGCAACTGCAAACTTTAAAGACAATATGTTGACTCTTTGGATTAGTTTAACTAAAGGAGGAGAGACTAAAAACAACATCTTTTTCTCCCTTACTTGTCACACACACACACACACACACACACACACACACACAGTCAAACAAACACACTCTTTCTTCTCTCACCCTGTGATGTGGTCTGAGATAAGGTTTTCATAAAGTTGAAAGTGCAGTCCTGAGGAAGTAACACTGTGATAATATTCATTTCAGATAACAAAGGTCTGGAAAAAATTTTATTAGAAAACATAAAATAGTAAGTACTCACAGAGCAAAAGGCAGCACTGATTGGCTCTGAGAATGAACCAGGATTCCCTTAAGGCTCTCAGAGACATTCATCACAAGACTTTCCTCTCCATCTCACTTTCACACAATTTGATACTTTTTATAAAAAAAAACTTGAGTTCTGCCTATATACAACTAATATGCATTTGCAAATTTGTTTTGTTGTAAACATAATTCCAGCCAGATCATGTTTTGTATCAGATACCAATTGTATCTGCAGTTGGGACCACTGGCACTCCACAGATGAATGTGTTCATTTGTGGGATTTTAACTGAACTTTTTATTATGAGACCACAAGCTCTTTTGTTCTGTAAACAAAAGAAAGCCATAGAACTCAGTTTCCCACAATCCTCCAGACTTCACACCTGTGGACTCCCCCCATGTACCCAGCTTCCAGCTACCATTGGTCAGTCTGACCTGTGACCTGTGATATCATGTTCTTTTTCTTTTCTCCTCGCTCTATGGCCAGATCTCAGGGAGGTCTATGTTGAGCAGACCCACAAACGAAGAACAAAGGATTACAGTTGTACCACGAGGGCCTGCCTTTGTCTTTCTGGTTAGCTTACCGAAAGTAAGCAAGCTCTTCTCCTCTTGGCCTCTTCACTGCAGCCGGACAGCAATAGCTATCATCCAGCGTGTCCTGCTTGGAGCAGACACACAGAAGAACTGAGCTCCCTCTCTCTGATCTAAAACAGCACTGCGAAAGCCTGCCAAAGATCCATGCAATAAATTTAGTTAGTGTGAACGGCTACTACACAAAGTCTGCCAGCTAATTTTAAGAAGCAACTAAGGAAGTTAGCGCCGAGCTAACTGTAAGGAGAACAAAGAATGGAGCGACCAGGTTCCACCGATGCACAATCGGAATACTGCACTGCAAGGACTTTCCTGGAACCACAATTCTTTCCAGCTTGGCCCGTCCACAACCGACGGACCACCAGCTAACAAGGAGTAGGCCAACTTCAAAGCAACCTTCTTTCCCTCCACAGACTGGAGAGAAAGAAGGACATCCAACATCCCTATTGGATATTGCGCATGCGTCTGCGTTTTTGTGTGTCCGGCAGAGGCTTTGTCTTAAACCATCATAAATTGATATTTTATTGAGTTTTTAAGCCAAGTTTCTATGGCTATTGTTTTACCTATATGTTTTAACTTGGTAAAAGTTTTCAGTCATCGGATGTATGGATCTTAAGTGATTTTAAGCTGGCTGTCAACTCAACGTCAAGAAGGATGCCGCCCCCTCGCCACAGCAGTTCCCAGCCATGTCTATCCCAGAGACAGCTGTTGGAACTCGGCAGTCTCCACGATCATCAACTCTGCCTCCTCTCATCCCCCCAAACTACGCTGATAGTTGGAGATTCCATAGTACGGAATATTCGCTTCGTTAATGCAGTCACACACTGCTTTCCCAGAGCTACGACCCCCGACATCCTCGAAAAGCTCCCTGGACTTCTGGCTGCTCTTCTGACGACTATCACGAAAATCATAGTCCATGTCGGCACCAATGACACCACCTGTCAGCAATCTGAGCTGACGAAAGCAGACTTCATCCGCCTCTTTGACCTGCTCAATAGCATGCTTTTATTTTGGGTCCAATTCCTACACTGGGTTGTGGAATTGGCCATTTTAGCAGGATCCTCAGCCTGCATACCTGGCTCCAGTCTATCTGCAGTACTCATGACATTGTTTTTTTTTTCACAATTTTAACTTATTCTGGGATCGATCGTTCTTCCTTGTTTGCATGAGTCTTCACCCAAACAAATCAGGTAGTCGCATGCTGACGGCTAACCTGCAGCAAACTGTGCTGTCCTCCTCACGTAGTTGATTATTTTCATCACCTGTTTCCCCTCGCTCTTCTTCTTTCCCGTCTCTGCCCACCAAAAATAGCCACGCACTCTTGGCTGCCACTAACTCCCCATTGTGAACTGTTAATACAAAACAGACACAGCAATAATAATAATTTAATAAAGCGGCCTTGGTACTGTCTATAGGAAACATTTAAAGTGTAACCTCATAGCTTGCAATGATTTGTCCTCCTTTGAAGGAATATTATATTATATAATTTAAACTTGGTGGCCCACTCCCGGTCATATTTGCTATTATTTATTGCCCCTCTAAACCAGCTGGCTCCTTCCTGTTGGAGCTCCCTGAATTTTTATCCAGTCTTATTTTAAATTATGATAGAATTGTTCTTTGTGGTGATTTTAACATTAATGTTGATGACTCTTCTAATGCCCTTGCTGCTGAATTTTTAAAAATCACTAACTCTTTTAACTTTCAACAACATGTTTCTGGCCAAACTCATTCCCGTGGCCACACTTTAGACCTAGTCTTTAGTCTGGGTCTGAGAATAACATCTGTAGAAATCAGGGACGTTTGTATCATCTATGCTTTTAACTGTTTTTAACTGTGAATTACAGGCTGCTAGTACTGAATGATCCTGCTCTAAGTACACATGTGTCCTTAATGAGCAAAGTGCCTCAAAATTCTGTACACTGTTCAATTCTCCTGACAATGTGTTTCCTGATTCCTCCAACATCAACAATATGGTTGATTCTTTTAACTACCTGTGTTCTTCAACCTTTGATCTCATAGCTCCTCTGAAAAATAGACCAAACTCAAGAACTAGAAAACAGCCATGGTTAAATGACAATATTAGAAGCTGTAAAAGGAAATGCAGAAGAGCAGAACGCAGATGGAAGAAATCTGGTCTCCAGGTCCACTTTGTGTCCATGAAAGAGTTATTACTCTTTTATAATAGGATGGTGAAGGATGCAAGAGCATGCCATTTCTCTGCACTTATTTCTGCCCATCAGCACAACCCCAGATTCCTATTTAAGACTGTGGATCAGTTAGTTAAACCAGCCTCTCCTTGTGCTTCTGCTGATTGTGATGCTGATTGTGAAAAGTTTCTTTTGCGCTTTGCTGGTATGGTGGAGTTAATAAGATCTGGTATCACCCCCATTCCTGCCTTTTACACGTACACTTATTCTGCTCAAGCACTCATAGTTCTCTCCTTCTTTTAACGATTTTCTCGCTAATCCCACAGTTTACACGCTATTCATTTTTGCTAGCTACCGTTCTTTAGCTTAGCAGCTCAGCAATAGCTTCTCTCTCTCCCTCTCACTCTCCTGCTCTCTCCTGCTCGGTGTGTCAAATGTTTAGCTATTCCTCTGCCTCCTTTAGTGATAATGGTACATATAATAAATGTAGATTATTTGTAGCTTTGGAGGCAAGGCTTAGTGAATTGGAAACTCGGTTCCACACCATGGGAAGTCAATCATTAGCTGCTGTAGTTAGCCAGCAGTAGCTGGTGCTGACCGACCAGAGGTAGCTCCAGTTAGCCGTCTACCGAAACCAGGGAGGCTGGGTGACTGTCTGAAGGAAGCATAGCCCTAAGCAGAAGCCCACGGTTCACCACCAACCTGTTCACGTTTCTAACAAGTTCTCCCCAGTCAGCGACACACCAGCTGAGAAACCAACTCTGATTATTGGCAGCAGATTCGATTGGCTTTTGTCAGAGTGCACATAAATCCACTCACTGTTTTAACCACACCCTCATCCTTGTTCTGGTATGTGGCATTGAAATTGAACATAATAGTTGAACATTAATAGTCATTCCACAGAATCCTTCATTATCGGACCATTATTTAATAACTTTTGAGCTCCTATTACTGGACTACACACCATTAGGCAAAATCTCCTACTCTAGATGTCTATCTGATAGTGCTGTAGCTAAATTTAATCTGCATTTAATTCTATGCTATGTCTTGATATAACAGAGGACTCCTATGCTAATTTCAGCCCCTCCCAAAGTGACCATCTTGTTGATAGTGCTGCATAGTGCTATTAAAACATATAGGAAAGCCCTCTGTAATGCCAGAGCAGCTTACTACTCATCATTAATAGAGGAAAAATAAAAACAACCCCAGGTTTCTTTTCAGCACTGTAGCCAGGCTGACAGAGAATCACAGCTCTATTGAGCCATGTAGTCCTATAGCCCTCAGTAGTAACAACGTCCTGCCCTCAACCAGTACCTATTTATCTTCAAACACAGGAACCTTAGAAACAACTGTAAAACCTGATATATAATTTGACTGCTTTGCTCCTATCGACCTTCTTCAACTGACTTCGATGATTAATTAATCTAAGCCATCAACTTGTCTCTTAGACCCCTTTCCAACTAGGCTGCTTAAAGACATTTTACCCTTAGTTAGCACTTCTTTACTGGATATGATCAACCTGTCTTTATTAACAGGTTATGTACCACAATCCTTTAAAGCAGCTGTAATTAAACCTCTTCTTAAAAAGCCCACTCTTGATCCAGGGGTTTCAGCCAGCTATAGACCTATATCTAACCTTCCCTTTCTCTCTAAGATCCTTGAGAAAGCAGTCGCCAATCAGCTGTGTGACTTTCTAAATAACAATAGTTTATTTGAGGATTTTCAGTCAGGATTTAGAGTGCATCATATCACAGAGACAGAACTGGTGAAAATGACCTTTTAATGGCATCAGACAATGGAGTTGTCTCTGTACTTGTCTTGTTAGACCTTAGTGCTGCATTCAACACCATTGACCATCACATCCTGTTACAGAGACTGGAACATTCAATTGGCATTAAAGGAGCCGCACTAAGCTGGTCCTCTCCCGTGGAATCAGATTCCAGTTTGGGTTCGGGAAGCAGGCACCATCTCCACATTTAAGAGTAGGCTTAAGACTTTCCTCTTTGATAAAGCTTATAGTTAGGGCTGGCTTGGGTGAGTCCTGAACCATCCCTTAGTTATGCTGCTATAGGCCTAGACTGCCGGCACCTCCTTCTCTGTCTCTCTCTCTCTGCCTCTCTTTCAAAAACCTCTCTCTCTCTCTCTCTCTCTCTCTCTCTCTCTCTCTCTCCTCATAACCTATCACGGCAGTTGTGAGTTGTGTGTTAGTGGATGGCTGCCCACCATTGAGTGTGGTTCTGCTCAAGGTTTCTGCTTCTTAAAAGAAAGTTTTTACTTGCCACTGTCGCCAAGTGATTGCTCATGGTGGGATTTGTTGGGCCTCTGTAAATAATATTATATAAAGAGTACAGTCTAGACCTGCTCTATAGGAAGAGTGCAATGAGATAACTTCTGTTATGAATTGGCGCTATGTAAATAAAATTTAATTGAATTTAATTTTTCTGCTGTTGCTCTGCCTAAACTCACAGACATCATGTCTCTTATGAGAATATCCTCCAGCCCTCTGGACAAAATCCCAACTAGGTTTTTATTAGAAGTCATGGACTGTATTGCGCCCCATTTGCTAATTATTTTTAATAGCTCGCTGTCTACTGGCTGCGTCCCAGATTTCTTTAAACCTGCTTGTGTCCAGCCAGTCCTAAAAAAACCTGGACTTGATCCTACCCTCCTGGATAACTATCATCCAATCTCCAAACTGCTTTTTAATTTGAAGATTCTCGAAAAACTTGTATCTAAGCAGCTTCTTGCTGCTGTGGAAAACAATAAAAGTTCCAATCTGGCTTTCATCAGCACCACAGCACTGAGGCAGCCCTGGGACCAATAATGTTCTCCTTATATATGCTCCCCTTAGGTGAGGTCATCCACATACATGGGATTTCTTTTTATTGTTATGCGGATGATACACAGTTGTACCTCCCTGTCAAGCCCACTGACCTTAGTATGCTGAGTTCTCTGCAGAACTGCCTGTCTGACATAAAAAAATGGATGTCGATACATTTTCTACAGCTCAAATAAAACTGAAATCCTTGTTATTGGGCCACAACATATCACTAAACAAATACTGCCATCTACTGGCCACCTGTCACAAAATATCAAACCTGTTGCAAGAAATCTTGTCCTGTTTGATAGTAATTTATGTTTTGAGCAACATATCACTGAGCTTGTCCAATCATGTTTTTATCACAGAAATAGTGCAAAAATCTGATCTGATATTTTAAATTTTATTGATGCAGAAACTGTTGTACATGCTTTTATCTCCTCACGCCTTGATTATTGTAACAGTTTGTTCACTTGTCCTAATCAAAAAACTTTGAAACGACTGCAGACTGTACAGAACTCAGCTGTTAGGCTTTTAACCAGGATCAAGAGGTATGATCACATCACACCTGTTTTAGCCTCTTTACAATGGCTCCCTGTTTGTCTTATTGATTACTTTTAAGGCTCTCCACGGCCTGGCTCCAGACTATATTTTAGACCTTGTAATCTCCTATGAACCTTCACGTAGTTTGAGATCTTCAGACAGGGGTCTTCTGGCTGTTCCTTAGTCCAGGTTCAAAACTAAGGGGGACAGACCTTTTGCCATCAGGGCCCCGAGGATCTGGAACAACTTGCCCAAAGAAATTAGGTTGTCTGAGTCAGTGTCTTCTTTTAAGTCTCTTCTCAAAACGCATTTTTATCGGAAAGCATATCCTGATCTTACCTGAGCTGTCAGCTACCATTTTGAGTTAGTTCCTTTGTTTAAAGTCATATGGCTTAGCAGCCATTTTGTATCACCAACACACACACACACACACACACCCTTTGTTCTGTAGTTTAGTGGATTCAGAGTTGTGTGTTTTTGCATTGTTTATCTCTTTAATAAATGCTTGTGTATAATTATGCTGGTTCCTTTAATTTTGCATGAGTGAATAATTTGCCAACCTCTTCTATGCTGAACTCCAAATCCTTCAACCTACTAGCTATTAATGGTCATTTTGGTTATAGTTATTAATTGAATTATTCATTGGATTTCCAAATCAATTATTTAGTGTATTTTATGAGACTGAATAAATTAATTAGCTATCATTTTCCCTTCTTTAAGAGAGACACACAATTTGGTTCCCCTTTAACCACTGTAAATCCCAATAAGGCAATATGTTTACTTTCAACGTATGTCATATATCTTTCCTACAATATCTGCTCCTGGCACAAAATTATGATTAATGGTCTTAAGGTTATGTTTTAGCAACTTAAAGATGTCCTAGTTAATATTTTTATATCAACAAAGGATCAAATGACTGGATGTAATGTAAAAGTGCTCACTTGTAGTGACAAACCCACAAAGAATTATACAACTATTCATCCAAATATTTTATACAACTAACTTACTTGTTTTTATTTACTGCCCACAAGTTTACGGGGCATTCGATCAGAAATCAATCACTCACCATACCCCTTTCGATTTGAACAAATTTTTTCCTACATGTTTACCTATATGAGAGTGTTAGGACGTAGTTTGATTAACCAGACTGACCAACCATTCAGGAGACAGGGGCCCTCAAAGTTGACCAATATTGGACCCCAACCCCATTCATCATTGTCATCTCCAGGTGAGTGTGCTTAGCTGTGCTTGCTTACTTACTGGTGTTACCTTCAGTTTGCTAACGTTAGAGTTAGCTAGCTGTGGCAGTGGTGTACAAGCTAGCTCATGTTAGATCATTTAAGTTCGGAGCCCTGTTTCAGAAAGCGGGTTGAATAAAAACTTTGAGGGAAACTCTGGGTTTTCAGTTCCAGAAAGAGAGATAACTTAAACTCTAGATCAGTTACCATGGTAACTGACTCTGTGAACCTAGACTTCTCCCTGGCAGGTTTTCTTCAACAAACCCTGAGTTTCTCTGTGTCTCCTCCCTCCTACAGAGCCAGACACGCTCAGTTTGCTTCTTGAATCAACATTCAGAGTCTGATAACAAAACAGATGCTTGTACTGGATAACGCTAGGCTTTCAAAATAAAAGACAAATGTCCCACACTTCAACCCACACAGAAATGTTTTAAGAACAGTAATGTGTTAGTAGGTAGTGTCTTTGGCAAGTTCAATGAGAAAAAATCATATCATCAAAAAATAATTTATATATGGAAAAGTCGTCGCAACCTGGTCAGTCTCCCTACCGACTCTTCGGGCACACTTACCCCCGGAAAACAAGGTCCGTCTCCGGCAGTGACAGCTGGGTAGTTAATATTTTTATATGTGATTTCGGGCTAAACACTTTCACAATGTCTTAGTCACTTTCAACAATGTACTGTGGGTCGGGATCTCTCTCACAACACAATCGTACGGCATCCATAAGATTATAAAAACAGGAATGTTTAGGCAGAGATGTTTTTTATATACAAGTGGAAACCGGGTGGAAACCAGAGGGGAAAAAAACGCAGATCTCAACGTTACGCTGTATATTTCCGGTTCTGATGACAACTTCAAGTATCTACAATACAAAGCCCACGCACTATAGTGAAATATAGAATGGCCGCTATGGGGTCTAGAGGGTTATGGGAATGATGTGACTTGTGGATTTTCTCTGAGATATCGCTGACCCTTTCATCCCTTTCTTTCTCTCCATCTTCTCAGCAGCACCTTGGCCTCATCTCTCCTGTCCTGTTACCATCACTCGACTCCAAGCCACCATCAATACTGCATTCTACTGCTGCTGGATTACGCTGGACTCTTCTCTGATTTTAATCTCCATCTAAACTTTTCTGTACAAGTATATAATTTACTTTTGAATAGTTTATCACAATGTAACAGAGGCACACCATGGCCACAGCACAGACACACATACACAGAGAGAGACAAACAGAGGGGAAGGCAGGAGATGCAAGGGAAGGGGAGAAAACATGAGGAAAAGACTGGAGTCAAGTTATTAGCCATGACAAAAGTATGATATAAGTTAACTGAAATTCAGTTAACTTACTTTTGTATATATATATATATATATATATATATATACTGTATACTTATTATATAATCTTTTTAACATCACAATCCATAATTAATCTGGAAACTGGTCCTTTTATTCCACCCAGCATTAACCCCACGACCACCTCTGCTGTTCCCTCCATCCGACCACTTTCGGCCACACGACCCTCCCGTTTCACCTTCCCTCAGGCAGCAAATCCTATTAGGTAATTACATTGACGTTGCCAGCTCTTCCAGCCATCTGTTTGCACCATCGCCAGTCCAAGGGAGCTCTCAACACCCTACGGTGTAACCCGGCTCAGACACCGCTCGCCTTCACGCTCCAGAGAACTCACAGCAATGGAATTCACCTTTGCTTTCTCCCTCTATCGCGACACCATTTGTTCCGCCTTTCCCAACCGCAGGGCTGAGTTGGACAACTACCTTTCCACCATCTTGGATTTGGCCCTGCGTTTCTGCATATTTAGAGGATTACAAGTACCTGGGAGTACACATGGACAATAAACTGGACTGGGCTAATAACACTCAAGCTCTGTACAGGAAGGGCCAGAGCCTCTATTTTCTGAGGAGGCTGAGGTCCTTCAACATCTGCCGGACAATACTGAGGATGTTTTATGAGTCTGTGGTGGCCAATGCTATTCTGTATGCTGTTGCATGCTGGGGCAGCAGGTTGAGGGTAGCAGACGCTAACAGGTTCAGCAAACTGATCTGTAAGGCCAGTGACATTGTGGGGGTGGAGCTGGACTCTCTGGCGGTGGTGTCAGAGAGGAGGATGCTGGCTAAACTACATGCCATCTTGGACAGTGTCTACCACCACTCCATGACGTGCTGGTCAAGCAAAGGAGTACCTTCAGTGGTAGACTCTCATCCATCCTTCCTGAATCCAACCATCCAAATAAACTACTTTTTATACCGCACAATTGGCAAGGTCTTTGTTAATTGAAATCCCTTCTAATTATAAACCATCTGTTACAACCTTGAATATTTTAGAAAGCTTTTTTATTCAGCTGTGGCATATGGTTCTGGTTACATATTGATCTCATTGTTTAACTGTGCGTAAATAAAATAACACAAAAACAGTATTATCACTCACCTTATGCATAATTTAAGGATGAAAGCAGGCCAGGTTATTACCAGGAGAAACAAAGATGTCTGGGACTTAGTGTATGATGCAATGACATGATTTCAGCTCTGGTATTTATTGTAGTGGCTTTTTCCATCATCGTCACCGGAGATATATTAAAATTGCTGGTGTACAACAGAATCTCATTATCACATTCAAGCAAGCTCCAAACAAATTAGAATGTGATTCCTTTTCATCTCGATACAAACTCATTTTCATACTATAAACAAGAGAAATTGCAATCTTGGAGAAATAAATTGACTTTTGACACTCCTATTCAGAGGGGGTAAAATGTGGGTGATGAGCCACAAAGTGATTTGCAGATGACACAAACCGCTTTTCACAATCAATTGCAGAGGAAAGCCAGCTGCTATTGTTGAAAAAGGAAAGAAAAGTATAGATAAAACCTCTGTTGATAAACTGAAATATCTTTAAGAGAGCAAGTTCACACGTAGCCACACCTCCTTGACTGAGCATCTTACATGAAACTCAGTCATTCATCTTTCTGAGCACTGCATGCATTGAGAAGTGCATCTATATATCCTTGGTGTGCCTCTAACTGAGCTACTTAATTAGATGTAATTATATTCCCAGAAGACACTGATCACTGCTATTTCATCAAATTAAAGAAAGTTCAATAATATATAGATGCTTTTGTTGCTATAAATTACACTGTCATTGTTAGTTTCACAATAGACAGTATTTTCATTGTGTTCAACTCTCAAGGAATTCAAAGCACTTGTGAGAAAGTCAGACAGGAATGAGGAGTCTGATTGACTGACTGACCATCATGTAGGTGGTTTCACATCAATAGGTATTACTGCAATGTTGGAAAACCATTTTCCTACTTGATTATCATATATATAAGATTTTACCGGCATGCTAAGTTCACTTATTTTATTATATGAAGTTCTATTTAATGTTCCTATAATATTTCTATAATTACTATAATATATATTATTAATGTTATTATTTCTATAATTTTTTATAATATAACTTATATGTGACTTTACATTACCTACCACACCTTATATTTTAATTTACGCTTACTAGCTTTTCTCAGAACTTTCAGTCACATCATGTGACTTGTCCTCACCGGTAAATGATCAGAATTAGGTTCACACGCGCCTTTGATTGACATTCTACAAACTGCTGTGTAGACCGTAGAAAAATCACACAATCAGTGAAAATGTATAACAACCTATTAATTTTATTATTTAGACTCAGTCTCTCACATTCTTTTCCATTTTCACCATTTTACCTACGGCTGGCCCTAAAAAAACATGTGTACACATGGTCTAAAGTATGCGTGAGATGCACACATCCTCATTCTTCTTTTATAAATACCATTTTATGTGTAGGAAATGCCATATGCATAGTTTGTGTGTCTATGCATCCTTTATACATCTGGCCCCTGGCCAATGACCTTTGACCACTTCTCAGTTGATACCGTGACTGGCTTTGGTCTGGTATTCACAGACAGCTGGTATGATGTATAAAACTGTGTAGATTCACAACTAAAACTGTGTGTGTTCACAAAGACAGAAATATGCAGACGTATTCTTTTCATCAGATTTATAAAGCAGCATGTACGTGTGGTTCTGTTTCATAAATCACAATCATTGTGGACCTAGACACATGTGCAGGAGCCTCATTTCCACTCTAACAGTTTGCCATAAATGGACGTGGAAAACACTTGTATGTCGGAAAAACTGACATACAAGCATAAGAAGCATCCAAGAAAAGTTTCTGATGCTCCATATAAAAAAAACCTCACCGTTGAGAGGAATGATTACAGTTCAAAAAAGAAATCAATCAACAGCGAGGACAAACACGGATCACCACTGGTGTAGCTTTTCGTCTTTGGAGAGCACTGAAAGAAGAGAAGGGACTGAGGGCAGACACTGATGTTGCATTACTGCTCTTAGACAGGTTGGTATTTGTAAAATATTTGTCTATGTAGCTATTACATTTACTCTACCTAAATAACCGATTATTGTCTTGGAACTGTGGAAATGTCTCTGTACTTTTGTAACTATTTCTGTCTGACGAGTCTGACGAGCCTGGGACTTTCCGGGGCTATGAGTTTTATGCAACGTTAGCAAAGGAGCTAGTGCTTAACGTTTTTTAGAAAACCATTTTGAGAATTTTGAGAAGGTACTTTTACTCAAAAACCCCAACGCCAACCCTGCACCAGTTAAAAATATCATATTTACCCTGACTGACATGGCAAACACAGCACTGGGTCTCTCACTGGTGGATACATAATTACAACTTCCATCTTTTTTGTTACATTTACGAAAGGTACACAAAGGGTCCGTTCGTATCACCCCCCATCACTGTCCAGCAGTGGCACTGAATCTCAAATAGGCCTTTGTTTGGTGCAAGCACATAAACATTACACATGATAAACATTAGTTTATCATTACAGTTTGATGTAAAACAGTAATACTTTTGATAATTTGCCCTGTGGATTACATGCAGTCATTTGTAAACTATCAACATTGTAGACTAATTTTATATTGTAATGCAGTCAATAATAATTGGTTACATGTATGTTGAAACCTAATATGATCTTCAATGTAATGTACTCCACAAATTATGCACAAAGGGCCCACTACATAGGAAGAAAGTATCTTGCAATAGCACAAATCTACAGTAAGAATTCTAAATCTCTACACGTGTGTGTGTGTGTGTGTGTGTGTGTGTGTGTGAGTGATAGTTTGGTGGGGTATTCAGTAGATCAAGCATGTTTACAAGCTAATCGCAGCACATTGTCATTTCTTATTGTGTTCATTAATATACTTACAAATCTGTTTGTACTTGCAGGGATGACAGTTTCCACATTCCTGGGGTTTGTGCTCATGAAAACATAAAGAATCCATAGCATGAGAAGTTGAATGTGATGCTATTCAACCCTTTGAGGTCATCATTCAGTCACGAGGAACTGCAACCGCTATTGAATGGAAGTTTTATTGTGTTTTTCCAGTGCTTCTAATACCTTGTCAAACTATGTTTATCTTACACACTCTGCCCACTTCATTTGATGTAGCATATACATTTGTTTGGTGTTGGCATTGTTTATGCGTAATTTCACTTTATGTTTGTTACTGTCCTTCACAGGTGTGTTTGCGAGGTCACAGCCTTTGGAAGTGGAACTCCCAGCCATTTCTCAAGTTTGGCATGCAGGCAGGGGACTTCATGCTGGCCACAAATATACTCCTCTCAGGAAACAATCATAATAAAATTGCACTTTTGTTCAAATTCATGAACATGGGCATTGTGGTCAAATCCACTTTCTTTGCTGTGCAAAATTTCCTACTGTGTTGACACTATCAAGGAGTTCTGGCAGGAGTTCAGCAATTATTAACAGCCTGCATGCAAAGGACCACATTGTAGCAATCGGTGAGTACATGTAAGGCAAATTATTTTGATTTAGCACTTTTTGAAATTGTTGGGTGTTTGCTCTTCAACAGTATATACAGTACTGTGCAAAAGTTTTAGGCAGGTGTGAAGAAATGCTGTAAATCAAGAATGCTTTCAAAAATATAACTAATAATATATATTTTTTAATCAATTTACAAAATCCGAAGTGAGCGAACAAAAGGAAAATCTAAATTAAATCAATATTTGGTTACTACCCTTTGCCTTCAACACAGCATCAATTCTTATCGGTATACTTGCAGAAAGTCAGGGGTTTTGTTCTTGTTTCCGACATGGAAACAAGGCCAAGCGACTCAACTATGCACAAAAACATGGGAACTGGGGTGCAGAAAAATGGCAGCAGGTGCTCTGGATTGATGAGTCAAAATTTTAAATATTTGGCTATAGCAGAAGGCAGTTTGTACGCTGAAGGACTGGAAAGTGGTACAACAATGAGTGTCTGCAGGCAACAGTGAAGTGTGGTGGAGGTTCCTTGCAAATTTAGGGCTGCATTTCTGCAAATGGAGTTGGAGATCTGGTAAGGAATAATGGTGTCCTCAATGCTGAGAAATACAGGCAGATACTTATCCATCGTGCAACACCATCAGGGAGGCGTATGACTGGCCCCAAATTTATTCTGCAGCAGGACAACGATCCCAAACATACAGCCAATGTCATTAAGAACTATCTTCAGCGTAAAGAAGAACAAGGAGTCCTGGAAGTGATGGTATGGCCCCCACAGAGCCCTGAACTCAACATCACCGAGTATTACATGAAGAGACAGAAGGATCTGAGGAAGCCTACATCCACAGAAGATCTGTGATTAGTTCTCCAAGATGTTTGGAACACCCTACCTGCCGAGTTCCTTCAAAAACTGCAAGTTTTCTCTTCTGTTCATTCACTGCATTTTGTAAATTGATGAAAATAAACTATTAATACTTCCATTTTTGAAAGCATTCTTAGTTTACAGCATTTTGTCACACCTGCCAACTTTTGCACAGTACTGTATGTATATGACAGACATAACCCAATACAACTTCACCTCTAACTTGCTATGGCAACGGCTATGCATGTAGATGCAGCGGCCGGTAGCTCTTTCAAACTTTGTTACATTTTTGTTTTAATCTGTTGTTTTTTTCATTGATGAAACATCATTCAATGATGTCTGATTGGATTTGATTTAAAGGGCTAAGCCAAAATTGTTCAAATCGACTGGATCAGAAGATTTTGACTAAGACATATCGTGCTCATACAAAAAAAAGGCAAAGTGGACGGACATTGTCTCACAAATGTCAAACTTTTTATGTCAAGATGGAAACCATATTATCATCACTATCTCTTTCCGCTGTTTACATTCCGTCAGAAGCATATTTAAAAAATGCGCTACAGAATTAATTCCTTGGTGTCTACATGTAGGCTATGTATATAAATAACTGTATATATTGTTTTATCATTTATTTATTTATTTGTGTATGTTACCCTATTCTGATATAAATTTATTTATGTTATGTTCTGTGTGTAGCATGAAGAGACTACAAACTCATTTCGTTGTACAACCTTGTGTTGTAAAATGATAAATAAATTACCTTGTACTTGTACATTGTAATCTAAAAAATTTAACTGTCAACAGATTTTATATAGTAAGCCTAATCTTGAGCACGCTGAGCAATAGGTTGTTCTCTGTGCACCACTCTGCAAGATTGTTTATTTCCTCTCAATATGAATTCTCATCGCCGATGACGGTAGTGTCATCCACAAACTTCACAACAGAGTTCTCTCCATATTGGGGATTGCAGTTGTGGGTGTAAAGCGTGAACAGGAGGGGGCAGAGCACACAGCCCTGGGGGGCTTCAGTGTTGAGTACAAGAGTGGAGGAGGTATGACTGCCAATCAAAACTGTCTGGGGTCTGTTTGTCAGGAAGTCCAATATCCAGTTGCAAAGTGTAGTACTCAAGCCCAGAGTGCTAAATTTGCCAATCAGTTTCACGGGGGGGGGGGATTGTGTTGAATGCTGAGTTGAAATCAACAAACAGCAATTTGATGTAGGTGTTGTTATTTTCATGATATATTATTTTCAGAATGCTGTGTAGCCTGCAAAAAATAATAACAATCAATGAAATTGGCAAACAACCTAAATAAACATGTTTTACTCTTAGGTTACATCTCTCACCTTATATTTAATCTCCTCCTTATCATATCACCCACAGCTATCTTTAGAAAACTGTTACCGGTGTACATGGGGGAAATGGTGTATGCATGTTTTTACGTATCGTTTATACATCTGGCCCCTGATGTTGTCTGTTTCAGTTGTAATGATGTAATATGACAAAGTTCCATACTTGGGTCTCCTGATGACAACTTAGCTATCGCCATGACAACTGAGTGAATTCCATCTACTGAGGAAGACCACAAGATGCAGTTTGAAGCTCCCGATAAAGCCAGTAGGTGAGTTAAGATTTTTTTATCAAATGTTTCATCAAATTTTATTCTTATCTGATTTCTAACGTCACCATTTGAAAATACTATTAAATATTCTTACTGTATCTGTATTTATACTACTGTATAGCCTGTGCATGCTTCATCCATGTCATCCAGCCATCCTTTAGTTAGCATATTTTCGCTTTTGTCTAGAAAATAAACATTGAGACCTGAAGGACATTTCTTTTCTGTGAGAATCTTCTCAACCCATCATATCTTTCTAATGGTAATAGTATAATATTATACTATTGCAAGAGTATGCAATAGTGCAAGAGTTTTACAATAGGCTGGCACAGATAGGTCCTTGACAGAAGTAAACATCAATTTTTAGTGACATTTTTTTTCCCTATCGGAAATTGAAATCAAGGTATCACAGTATCGAGTGTTGAAATTCATAAAGCAACATTTCATTCTCTTAACACATCAGCAGTGTTTGCAGATTTCTTTTTAAACATGCCAGACAGTTTGATCAGGCTGTTGTGTAGGTTGTACTTAAAAATATTACCATTAAAATCACACTAGTACACACTAGTATAATTAGTCGATTAAAATGCCTACCTGGCCTTAGAGCTAAGAAATCGTACACAAATATCTTCCAAATAAATTGCTGTGTAAACTTAGAAACAACAGTTTGACTAGATAGTAATTGCAATGCATGTTCAGGGCTTGCCATATAGCTTTTTCTGGTAAGGACAAGTAAGTGAAAACGGGTCGAGCATAATTACAAGTTGCTTCTCCAAATATATAAAAAAATAAACTTGCAGGCTATAAATGTTACAGCAGCAACACGTGATGCACATTTAGACACATTGGGGAACAGGTCTGAAAAGTGTCAGTACGTTTGTTTATTTGCAAAAGAAAAGTGTGGAGAGAAGCTATTCCTTAATTTGGCTTTTATTAAAACATTGGAGGATCAACATATCTTGTGCAAGGATATTCTCTATTCAGAAAACCACAGTCATCAAGCTGTTAATCTGTAGTCAACATCCTAGGAGAGCGCTCTTCTTAACATTACACAGAGTTTTTTAATTTATCTAATAGGTTTCTACAGAGGTGGGGAGGAGCTGTGGTTTAGATTTAGCTCTCCCTTTGTTGGTGCACAGGCTGGTCCCAGCCTCTTGGCACACGATTCCACCCTTCGTGTAGAGACAGCGCCCTAGTGGAGGAATCCTACACTTCCTCTGTTTGTAAGTTGCTAAAGTCTCTGCTTCGTTCCCCACAACTGATACTTCTCTCATGGCCATTACAATACATACTGTCCTCAGTACATGATGTTCTTTCTGATATCCCTGTTTTTTTGTAAAAATGTAAGCCTGTTTGCAACAGCTAATCAACCTTTCCCTGCAGTCAGCAAGCAGGACAATACTTTGAATTGTTAAGCCTCATGCCCTGCATGTGTGTATGTGTGTACAAAAGTTTCAACGTGGTATTAATATAATAGGCAAGCAATTCGTTTAAGTTTTTGATTCTCACAAATCCCTCCTTTTATACCTTTTAAGGTGTAAACTCAATCAAAATGGTGCAACTACACACTACAACCCCCTTCCCCGTCTACCTGTACCTCCTGTAACTCTTCTTCCTCATCTGACTCCAAATCTTCACTTAACCGGGGCATTTGATAAGGCGGAGGGTCTTTCTCTTTGGTAAGGGCAGTGGTAATGAGACGGTTGATCGATGCGCGCAAACAGGGGATGCAGCCACAGCACACTAAAATGGCTGTGAAACAAGCAATGGAAACAATTAGGGACATGAATAGGGCCAAATATTTACCAAAATAATGATCTGCCCAATTACTAAACGGATCTTTGATGCCTGAATTTTCAGCCAACTCTCCAGATAGGGAAGTAAGGCCAGCTAGAGCCTTGGTAATGCTTCCATCAAGAGCAGTATTATTGGGAATGAATGTACAGCAGAAGTCCCCAAACATTATGCAGACTCCGCCCTTTTCTGCCAACAGCTTATTTAAATTCATCCTATTCTGCCAGGCCATAAGAGAAGTCGGTCCCAATTGTTCCTCTTAGGCCACAGAGGCCTGGCTGGCGAAAAGGGTTCCATGGGTTCCTAGGGTCGGCCATGGAACAGTTAGGGCTTCTCAAGTCTTTGGGTCAAGTTCTCAGATTTATCTTTTAGAGACCTCATGGGGTGTCAAGTGTGTCTTGGCCCCTGGGGAGGTTGTCATGGACATAAGCGCCAAAGGCAACGCATCCACCCAACTAAGCTTTGTGCCAAAACAGATTTTAGCAATCTTCCCTTTCAGAGTCTGGTTGGCTCTTTCCACCAGACCCTGTGATGCAGGATGATACACTGCTCCAAATCCATGTGTTAATCCCAGTGCTTTTTCCACCTCCACCTGGAAACTGTCACATTGGGCATTTGTATGCCTGCTTAGGGTTGTGTCCATTGCAAGTGTAGCAGTCTATCACATAGCTTTCCACTATGGCTGTCATGTGGGGATGCCACCAGCATCCTTCAATGTTCTTCTGTATTTTCTTCTTGTTCTCATGAGCTGGTCCGTGTGCTTGTTTGAGTAGTAGCTGACAAAGTTTGCCTGGAGCCACTATTCTTCCATCTTGAGCTCTCCACAGGCCTTCCTTCTTTGTTGCTCCTTTCCGATACCATTCACATGCTCATATGCTCCTGCTTGTTCTTGCATGTCAATGATGACTTTCTCTATTGGTTCTGGTAGGTGTTCAACGGTGACAGACATCTGTCTTGGTGTGTATCCTCCCACCTTCTTGACCGCAGAGTCGGCAGCATCATTTCCTTCTGCTATGCTGGTATCCAGCTTCTGGTATCCTTTGCATTTCATCACGGCCACAGCTGCAGGCAGTAGTACTGCTCTTACCAGTTTTTCTAGCTGTGCTCAGTGCTTTACTGGAGTGTTGGCTGTAGTCAGGAAGTTCCTTCTGACCCACTGCAGTCCATCCACATGTGCAGCTCCATGTCCATAGGCTGAGTCTGTGTAGATGTTTAATCTTTTTCCTTCAGCCAACTCCAGGGCTCTTGTTAAGGCCACTATTTCAGCCAGCTGTGCTGAGGCTGGTTGTGGTATGAGGCCTATTGTGAGATGCGTCTTTGTGTGTGGATCCTGTTTTACTACAGCATAGGAGGCCACATTTCCACTGTCTCCTCTGTAGCAGCATCCATCTGTGAACAGGACCACCTCTGGGTTTTATAGAGGTTCTGTTTCCAGATCCTGGAGCTGTGGTACATTAGCACTCTTCTTTCTCCCTCCTTTTTCTGGAAAAGCACTGCATTAACTACTCCAGCCTTTTCAGAAACATCAAGATGGAAATGTTTTGTGTAGTCAGGTCAGTCAGAGCAGCTGCTTGTGCCAGTGCTTGTTTCGTGAGGGTGAAAGCCTCCTCTGCAGGTTGGGTCCATGACAAGTGGCCAGTGAGGTTGCGATTTCCTACCTCCGCCATCATCGCAGGGGTTGTGTGAGCTCCGCATATGCTGGAACATGGTTCCTGCTGTATCCCGTCAGGCCTAAAAAGGCTAACATTTGTTGAACCGTGGCTGGTTTTCCATGTGACAGGATGAATGACTTCTGTGGCGATGAGGGTGTGTCCTTCATGAGAGATCTTGTGACCTAGAAACACAACCAATCACCTGCAAACTTGCACTTTGTCCCTCTTGACTTTGTACCCTTGTTCGGCGAGCAGCGTGAGCAGGGAGTGTGTAGCAGTCAGGCAGGCTTCAGCTGTAGGCGCAGCCAAGAGAATGTCGTCCACGTACTGTATGACCACTAAATCTTGGGGCAGAGCCAAAGGTGTGAGATGTTGTTTTAGTACATCGTTGAACAATCCAGGGCTGTCCCGGTAGCCTTGTGGTAGTCTGGTGTAAGTGTAGGTTTGGCCTTTGAAGGTGAAAGCAAAACATTGTATTGATTCTTGGTCCAAGGGTAAGCAGAAAAATGCATTGGCCATTGTTTTGGAGGGCCAAGTATGGGTCAGGAACAGGAAGGGCCTCAGGTACTGTGGCAGCATTCACTGGGCAGAAGTCTTGCACCATCCTCCAGCCTTCTCCTTCCCCTTTTGTCAGAGGTAGAATGGGAGTGTTCCATGTGGACTTGTATGGGATGAGGATGCCAGTTTGAAGCAGACCTTGGATTGTATTAGCAATGCCCTCTTGTTGTTCTGGTTTGAGGTGGTATTGAGGACACCAAATAGGGCTTTCCCCATTTGACAGTGATCTGGATAGGAGGAGCGTTAACCAGTCCAGCATCCTGTGATGATATTGTCCAAATTTCTGACGGTACGTCATCTAATAGTCTTGGAGTATCCGGGTGGTCCATCTTTTCTCTGCCATGATATCTGGGGAGTTCCTTGTCTTCAAACACTCTTCGTGGGGATGGAAATGCACCACATGTCTTCTTCTTTTGCTTTCCATACCCGAGGGGCCTCCGTACTTTCCCATGTGAGTGTGAGTGCTCTTTTCACCATTGGGCCCAATGATCTAGCTTCATACTGGCTCCCTACTGCCAGGGTGACATGTGGGCTTGATTCGGTGTCTAAAGCGTACCATCCTTTTTGATATTCTGTCGGTGAGCAGCCTGCCGCCACACCCTCCTTTCCAGCGAAGATAGAAGTGATTTGTAATTGCGGCGTGGTGGAATTCACTTATTCTTGCCATGCCTGTTGGCTCATCTGGCTGGGTGAGATAGTTCAAAGTGCAATGTAGATCATCCAGTGGGGCCTTGTATGGGTGTAGAGTCTGCAACCATGGTTTCCAGAGCATGTACTGGTACTGGATGTGGGAGGATTCTGGGCCGCCGGAGAGCAGTCTCATCCAGTACACCCACGTGTGTGGTTCATTTGGTAGTGGAGATGGGGCCATGTACAACACAGAGTAGGGGTGGTAACCGGTGCCATGAAGCTCACCAATGGTGATGTGGGCAGCAGTAGATGTTCAAACGCATTTTGGAGAGCAGATCTCTTCCCAGTAAGTTCAGGGGCATAAAGAAACTGATGTGTGAGTGTTTGGTTAGAGCTTGTATGTGTCACCGCCACTGGTACAATAAATCTTTGTGTTTGAGGTTTCCCTGAGAATCAAACAATGGCAAGGCTTTTGGATAAACTGAGTTTATGCATGAATACGTGGCTCCAGTGTCCACCATTAACATATAGGTTTTGCCGTTGATGTCACAGGCCACCAATGGTTCAGTCATGGGTGTGAAGAAATGGCCTGCGTCAGTCCCCGGGCCCCTTCAGTAGTCCTGTGAATCCCAAGCTGAGGCTGGCATCTGGGCCGGAAATGGTAGCTGGGGGCCTCCTCCTCTTAGCCCTCCCCTTCCTCCTCTGGGGTGAAATTGGCCTTGTTGTTTTGGCAGAACTTGGGAACTTCCTTCTCCTCCAGGGCAATCCCTGGCCCAATGTCCGAGTTGTCCACACAGGTAACAGGGGCGGGGTCCTCCTGTGTATTCTCTTCCTTGTCCCCTTCCAGGACCTCCCCATTGTGGTCCTGGCTGGGGGTATCCTGGTTGGGGATATTGGGGGTTGGTACACTGCTGCTGAGCCGCAGGTGGTGCTGGTCCAGATGGTGGCAATTGGGCTTTAATGGCCTCTGAGACAGCCTTTGTCACTTCCTGCTGCCAGCTGCCTTCTGGTGTAGCAGGGATTGCCACCATCTGTTTCGCCTTGTTCTTGTTTCTGTTGACCTCGTCAATATTTCTGCCACTTGACACCGCAGTAACCTTTTGGAGAGAGCTTTCAATTCTTCTTCCTTTTGTCCTTTGTGTGCCTGATACTGGTGGTTGTAATGATCCAAATTTTCTACCCACAATTTATAGGACATCTTCTGGAGACCCACCACAGCCACCAGAGCCTTTTGCACCTCGTCAGGAAGCCCCTTGACACACTTTCCACAGGGCCTGTATAGCTTCACTGGAATCATGTCTGGTACCAGTATATTGTGCCCACAGTTTGGCTGCTCTCTTCAAATATTCCAGCATTCCTTCTCCAGGGTTTATCTTGATATCTCCTACTCCGTCTATGTTTCTGTCAGTTGGATATTCTTGTCTTAAGGCATCCCAGAGTAGGTTCCTGAAGGTGTTGAATGGCCTGTGATCAGGATCCGCAGATCGAATTCCTGCCATCTTAAGTAACTTCTTTGCAACCCGTATTCCCTCTGCTCTTCCCAGGAGGGCTCTCATATCTCCAGCACAAAGAGTTTCTGCCATTGTGAGGCTTTCCAACATTGCAATCCAGTCTTCTGCACCTCCAGCTACAGGAGGCAGCTATCCCATCAATCCATCCATGTCTCTATGTGCGAAAGGGACATAAGCTGTTGCGCCATTCCCAGCCACGCGTAGGGGCATCTGGGTTTAGTTTACCTTATGCTTTCTATCTCGTAAATCATAGCTGTGTCTATGTGGTGTTGGAAGATGTCTAGATTCATGTGGTGTTGAAGCAGACTCAAAGGGGGTCAGGTGTCCCTTAAATTGGCCAGTAAGCACTCCCGCCACTCTATGGAGAGGAGTCTCTACCCATCCATCAGGATCACCTGGTCCAGAGGAGTTGATTATTCATCTTCCTTTCTCTCTTCATCTTGTTCATCCTCGCTATCAGAGTCCTGCCACCCCAGTCCTTTTCTCTCCATTGACCCTCCCTTTGTCATCCCTCTGGACCACTGTTTTCCATAGGTCACCTGTGGTTCATCCACCAAGGGAGGGGGGATCAGTGTCCCAGTGGAGGCTAAACTTCCTTTTCCTGAACCCTGAGTTTTTATTGATGTTCCTCTGGAGGCAGCAGGTGATGGTGTGGCTGAAGTGACGCTGGTGTGGCTGAAGTGACGCTTGCCCCATGAGGCTCAGAGGTAGAGCGGTTGGTCTGATTTTAAGAGAGACCAGCTACAGCTGATGTCAAATTTTCCACTCTCTTCATGGAGTGCTCCATGAGCCTAGTCAGTGTTCCTATGGCTGCTGTTGCTTCTTTGTGGAAGGCTTTGGCCATTTCATCGTCTGGTGCTTCGATGTCCATCTGTCCTCCTTTTACAAGCACCACAGGGGCCTGCACTGGTGAAGAGGAGGGCTTCTCAGAGCTAGGAGGTGTATGGTATGGGGAGGGTTCATTTCCGGTAGGGAGGGGTATAGTTGGCTGGGCGGATCCCCTTTCTCTTTTGCTGAGGCGGCTGCTGACCCACTATTTTTTTAATTTCTTTGCCTTCCCCTGGCTCTTGCCTGCTGCTGTCATTATTGCGCAAATGGCTGTGGTGGTCACATCTCTGTCTCTAGCTTTTCCCAGTCTCCTGTAGGCCAATCCCCATTTATGGCTTCCTGCTGTCTCCAAATCACAAAGGGCTTCTCTATGACTTGCAGCTGCAGCAGTCATCATGCACATGATCACTTGAGGGGTTGGCAGTTCGATGTCCTGTTGGCTGGTGAGGAGACCCTTTCTTACAGTATTTCTACTGCCTTCTTTACCTGTCCTTTGTCCTTATCACTTGCTTTTTCTTCTAACTTCCTTATCACATATGCCTTCAGTAGGCCCAAAGTTATAGGCTGGTCTTCCATTATGCTCCTCTATACAGTTCTTCCAATAGATTATACAACCCAAACCAATGTAGCTTAATACTAAAATCACACACCACACAATCCACAACACTTTCTGTGTCTTTTCACACCTGTCTACACGTTCTTCTAAACAACAGAAAAGGGCTGAGATGCATCCGGCTCGTCACTTACTAATGATAACACAATATCTTCGTAAAACACAGATGGCAATCTACCTAGGGGGTGTGGTACGTCTCCCCAGTCACTCATGTCCACGAGAATAACTCAACATTTCACTGCTCAATTTCACAAAACACACAGCAATTTTCAACGCACGCAACTATATTTTCTATTAAGATTCACAATTTTTCACCATGAAGTCAATTTAAATTTCAAAATTTATTATTTTGTCTTATTACTACTATTCTGTTTAGTTTTACTTGCTTTTATAGTGAGATCACTTCATTCCCAAATGTAATTGTTCACTTTTTCTCAAAAAAGCATACTTTCAATTTTTTCTAGTGCTCCTTTAAGTTTTTGAATGTATTTTCAATGGTTTCACATTTATTCCCCTTTGTCTTCCCCTTAACAGCCAGTCAGTTTGTATGGAGTTCACCAGAGCACTGACCCAATCATTAAGACTCTGTTTGCATTTTCACTGCTAGGTTTCCACTGTTTGCTGTCTTACTGAGACAATCTCATACATTAATGACACATGCACACAATTTTATTATACACACAAATCCCAAGATAAGTCATTAATGTCTCTCACGGACTCTTAGGGACTCTAACCCTATTTTTGGTGCTTTGTGATAAAACTCACAGGACTCCAACCCTCAGGGACTCTAACCCTATTTCTTAGGGACTCTAACCCTATTTTTTGGTACTTTGTGATAGAACTCACGGGACTCTAACCTTTAGGGACTCTAACCCTATTTTTTGGTACTTTGTGAGTATAACTCATGGGACTCCAACCCTTAGGGACTCTATTTTGGCCTTAGCTTTTGATTCTCCAATTCACAAGTTACTTGTTGCTTCTTCATTATTTGTTCAATGTACTTATTTTTCTTATATCATTTTAGACTGCATTTTCCTTACCTCCACCACTCTCACTTGTAATTTGGTTTCTGCTTACCTTTTCTTTGAGGGCGCCCGGTGTGTGACGAGGAGTCCAGAAACACAGAGCCGGTCCCGCCAGAAAAAACCTCAGCTGTGGACGGTGTCGAATTTTCTCCTTTTCTTCCTCAGCAAATCACGTTGGGGTCACCAAATTTGTCAGCGCATTTGTTTATTTGTGGAAGAACAGTCCAGAGGAAGTCTGTTTCTCAATTCGTCATTTATTAAAGCATTAGAGGATCAAAAGCATCTTGTACAAGGAACTTTTCTATTCAGTAAACCACAGTCAGCAAGCTGTTAGTCTGTAGCCAACATCCTAGAAAAGAGTGCTCTTCTTAACATTACACAGGGTTTTATAATAGAAATGTATAGTTATCTGACTGGTAGTAAAAATAAGGGGGGGAGCCATGGTTTAGACTTGGCTTCCCTTTGTTGGTGCACAGGCGGGTCCCAGCCTCTTGGCACACGATTCCACCCATCTTGAGGTGACAGCTCCCTAGGGGGAGGAACCCTACACTTCCTGTTAGTGAGTTGTTTACTGACCTTGCGCCACTCCCCATAACTGCTACATCTCCTTGTGGTCATAAGTACATAATGTCCTCAGTACATGATGTTCTTTCTGATATTCCTGTTTCTTTGTATAAGTGTAAGTTTGTTGCAACAGCTAGTCAAATTCATTCTTGCAGACAGCAGGTCTGCAGGACAATGCCTTAAAGTGTTAAGCCTCAAGGCCTGCTTGTGTGTGCCTGTGTACGAAAGTTTCAACATGGTATTAATATAATAGGCAAGCAACCTTCATTTAAGTTATTAATTCTCACAAATTCCACAAGCAGCGCATAGTTAACTACATCATTAGCGTGTAGCCTACTGGAATTGTTGTTCCTAACTGAATATGTTGTTCTAGCTTCTTTTAGCATGAATAGGAAAAAGAGAATATTAAAGCCCTCTCTGTTGCTGCAAAACCACTGTCAATCATTCTGAGTAAAGACAAGTCATAATTAGGTGTAGACAATACATTGTTGTGTAGATACATCAGAACAACTTTAAGCAATCAAATTCATTAAAATGACAGAGTTGGACAAACACAGCTTCCAGGTAACAATTTCAAACATTTATCTTTTTCTTTGAGGCACAAACCTCCATCCTCGTCGACTCTCATCTATATATATTGATTCCTGTCACATGGTATGAGTTATCTGGTGATTTAAAGGTCACAGAATTTCAGACAGATTCTTGCATGTCTCTTTTCCCTCATATTTTTTTCCCCGCTGTGGGCGATATTGATTTGTTCCTAGTCAATTAATCATGACAAGAATGTTGTGCTCAGAAAATGCATCTCTAAATGTGACCTCACTGAACGAAAGAGAAAGAGTAGAACTGTACAAAATATCAACACAGTTTTAGAGGTGGATTATACCTCATGGTGTTATGAAATGAAGAAAGTTTATCTTAGCATATAGTCTCTGGCAGTAAAAGTTAATTTTTAAAAAGCTGATGTAGATTCAAGGTAGAAAGAAGTCAAAGCCAGTAGTATACAAGATAGTTTCACCAAGGTCAAATCTTCCTGAAGAAAGTTCTTCTTACAGTAAGGCTAACCTCATACTTGAATTAAATAATTGAAAGCTGGACATGGTTTGCATTCCTCAGCTCTATTTTTTCTTTTTGCAGTGTATTCATGTGTAGTTTTAGATTGGTCATGATTGTACTAGCTCATCTTTGTCCATCCTCTGAAAAAAATAGGAAAAATATAATTACACTTTCAGCACACAATTAGATGGATGAGCTGGAACAGAGGGTGTGTTGTGACCAGTCATCCAGGGGGCATTTTATTTCTTCCTAGACACATGTATCAAATATGAATTATGCTTCTGCATTGCTTAGTGAATGTGGGCAATTACAAACAATGTTCTGTGGAGCAGCACTTGATTTTAGATTTTTGGTTGAAACCCCTCATCACTTCAGTCAGTACATTACTGACAGATTCATTCAGTCATCCATCCATCTGTTCATTCATTCATGTTTTAATGGGCTTCCTCTAATGTTAATATGCTATCTCTGGTCACAGTGATATTTACTTTTTCTACTTTAGTTTTCTTGAGATCACAACCTCACAACCAAAGATAACAAATGAATGGCTTGTGTGGCACATGTGTTCCATGTGACTATTTTGCATGAATAGAAGGATCTTGAAAGCCTACTGGTGTACCAAAGTTGCAGATCCCGAAGTGGACAGATGCATCATGGTCAGAGTATAACAGGCAGGCAGAAATTGCAGTAGTTACCTATTTAAATTGTGATCACAGTTGCTCTAAATTTCTGCTCTTTTTAAATTGACAGAACTGTCTTAGGGTCCTTTTAACAAAATAGTCCCAGGAACCACGGAGCTCTATAAAGCACAGTAGTAAAGATCCTGTTTACACCTGGTATTAACATGTAATCTGTATTTGGATGAGGAAAAACATATGTTAATACAAGGTGTAAAGCCATGCAAAACGCATTGCAATCGGATTGCTATGAGATCGGTCATTGTGACATTGTGATATTATGCCAGTGTTGTTTTTACAGGTTGTGCTGCCCCGAAAAATCAGTTAAAGGGAAAGTCAGTGAATCTGGAGAAAGACTGTTGATATTGGAACTTAACAGTCAAACAAATACACCCCTCCCTTCAGTGCTCCTTCAGTAGCTCCGCCCCCCACATTCATGGACACGCATTGCCAAGGCACGTGTTAGGCACGACACGGCTTATTGCTTTTATTTAACAGTTACTAAATATACCTGGCAAGGTTTCATAAAATAAACACACAGCAACAAAAATTGCAATAATCTATTTATAACAAATCATTATTCTGCCAAGCAATGTAGTTCTAAAGCGACATTTAGCAGAACGGTTGCCAAACAACACGCAGACTCAGCAACACACAAATGCAGTGGAAAGCATGCTTAAAGATTGGGGTGATTATTAACATTTATATGGAAATTGCCATTAATTGTGCAATTGTTTCAGTAGTGTGTTATGTTAGCACTTCTCTTTGCTGGTACACAGGTGTTTTATTGACAGCAACGAGAGGTATTTCTCCAATGAAGCGTCAGGACACAGTGGGTTCCTTGGCTGCTCAAACATAAATTTCTGTAGGCTCTCGTTGTGTCTTTCACCATCATCTTTGTTTTTTTTGTGCATTTGTTGAATGACAGCATTGTATACTTCTGACAGTTCTTGCCCTGGCGGATGATAAATGATTTGGGCTTCAGTTGGCGGTTGCCCTCTTTATCTCTGCGTCCCATATGCAGCTGCACGTCAAACCACACTTTGTTGACATGGTATCAGGTATTTGGATTCACTGCTTGAGAGTCTTTGATTTTCTGAAAGTCTGCCTCTGTTAATGCTTGGTGGTGGGATGTTTTGTCATGGATCTTTCAACAGACATCATTGGCTGATGTGTGAATCATTGATGTACCGGTTAAGCTCCATAGGGTTCGCCTTTAATGTTTTTTGCAGTGGCATAAAACTGACGGAGAGCCTAGTTTAGCTCCATTTTGGTGATTGTTTTAAAATCAATAGCCAGATCTTTCTTGGCACACCAGGAATGAAAACAGCCAATGCACCACATAGTCTGTTTAAAAGTTCCGGCTTTGTTTCTTGACTTTTCCAGCTTTTCAGTTTGTCTCTCATTAATTTAAGAGTGTCTTCTTTATTTTTTTATCTTCCTCCTCTATCCTCTCCATTTCTTTTCACCACTCATCCATGCTTAGCCCACCCAGTAATTCAGAATTCACAATAAAATCCGACATTTTGAAACAATTTGTTTGGCGCAGTAATATTGATGTAATGCGGTAATGTGTATGTTTATTTTACAACGGCTTCTAACGTGGCTCAGCCAATCATAATCAAGAGCCATAACTATCTGTTTTATAATCCAAATTCTAAAAGAACATGAAAGAAAATAACATTTAATTATTTAGATTTTCTTCTTATGGTGTAATTCCACAGAAGAGCAACGTTACACAGGCGAGTAACGTTACGTCAAGAAACACATAATGAAAAACAGAAACAAAATTTACCCGCGGCTATTTTTCGATTGTATGTAACTTTGTTTCAATACAATAGTTCCCCAGTCTTTGACTTTTCCTAAAAGGATGTTATGTAGCACCCTCTATTGTTAAAAATTGTCAAGATAAAGCCAGATTTAAAAAAAGGGCATTTATACATAGAAGCGCGAGTAAAATTTACCCTGATAGAGAATGCAGTCATTTTCGCCCTATTAATTTTGCGTGTTTAGATAAACATTCTATTGTCTACTACCATGCGTGATAGAGCTATGTCAAGTCATAGGCAAACATTCAATTTGCATAAGAGAAAGAGAGGTATGAGTGCAAATCAGGCATTACACTTGCTCAATGTATTGAGTGAAGGAGAGTTTTATGGCGGGGAGGTTTCAGGACTGAGCAAAAATGTCTAAAACTATTATACTAATATTATCAAATGTAGCCCATAAACATTTATGAAATTAACTTAGTCTACAGTAATCTTTCCCTCTGACAAAGGTGTGTTTTGCAGACCCATCAGGTGGTGTGCGGCTCCCTAGAGTTTTCAACTGCAGTTTTCGTTGGGTAAAAATCTACTTTGAATTTTGGAATTGATTAGAATTGTTTCTTTTCCAAATATATTTTTGTATGCTTATTGTTTGGATGCTCGCCAGTCTGAAACAAACAAGCAGGAAAAACATTCTTATTGTACATTATTATTAGTATGATGTAGGCTATAAAAACACATTTTTTTCTAAATTGTATGCTGCATTTAAATTCAGACTATGTTTGGAATATAACTACAACGGTGCTGAGTCACCGCATGTGGACGTGCCCTTCCCAGGTGCAGAAGAGCGCAGGAGAAAATTACCTGTATGGTGAAGGAGGAATGCAAACACAATAAAACATTTTGTAAGTGCTGGGATGCTGTTTGTGGGAAGTGCACACCCAAGGTGCTGAATGTCTGCGGACACACCTCAATGTCACGTTTACGAGCCCTCTCCTCCTAAACATCAACTTCTTGGCACTGCTGTCCCCGTGCATTATGGACCTCCTCCCCAGCTGCGCCTGGCTTCGAGCTTGTGCGTAATGCAGGCTCTCTCCAGGGAGGAAGCCAAAAAAATCTGGTAATACATCTGTCGAGCTTGGGCTTCACAATAAACTGGAAAAAGAGCGCTCCTTTCCTCTCCCAGCTCGTCATTTATCTGGGAGTGGAATTGAACTCAGCCAGCATGAGAGCGTGGCTCTCGCAACAGAGAGTGGAGGCTTTAACAGCTCTCCTCCGCCGTGTCACACCTTACAGTGTTGTGACAGCTCTCTCTGTCATGCAGCTACTGGACATGATGTCAGCGGGTCATGTGGTGATTCCCCCGGGCCTCCTCCACATGAGACGGCTACAGAGGTGGTTCATTTGACTGCGCATCGATCCCATGCGTCAGCGGGATGGTTTCCATCAGTAGGTTCCGATTTAGCCTATTGGAGAAATCCTCACACCCTGTCAGCGGGAGTTCCTCTGAGCAGAGCTACGTCACACGTCTCAGTGTTCACAGACGCATTTTACTCAGGGTGGGGAGGAATGTGTCTAACTCAGGTGGTGGGGGGACAGTGGCCAGCTCACACATCTCTCCACATAAACGCGCCAGATATCATGTTGAGGGGGGGTCCCACAGGGGGACTGATGCCTCCAACTGGACCTGGTCACCCAGATTTGAAGCAGGTTTGGCAGAGCGAAGGTAGATCTCTTTGCTGCACACGGAAACGTGAAGTGCGCTCTTTGGTTCTCCCTGAGCACGTGAGGCAATCCTCCACTGGGAGTGTGGGCCATGGCCAAGGACACCCTCGGTTCTTGAACCAAGTGCAGGAAGAGTGGCTGTCAGCAATCCTGATTTCCTCGGAGCGCACGGACGCGTCATGGTTTCCATACCTGCAGCGGCTACTATCAGGCCAACCATGGGAATTCCCGTGGCGCGGGGACACTCTCTCTCAGGTGGAGTGAGCAATCAAGAATTACCCAATGATAGGCCAGCGGTTGTGGGTCTGGCTACTGAACACGAATGCTTAGAGAAGCTGATCCTCTCTCAGAACCTCTCTCAGGACGTTGTGCGCACTATCAAGGGCATGAGAGCCATGTCTAACAGAGCGTCATACGCAGCCAAGTGGACAGATTTCCTTCAACTGCTGGTGGACAGGAATTTTGGCCTTTAGCATGGTTAAACCTTATGCTGCAGCTTTTTCGTCCTGTCATGAGGGTTTTGGTGACAGATCTGTGTTTAGCCACCTTTTGATGAAAAGCTTCCTGAGATGCTTGCGGAGACACAGGCCAGTCTCTAGCTCAGAGGAGGAAGCCACATCTAATCCACGTCTCTGTCCGGTGCCCGTGCTGTCCTGCTATGTTGCGTGCATGGCTGCCTTGCACCATTCCCAGTCTCTTTGTGCACTACAGAGATCAATCTCAAGGACTTCCTCTGTCTGCACAGTGCCTGTCACACTGGCTGTGTGAAGCTGTCTCACAGGCGTGTCTCTCCTCTGGGATGGATCATCTGGAGAGCATCAGAGCACACTCCTGAGGGATTTCATCTTCCATGGCTTTGCACAGAGGAATGACAGTGGAAGACATTTGCACGGAGGCTTCTTGGTCTTCCCCCTGTTCTTTCATTTGCTTTTATCTGCAGGTTGTCTCCCGTTTTCTATGACTCACTCTGTACTGAGTGTTTTGTCAGAGTGATTGTTTTTGGGGGATTCGGTTACACACTCTCCCTCCTGCCTGTTGACACATGGAGAGCTGCCTTTCTGTCCCTACTCTGCTCCTTGCTGGACTGTTACAGTGTGTAATCTTCATCTCCACTTTCTCACAGCAGTAGGCTTTATTTGTTTCAAGCCCTCACCTCCTCATGGAGAATATTGGATATTCTACTATGCTGTGCCATTAATGACCACCAGAACCAGAGCCGGGCGAGCAGGCAACAGAACATGGCTCAACAGCCTCCAAGTGAACACAGCCAGACCGGGACTGAACACAGCCTCCGAGACCGATGGAGGCCAGTGTGATGACAGGGAATACAGCACCGAGGTGATTTACAGCAGCTCCGACCAGGACTCTGACTCCAGTGGACGAGGAAGACAAGGTGGGAACAGGACAGTTTCTCCTAAACCCCAACTTAGGAGAAATAGAATAAATCAATCTAAGTCCAGTTTGAGAATAACAGCAGAAAAAAAAGAAAAGCAACAGTTATTTTGCTGTGCTCATAGGCTTCTCAGAGTTTTCTCCTTAATAACCTTAAGGAGCAATAAATAGACAAGAAAAAAAGGATTGCATGTTTCAGATGTCAATATTGTCTAACTTTGGTATCAAGTATGTCATGTATGTCTGATAAATGGCTTGGTGGCAGTAAGTTAAGAAACACATTAGAAAATGTGTATATAAATGAAGCGTGAAGGAAAAGTAAAGCACAAAATCTTTATTAGAAATGAATTACAATCTGGAAAATGTTACACCACAAAAAATAAATCACTGGATGAACTTCATCACTCAACCTATATTCCTTCTAAACAAATCAAGTAAAATCTCACAACTGGCATTAACAATCAACCAACATTCCTCTAATAATAATAATAATAATAATAATAATAATAATAATATCTTTATATTTATATCACTTTTCAATACAGGTAACAAAGTGCTTTACAACATTCAATATAACACACAAATTGTTCCTGTTCTTCCAAGCTTTCTTTTTAACATACTACATGAAATTCGTTTCAATGCATGAAACATAAACTCACTGCCCAGTTTATTGTCAGTCCTACAATAAAGATTCCATTAAAAGGTTCTAATGTTCACTTTTTGATGCTACTGTTTTAGAGAGGTGCTGATATAACTGTGTGGTCATTTTGGAGAATGTAGTCTGTGCCGCTGTTGAACAGAGTTATACCGAGAGGTGTTAATATTTGGTCAACCCTCTGATATAAACTGGTTGGACAAAATATTGGAAACACCTCTCTAAAACAGTAGCAACAAAAACAACACTATAACCTTCATAAACGTAAAAAAAAAATATTACAGGGCTGGTGCATTCGTTTTAGCTAGATGGGCCTAACAAATTGGACACAGAGTGTATATGCATGTAGGAGATCTTGGCTCATGAAGTAAACTGAGCCTACATAATTCTGCAGGATGTGTGCACAATCACAAGAACAAAGCTTTTTTCAATGCTTTCAAGATTGAAGAAAATACAATCAATAGCAAATGAAGATGTGCATCACAAAAAAAACAAGATTAGTCAAGCATTACTGCAAAACTGCTTGCACATTTTTTGCTGTGTTGTTGACATGTCAAACAAAAACATTTCTATTCCAGGGGAGCTCTAACCACACTATCAATGGTGAACTATTCTCTTTAACTGCTGCAGCAAAATCATTCTTTGTGTGTGGTATTGTGACTGCTCCAGGTGAAAATGTCCATTGTGAAAACTCTATGTACTGGGTTAAAAGTGTGACTGCTCCATCCACACAAATTTGTAGGATAGAAATCTTACATTAAATTATCAAATAGTACTTTGGGATATCTTTACAACTTTTCCCTGCTGTTTTCAAATCTTTACAACCAAATACTCACTTACACCAGCAGCTTGTTTTTCAGGATATCCGGGTCAGACTTCCTCTGCAGTCCGATTAACAACTGGAAATGCGAGAAAGACACATTTCGTCTAATCTCTTTAAACAGATATCTGCATATGAATGTAGATACATTTTTTTAAAAAGCTAATAAAATTCTATATCGTCATCAGACGATAGCTGATGGGTTCCGAGATTGCATTTCGGCCAATGTGTTTTGCCTCTTTTGCTCTCCACACGGACTGTTTACCTGCATGCAACCAAAGCCTGCTCAAACGTGACTGGTCAATACTACTCGGACTACAAATGGAAACCAAAACGCTTCCGATGCCAAAATCTTGGTTCCTTGTCTACATATTCTGCATTCAAGCGTATGCATTCATATGCAGATATCTGTTAATAGAGATTACCATCATCTACGAAGAACCATGTCAAAAGTGGCCTGAAGTTTTCCAGAGAGGAATTGAGTGACATCCAAGATGTTGGAATTGAAATCATGAGTCAAAATTCAAAGCAGTGTGTGTTGCCAACATAATACTTCCTGAAGAACACTATGTACTGTCAAATATGGCGGTTTGAAGCATCACGTTGTGGAGACACCTTTTGTTCAGCGGGGCATTGACATATTGTTAAAAGTAAAGAAGAATGGAGCAAAATCAAGGAAGCCACTGCAAGAGAACCTTTGTCTTTCAGCAGGACAATAATTCTGCAGTCATATAATCAGGTGCACTAAGACTTAAGTGCACATACTCATCTTATATGGTTGGCCTCATTCTGAGGAGAGAAGACAGCAGTTGGAAGAAAAAAAAACTTTGCCGCCTTGTCAACACACTAAGTTTTCATGTACATCATTCTTGAGTCTTGCACATGGTTATGGTATAGTAAGCAATACAGTAACCTTAACCTTGGGCCAGGAAGACTAAAAACCAGATGGTTCAATATTTGGACCTTCTCTCAAGGTATGAGATTTCCCCAAAATCAGACCAGAAATGACACAACCATGTGCCACAGTGTGCCGAGTATATACTGGTTTTCATTCTGACCAAACGATTTCACTGATTACACCCTCATTTCTGTCTGAAGCTGAGGCAATCAGTTTTTGGTTTGGGTGATAATCTGCATTCTCTTTACACTCCATAGCACGTTTACCTAGCATTCAGCAGAGTGAGTATGCATAGCCAGAACCAGTCAAGCTCAGGAAAAATTTTGACAGCATAGGTAGAGTGGATTTTGTGCATGGACTCCTTAATGATCTGAGGAAACATCAACAATACAAACAACAACAACAACTTGTTACTCACCTCATATCAGAACATCACAACAATATCGTAGAAAAGGTTTCAGTCGTAGTCATCTGGACACTGTTTTCAGAATCAAGACGTTTCGGCTCCCATCCGGAAGTCATTCTCAATTGTGAAAAAATTAGACGGGAACTGGAAATTTAAGCTACTGTGAGTTACATAAGCCCTGCCCTCAGGAAGGAATCTGCCTGAGTATCTGTTAATAGCTATTGACAGATACTCAGGCAGATTCCTGCCTCCTCCTGGACGAATGAGGGACTACACCGTATCACAACAATATAAAATATAATATATATAAACAATATAAAACAACATATAAGACAATAAAAAAATATCCTAATAAAAAGGCAGTGGGAAATGTGAAAGTCGATATCTAAAAAGGACCACACTAACGGTTTACCACCCTTAAACTTACTGACTGCACATCACATACTTGACATTACAGCTGGCAAAACAGTTCAGCAGTAAAATGGCAAAAATGACAAACTTAACTTGTGTTATAGAGGTGCAGACAAACCTTTGTGCACAGGGATGGTGCTTATATATAAGATAAATTGTTTTCAAACGTTAACTAACATTTGCACAGTGAAAGATTATTAAAATGAACACATTAAAATGTGAGGACTCTCGTGATTTAACCCTTCACTTACAATGTATGCCCAAAGAGCAGAAAATATGCACAACTCCACCCGATTAAAAACATCCACATCTCAATAACTGTAACTTGGTTTGAAGTTTTTTAGCCAGACTGTCAGCTGATAACAACCTCATCTGTCCAGAGATAAGATTCAGACAAATAAAGATCAGTGCAGTGAGAGAGAAAAGAGCATTTTAAGATCTTAAATTAGGATCAGGCTGACAGACAAGAGGAAGGCTATTTCTCATGAGCTGAATTTAAGAAGCATGAGAAATGGTCAAAATATCATATTGATGTTAAATTAAGCTCAATTATGTCTAGGAGAAATAGGCTGGACAAAGAGATCTTATTTTGAATTTTCCTTTCCTGTGAACTAAGGCCCATCTTACATCAGTATAGCATTAATACCTCTGGATTAACACTGGCTCCACATGTAATGTGAAAACAACTGTATTTGGTCATAATAAAATTCTATGTTGGACCACTAATGAAATCTTATGTTCATAATTTCCTCATTTCAGGAGAGAATTCAGGGCCTGAACCTTGAACAATCTCAGCTGCTGCCGCACTGTCAATTGCCACAATTATAATAGTGGACAGTGAAGGGTGAATCAGAGCATTGACCGTCACAGCCAGCAAAGTACAATAGCTGTCCCTTTATCACACAGGAACCCGTCGGCAAACTTTCATTCAGCAGCCGTGTTACTGGAATTTGGTCTGATAAAGCACAGTTGTTCCTCTACAGTGGCTACAAAACTAACACAATTAAACGGGCTAGCGGCGTGGTACTGATACACAATGGAACATGCAAAGCACGAAAAACACTCTGCAGAAACAGGACGCGGCGGTCCATTACTTTCCACAATAATGCAAAACACAATTCACAATAATGAAAGTTAGATGAAATAACAGTTATAAAATCTATCTCTGCCCAGACACAAACCTCTTACTTGGGATCGCTCTTGATAGCGATTTCACGCGTCAGTCCGTTTCGATTGTCCAGCGAAGTGCTCTCCAGCTCAGATGCTGACGGGCCCGGTCTGCACTGTCGGTGGGTTCAACAGCGAAACTGTTTTTTCAGGGGCAGCAGAGGGAGCAGTAGTTGACTTTAGTGGGGAGAAAGCGGGGGTTCAGCAGCTGTCCTTTTCTCCATGAAGAAAATGGTAAGTCCGTGTCTTCCTTCTGCAGGTACGGGATTGTTATGTGGGGTATAACAATCGGGATCCAAAAGTGTTTCAGCAAACACAAAACAGTCTGTTGCTCGCTGAGACTTTTCCTAGCGAGTTAAAGTTCACATGTGATGTCTCCTGAAGCAACCGAAGTCACAACGGAAAGACAGAGAGCAGACTGATGTGCTCGATTTTATGGAGGTGATGATGTCATAGCGGGGCACCAGGACTCCTGCACTCTGGCTGGCGCTTCGTCCAGTAAGAATCCAGTGTTTGGATTCAAGCTGAAATCTCGCGTCTGAGTGTGAATTAACAGCTGGTGGAGATTTAGTGCCGTTTTCCTGATTGGCCTTTGTTTTTCATTCAAGCCTCTTAGTCAAGGCTTTACTTTTCCCAAGTAGGCCGCTGTCTTTTGCTCTCCACACGTGGTGAAGCCCAACAGTACTGTTTTTGCCAAAGAGAATATCTACCATAATGGTGTTATGATTCACAAAGGCAGACTCAAATGCAAACTCAGACACAGAGAGGAGAGTTAGAGATGGATTTATTGTACAGTTCACCAGAGTTTTGATGGGATTGAGGGAAGGGAGCATGAGGACGGAGACCTAGGGGTGAGAAGGGAGCCGTGGGTGGATGAGTTATGGCTGGGGTCCAAGTCCGGAGGTTTGTGTTGCTGTGCAGCTGAGACCAAGCAAGGCTGGCAGGCAGAGTTGGGCACAGGCAGTGTTGCTGGGCGAGGCAGACAGACAGGCAGTGTTGCTGGGCAAGGCAGAAAGACAGGCAGGCAATGACCGTGAGCACAGGGAGATCAAGGTTAGTACAATTCAAAACACAAACAAGCAAAGTAACTAGAATGATATTCTAGGGGCTGAGGACGTGAACTACCACATGGATTGAAAACAACGATCTGGCAATGAGTGGAAAGAAGAAAAGGCTGTCTTACTAATGAAATCATACATTTAAAGTTAGTTGCACTTCTGGCCAAAACAGTTGAGCTGTATGACAAAGCTGGTGTTAGATACCAGAAGCTAATTGGGAACATGTAGGCAGCCATGTGCTATGGATGCCCAAAAGCCTTCAGGATTTTTTTCCAAACCAAACACCACAGCTGGTTATTTCATGCTTCTTTTTTCCTTTACCTCTGGGTGAAGGTGTGACAATTAGTAAAGGTACTGTATTTAGTGAGATGACCCTGGACATGTTATCTCAGCTTCTGGTGCAGGTGTATTTTGTATTTTAGCTGGATAAAAGCACAGACAGTCCTTTTTTCCCCCATTCAATCGTGTACAATTGTTTACACTTTGCCTTGTGAATGAGGAGAACTTTGTGGAGGAAATGCTGTTTTGCAAAACACTCAAAGGTAAAGCCAGGGGAAAATACATGTATTGAATTTTAGATGAGTACCTTGAATTGAATGGAATTGAGCGGTCCCAGTGTGTGGGTGTACAGTATGCACTGATGGAACCGTTGCCATGACCGCCAAACAGAGCAGACTGACAGAACTTATGAGACAGAAAGCTCTCAGAGTAGTTGCCATGCTACGAAGGGAGGCACTTGTGGCAAAACAAATTGATCAGCAGCATGTTGTAACAAACTTTGTAAAATTCAAACTTGCCCCTGACTTGGTGTTCTTCTGGATCAGTTTTAAAAGCTTGCTCCTCCACTGTCATGTATACTGGCTTGTGAAAGGCATAGTTCTGAGAGAACAGTAGACTGCCAAAGACCCATACATTTTTCACAGGAGTTGGTGGAGACCAAAGCAGAGATAAAACATCAGTCCAAATTTCATATTACATATGTAAGTGGGACTTAACATAAGTTTTATATTAACAATAGGTAACATTACTATGTGTAATTTCAGTTGACACTTGTAGTGACAAACCCACAGACAATTATCACCAACTCTTTAGTTCCCCTCAGCTCTACAAAGGTTTTTAGCCTTTTTCAGCCCAGTGTTTGGGTTTTAAGGCCTGCCACTTTACTGTCTTGATCCACTCTCACTGCTATCATTAATGTCATTCCCAGTCACAGCATGCAGCAAAAAAGCTCTGGTAAACCTACTGTACGACACCAGCCCAACTAGCTGGGGAACATAATGGAACATTTAGTACCTTAAGAGCCAGATATTTTTTTCAGGAGTTGTTGGAGACCAATAGAAAGCTAAAAGAAGAGCGAATATTTGACTTAAATACACCAGGTTGCCGAAATGCCATCCCCCGACTCCATCCCCTTGTAACAGAGAGAGTGCAGGGGCAGAGGGTTTGTTTAGTTGAAAATGTTAGTCTAGTCTGCCTGACTCATTGATCCTTTATCTGACTGAGGTTTGTGCAAGTTAGAATCTGTGGCCCCAACCATGGCTCTGAAATATCAGTATCCTAACTGTGCTGTGTATTCATAAAGCCATAGCGCCAAAGTAGCAGACGGATTTGTAATCAGGGTTTCGTCTTGGATTTATAATATTCTCTAAACTATATAGCTACGGGGCTACCAGTTCATTTGAACAAAACGAACCAGTAAACCCTCCGTCCCCCTGTTAAAAATGTACAAATCACCTATTGGCTGTGGGTTAGAAGAAAGGCGAGTGACTGGGGCAAACACAAGTAAGTGCAGAACTTATACTGTTAACTTGTCATGCTGTAGACAGATGTGTATGGTGCGTTGCTGCTAGGATGAGGTAGCTGAAGAGGGTTGGCTGGTTTGTTTGGTGGACTGAGCAGCATGTTGCTGATGGCTAGATGTCTGCATACTAGATGTCCTGACAGGCTATTGTATTGACATGTTATTGATTATTGTTTGCAAGATGGGCTCACTAGGCATGCTAGTTAGCCTGACATATTGTTAGCCTAACGTGATATGGTAGATAGGAGTGTATGCTTTTTTGCTTGCTAAGATGGGGTACTGTAGCTGAGGCTGATTGTTTGGTTTGTTGCTTGGTGGGTTGAGCATGCTGGCTAGCTTGACATGATGTTAGCTGGTTGTAGTTGGTTAGCATGCTGTTAGCTGATGCTATTGTAGACAAAAGCAAATATAAACTGATATGGAGGTGTGAGTGAGTGTTTCGGTGCAGGCAAAGAGGGGGGGTCAACAAAACACCAGTTATTTAGAGGGTGCCCACAAATTTGACCCTGTAGACTTGCCTTATAACACACTCACACTTATACTATATAATATTTGAGCAATACCAATAAGATCCTGAAACTATCTTTGGAATACAGCAAAAAATCACAAAAACAGATGATGGGGGCTTACATAGTATCCATCGAAAAGCCACTGATCGAAATACAATCTTAAGGGCCGATAGTTTCTGTCCAAAGACAACATTCCTTTCGGCCAGTTCCAATGACTAAGGCGTGTATGTGACACAGAGGAAGAGTTTGATGACAAGGCTAGAGACATGGCAAACCACCTCATTGAACGAGTGAAACCTCATTGAAACAGTTACTTCAAACCAAAAAGAAACCACACCAGTCTTCAAAGGTATAAAGCAAACAATCATCACACATAAGAAACATCATTAAACATAGTTGAGAGCATTCTTCAGAGCAACGTATCTCTCCAACCACTGTTCACAGAACCACCTGTTCTTATTCAGACGCACACCGACCCTGAAAGACAAGGTGGTACAGAGCTTTCTTCCCCCTCCCACACGAATAACCTGGCTACAAGAGACCAGTGGAACATTTAAATGTCTGAGTTGCAATCATAGTGATAATGTTGTGAAAATCAATAATTCTCAAGATGGGAGCACATCTTGCACATATCAAATGAGACACTTTGCCAATTGCAACTCCACACATGTTTATAGACTGGAGTGCCCCTGTGGTTGTTTCTATGTAAGACGAATAAAAATAAGTCTAAAAGACCAAGTTGCAGAACATAAAAATGCCATCAGCACAAAGAAGGTTGATTATGCTATGGCATTACAATGTATGCAACATGGCAATCCTAACACACTGAAAGTCATGGTGTTAGAAGTTGTGTAAAAGGACATTAGAGGAGGTGACCACCTAAAAAGACTACTTCAACGCAAGACCTTTTGGATTGTACAACTGAAAGCAACAAAATACCCTGGCATCAATGATGAGATAGACTTCTCTCCTTTTTTGTGAAATATTACTTCAGGAACAATGAAAAGATTGTATTTTAATATATGGAACTATTGATGGTTATGGTGATTTTATAGTTAATATGTGCTTGTAGTCATGAACAGAAAAATGTGGAACAGGTTATAGATTGACAAATTTATCATGTGTACATAAGGAAAGGATTAGGTCCACCTTGACTTCGGAGCCACATTATATCTATCTTCTAACATTAGGTTTACACCTTCTCTCATCTCCTCTCTCCTCGCTCTCCCTCACTTCCTTGTTTTTGACCAATAGGCTTTATACATCACATTGATAGAGAACCATCCTCCCACTTGACTCATTAAGGTAACACACTATATTTTAAATATATATTACAATGTAAAATAAAGGCATTTTAATTTTGCACAAACCCTACAGTGTGCCTTTGATCACTTTTCATTTTGATACCATGTTCCTTCAATTGGTAATACAGGTCAAGGGACATTATTCATGAAAAGTTTCTCATATCAGAGAGGTTGCTAATTAGCAGCTACTGGTAAGACCAATGGAACCAGTTATACAGTGATGGTGGCTGGACAACTGAGCAGACCATGGCATTCAGATGAAGTTGCCTATGGGCCAGCCACTGTAGTTTAACCTGAGTAAATACAATGTAGATATAAGGCCAGGTCAAGCCGCTGAGTATCTGCTCTTTGCTTGGGTGAGAGTAGGAGTTAAATGCAAGTTAGGTCAGGGTTAGAGAATGGTGTCACCTGTCATGGGGTATGACTGCACAGCCCGATACACACAGCAGGGCCTAGTCATAGGTCAAAACATTTAATACGAATACTGGGCTTCCATATAAATGCTCAACTTTTAGCACATGTTACTGTGTACTGATAACTATCATTGTAGTTTTTTCATTTAAAGCTAGCAGCTATACATTCAAACAGCATCTCAGATTTTCATCATTCGTCATTCCAAAACATGAATTTTTGTCAAAGGGACAACATGCAGCAAACATTTTAAGGTAGTGAAGTATATCCTATTGAGATACACAATCTCTTTTTAAAGAGAGATGTGGTCATGGCCAGTAGCAACAAAAGAAAAAAGAAGAAAAGGTAGACGGAACACAAGGTAACAGAACCACTGCCTCTCTGTCAGTGGTTGTTGCTCACTTTTGAACAGTCTCTTCCTGTTCTTTTTCTTGTCTGACCAGCCCATAAAACAGGTAGATCGGGCCATTGTTTTTTTTTTCTTGACACTGGGCTGGCCGAATAACATCTTTAAATCCCTCCCCCTGCCTTTGGGCTCAGTGCCTTTATCATCATCTCAGCTTAGTGAGTCTGAAGCCCAAAGGCACGGGCAGCAGAGAGGAGAGAGAGCAGCCCAGTGAGCCCAGCAATACCAGTTCAACTGCTGGACAAGGTTCTTCAGCTGGAGCGGTAAGACAGAAGACAACAGGGATAAGATAAGCAAGGTTTAGGTTTGGCTAGGTGGCTGTTTAGCTATGTAGGGTGCCTTTTGTTCAAACATGTTCAACTTTTCATAAAGTCGATGCGCTCGTCAGTGTCACTTGTCGTAAACCGACTAATCACAGGCTGGATGGGGCTGGACTTTCAAATGTTGAACTCATTGTTATGCACATATGGTTATGGTTATTGACAAGTTAGTACTTAGCATTACCAAATTAGAAACTAACCATTTTTCTTACACAAGGATTTAATGAAGCAACAAAACCTCCAAAAATAAAAGAGCTATATTGTCCAATTGGAATTAATGTTATACTAATAATAATAATGATAATAAACTTTATTTATACAGCACTTTTCAAAATCAAAATTACCATGTGCTTTACATGGTTGAATCAGGGTTAAAACATTTCAGGACTGAGGCAAATACAATCAGGCATTTAAAAAATACAGCAATACAATGAAATTAAATATAAGAAAAACCCTAACAATAAATATAAATGACTAATAATAAAACAGATACGATATGTTGGCAATAAAACAGTACAAGAATTAATAAAAGGCATTTTTGAAAAGATTCATTTTGAAAAGTGATTTAAAAGATGTCACTAATTCTACAGCCTCAGACCGTCGGGCAGGGAGGTTTTCTGTCTGCCATTTGCTGCTGGACAGGTAGTATACAGTGGTTTAATCAGAGCTTTCTCATTAAAAACAGCTGCCTGCTGCAGCTGGAAACTGTTGGGTTAATGAGAATGGTGTTGTTGGCCAGAGAACCAAAACAATGAGTCAAAAGAGGCTGAAAAGGTCCATAGAGTTGAGGGGGAAACTGCAGAGTCAAACATAATCCTTACCAAAACAAAAAAGAAAAAATATTTTCTACCTTTGAATAACTAATAATAACTACGAGGCCCGAAAAACTGAAAGGTCAACCTGAAGAATCAGAACATAACTGACAGACATGGAGAGCAAGAGGAAATCCCCAAAAGATTGAATGTCGTGATCACCTTTTCATTTGACTGCATTACAAGAAAATAAGCCACTCTGCAGATCCGTGTGCAGATGAGGGATTATCTTCTATATGATAAAGAGGCCAGGATGGTCTGAGGAACCTTGAACATTGGATGTTAATAATTTCAGTGTTATCCTGAGCAGGTCACTCCTCCTGTGCTGAGATACAGAGTGATTAGTATGCCTTATCTGAGTTTTCTGAAGTGGAAATGGAGAAAGGGTGAAATACTCTACAACTGCAACACTGTAACAACAGTCATCACCGCAGGCGTACGACCTTCTTTTGTGTTGTGTCTCCTTTTGGATTAATCTCACCTGGGACTGCATGGTTCATAAACAAACACAAAACAATTTCCTGACTAAATTACCAGCAAGAGTCGCCAAGGAGATGGAGGGGAAGAGCGAGTATCCGAGGATGCCCTCAATTCATAACTCCACTCCCAGTCTGAGTTTGAGTCGCTCTCATCTAATTTCCATGTTGTGAGCGACACGGTCAATATGAAATCTGATCATGATCAATGAGTAGAGTAACCTTGAATACAACAAACAGGATGAGAGGCTGTTATCACTTTTTCATGTCATTTTTTAGCAAATCATATCCAAGGAGACATACAATCTCTGCTCATATAGCTCATGAAAAAAAAGCAATTTTCTTAATTATTTACCAGTTTGTGGAAATTAATCAAAAAGATGCTGCCTGAGCATGACAATGTCAGATGAAGACAGAAGAAGATAAAGCTAAGCAAGGTCCTAATTGCTATGTTCATGTTATATATCAGAAAAAACATCCCAGGTAGCCATGCAAGACAGGTCGTTTGAAGTGTCAGAGCACTAGATGGCATTCTGTCACCAGAGGGCCGAATATGAGCCAGCTCTGGCCCGTAAATGGCTGCCAAATGTAACTGGGTTTTTGGGGTGCAGACTGGGTCTGATTTGGACTGCATATCAGATCCAATTAGAAGCACCTGGGCTAGATTTGGGCTGCTGTAGGCCCGTGATCCTGGCATGAACCAGGTGACCAGGCTTGCCAAATTTAGTCTGTTGTTAGGAAGAGTCTTTTTGGAATTGAAGGGCTCACACATTTTAACCTGACTGGCAAGTCTGTAGATTCATTGAATCAATCAGGATAAGAATTAGGTTTATTGGACAAATATGTGTACATATACAAGGAATTTGACTCCAGTTTAAAGGCTACAGTTTTCAGGGCTACAGAACCCACCCAGAACTCCACACCCCCAATTTTTTTTTTCCATTTTCAAACTTGTAGAGGGATTTCTTTATTAGAGATGTATAGGCTTCATGAAGCCAAACCAGCTTAAATCAAAGATGATATTGACCACCTGAGAGCAGAGGTGAACAATATTTTCTAAATCTGTCTGTCTTCATGAGACATGAAGACAAGTTCAAACTAACAAAAAGGTCCTGGAGGTTGAAAACTGGGGATGGAGTTAATAAACACATACAATCAAACACAACAGTGAGAAATCTGTGTAGTTCTCAATCAACTATATGTCATGTAATGTTGAGATATCGATACTAAACAAAATATTAATTGAAAAACATGCACATTTTATAGTTTAGTATATCTTCATACGACTTATTGTATACTTTCCATAGGATGCTTTTGTGTCAGCGCTGTATAGCCTTTTTTCCTCCTACACACTTTCATTATGCTGGTTTTCATGCTTTTCAGCTTTTATCTCCATTTAATGCGTTCTGGTATCTGACCTAATTTCCCAATGGGGATCATTTAAGTTTTATGTTATCTTTCATCTACATCTTATCTTAATAGGTCTTGGCTTTTTCTGATTGCATTACCAAGAAATCTGTTCCCTGTAATGTCAATCGCCTGAGCAGCATGTGTGGGAGCGTAATTCATGCACTCTAAGATGAGCAAATCATAGCACACTTTTTTACCACAGTTTTATCTATTTTTAGACACTATTTTTACATTTTGGAGAGGTCTGTGCATCATAAAGTCGCATGGATAATTGAGTTAAAATCAAAAATCTCTTTGAAGGAGACTTACTGTAAGTCCTCCTGTGGTGAAAGTATAACTGTAAATATTAAAAAAGGACCTGTTTGTTGTGTAGAGTGTGCCCTGCTTGCTATTTGGAGTGCCACTTTATTAAAGCACTTTTCCCAAGCAGTGTCACATTACTGATATGAGAGGAGAAGCTTTGCAGGAGGAATGTGTTTAACATATCTAACACCCCAACATGAGGGTGCTATTTCAGCAGTCGATTTAGCAATTTCTGTGTAGGGGAATTTTGCAGCATCCTGAGTGACGCTTCACTGGTGGAAAGGTGGATGGAGTACTCTGTGGTTGAAATTAGGGGCAGAATACTAAATATTGTTTCATCTCCTCCTTCACTGTCACCTCCCAGGATGCAATTTGGAAGAAGTGAGCAAAATAAATGAATAAGAGGAGATAACAAATATGACTATCATAAACCGCTGCCCAACAGCCAGTCACAGAGGATTAGTGCTGCAACTAACGACTATTAATCTGGGAGGACCTAATAGAAAGATGCTATTGGCTATATTAAGGGAAGTGTACAAGCCAGTGTTTTTGGAGTTTGACCCATACTAGGGACTTAAAGACAGAATATCTCTGCCCCTCTTGTGTTTCTCTCTTATGCAATGATGGGAAGTACATTTACTAAAGTAGAAAAGGTTTCAATCGTAGTCATCTGGACACTGTTTTCAGAATCAAGACGTTTCGGCTCCCATCCGGAAGTCATTCTCAATTGTGTCCAATTTTTTCACAATTGAGAGTGACTTCCGGATGGGAGCCGAAACGTCTTGATTCTGAAAACAGTGTTCAGATGACTACGATTGAAACCTTTTCTACGATAGAACACTCCTGGACGAATGAGGGACTACACCGTCTTACATTTACTAAATTAAATACATTTATAAGTAATGTACAATTTTGAGGTACTTGGAGAGTATTTTCATGCTTCTTTACACTTCAGAGGGAAATATTGTACTTTTTAACTCCTCTGCATTTATTTGACAACTGTAGTTGCCTTGCAGATTAAGATTTTACATACAAAGCATATGATCAGTTTATAAATATGATGCATTGTTGTAGATTCAACTACACAATAATATAAAAATTACTTAGAATTCACTACACCTCAACCAGCTACATTAGTAAAAAAGCTGCTTACATGTTAATACATCAAAATAACATACAGTAAATAAAAGTATAACACTGAAAGGGGCTATTCTGCATGATAAGTACATTTACTTTTGATTCTTTAAATATATTTTGCTGATAATACTTCTATACTTTAACTTAAGTAACATTAGAATGCAGGACTTTTACTTATAACACAGTATTTTTTGAAAGATGTTTCTAATTCCGTATACCTAATTAAAGAATCTGAATACCACTGCTCGTTTGAGTGTCTTGAGTTCCCCAAATCTGAGGAAGTGCAATAATGAATTGCTGGAGTAACCCTCTAATTATTTCATCTATAAGACATCAGAAAATAATAAGTGATAAATGCCCATCACACTTTCTTGGAGCCTAACGTGACTTCTTCATTGCTTGTTTTGTCTGACCGAATGTCTAAAAAAACCCCAAAAAGGTTTTCAATTTACAATTTTCTAACTTGAATTTAACTATTTCAATTTCCTTTCAGAAGCTGGATTGGAACAAGGGAGACTTTGGCATTTTTCTTTGATAAATGACAAACGATTCATAGATTCACATTTCGTAATTATTAGTTGAGTTTTAAAAATGCATTCAATTATTTCACAAATTGTTGGTTCATTTATATATTTAACACAATTAATATTTATTGTTTATCTCATGATGTCCTTTTATATTTACAGTGGTGTGAAAAAGTGTTTGCCTCCTTCCTGATTTCTTATTTTTTTGCATGTTTGTCACACTTAAATTTTTCAGATCATCAAACAAATTTAAATATTAGTCAAAGATAACACAAGTAAACACAAAATGCAGTTTTTAAATGAAGGTTGTTATTATTAAGGGAAAACAAAATCCAAACCTACATGGCCCTGTGTGAAATAGTGATTACCCCAATAGTGATAAGTGGTTGGGCCACCCTTAGCAGCAACAACTGCAATCAAGCGTTTGCGATAACTTGCAATGAGTCTTTTACAGCGCTGTGGAGGAATTTTGGCCCACTCATCTTTACAGAATTGTTGTTACTCAGCCAAATAGGAGGGTTTTCGAGCATGAACTGCCTTTTTAAGGTCATGCCACAGCATCTCAATAGGATTCAGGTCAGGACTTTGACTAGGCCACTCCAAAGTCTTCATTTTGTTCTTCTTCAGCCATTCAGAGGTGGACTTGCTGGTGTGTTTTGGATCATTGTCCTGCTGCAGAACCCAAGTTCGCTTCAGCTTGAGGTCACGAACAGATGGCCGGACATTCTCCTTCAGGAGTTTTTGGTAGACAGCAGAATTCATGGTTCCATTTATCGCAGCAATTCAATCACACTACCAGCACCATATTTTACTGTTGGTATGATGTCCTTTTTCTGAAATGCGGTGTTACTTTTACACGAGATATAATTGGACACACACCTTCCAAAAAGTTCAACTTTTGTCTCGTCAGTCCACAGAGTATTTCCCCAAAAGTCTTGGGGATCATCAAGATGTTTTCTGGCAAAAATGAGACAAGCCTTAATGTTCTTTTTGCTCAGCAGTGGTTTTTGTCTTGGAACTCTGCCATGCAGGTCATTTTTGCCCAGTCTTTTTCTTATGGTGGAGTCATGAACACTGACCTTAACTGAGGCAAGTGAGGCCTGCAGTTCTTTGGATGTTGTTGTGGGGTCTTTTGTAACCTCTTGGATGAGTCGTCGCTGCGCTCTTGGGGTAATTTTGGTCGGCTGGCCACTCCTGGGAAGGTTCACCACTGTTCCATGTTTTTGCCATTTGTGGATAATGGATAATTCTGTCTCATTTGTTCCTGAATTTCTTTGGATCTCAGCATGATGTCTAGCTTTTGAAGATCTTTTGGTCTACTTCACTTTGTCAGGCAGGTCCTATTTAAGTGATTTCTTGATTGAGAACAGGTGTGGCAGTAATCAGGCCTGGGTGTGGCTAGATAAATTGAACTCAGGTGTGATAAACTACAGTTAAGTTATGTTTTAACAGGTGGGGCAATCACTTTTTCACACAGGGCCATATAGGTTTGGATTTTGTTTTCCGTTAAAAATAACAAACTTCATTTAAAACTGCATTTTGTGTTTACTTGTGTTATCTTTGACAAATATTTAATTTGATGATCTGAAACATTGAAGTGTGACAAACATGCAAAAAAAAAAAAATGAAATCAGGAAGGGGGCAAACACTTTTTCACCACTGTATTTAACACACTTTGGGGTTCCATAGGAGACCTCATTTTCTACAGTGTTGGTAAAGGAAAGGAAGAGGTTGAGAAGGAAAGAAGGGAGCATGTTAAGGGAAATGGAACCACTATTGTACCTCCATAGCGCTGTCTGTCTCTTCCTGACAGTGTCCTTCAGAGATGCACTTTATCAAACAGTTGTGATTTTCATGTTTACAAACTGGTATGATCAAGGTGAAATTTCTCGACAGATGAATGAGGCAGCCTTGCCAAAAACAAACAGAATAAGGCTGTAGCAGCTTTTTCATTTGCTTTCTGAAACAAATTGCACCCAAGATGAGACACAAAACACTCCATTGTTAATTCTCACCCTTGAACTGACAAACCTACATGTCAGATGTGCAATGAGGCAAATCAAGCAGATTCATTTTTATAGCCAAGCCCTCAGTCAGTAGTTATCAGCAGGGAGAGCAGCTGTAGCCCTTCATTCAAATGCAGCTTTGAATTATTTTTAAAGACCAATTCAAGGGAGCCTTATAACATTACAGAAGCTCCGGCCCTGATGGTGACATTTGAAGAAATGACTGAGGTGCCTCAGAGAGATGAGGTCATGACTGGCGTGAACAGTTTGCTTAGACTGTTTTAGACTGTCATTATTCCTTGATTTTTATCATGTTCGGCGCTCCAAAGGAAATTGCTTTGCAGGAAATGCCTGTGCATGACAAGTATGTATCTGTTTGTGTACTGTACATGAATCAACATAATTTCAGAGCCAATTAGTCACGACATTAACTAATCCTGTAGCCAGCATCAACCATGGGAGCAGGTGAATGCCGTCACTGTTTTCATGGCTTTAGTGTATTGTCTTTGTGTGGGAAACCTGATAACAGAGCAGGGCCAGTGAAGAATCTCTTTGCGTTGCCACGGTGACACTTCACAAAATTTCTGGCTGTGCTCCGATTGTCAAATGTCCCCAAATGGGATTTGCAAATCTACCGTAAGTGAGATTCAAAAGAGAAAGAGATGCAAGAGAAGTTATGTTTTGAACCATGTTTGCAAAATAATTATCCTCAGCCTGTGATGTGGGTAATTATGCAGGTAGGCTGACATTATTCAAATGAAAAGCAGTTTAGCAAAATAGTTGTGTTTATCTTTTTTTGTGTGTGGTACACTCTAGCAAGGGAGTAAAACTAACCAAAGAAAAAGAAGAAACAGCTACAGCTATGTGTGAAATAAGGGCACTTGAGAATAATGTGTTTTAAATGAGTTTGAGCAAAAGACGCTGTAGTCTCTTGGTGTGAGGTGAAAAGCAAGTTATAATAACAATGTCCTAGATATTGTGCATGAGTAGATTTTTAGTAGTATTGTTTTTTAAAAAAGGACCATAGTTCTTCTGTTTTTCTAATGAGCAATTCTTACTTTAACTTAGACCCAGTTTTCTTTGTATAGCCTAATGAAGGAATTTTAATGTGCTGAATGACACAAAGTGCTGCTACTGCCACTAGCTTCAGATAAAGTCATAATCCTTAAATCAGCTATCATCAATATTTTACAGTGTATGAAAGGACGCTGTATGGGGTTGCTCGTAGTGATGAACCCACAGAGAATTATCACCTGAATCTGCAGCTCCCCTCGGATTTATGGAGCTTTATAGAGAGTTTAACCTCATTGTTTAGCTGTCCGGCCTACAACGTTACTGTTTTGGTTTACTCTCACGGTGCAGTTTTCGGCTGCAGCAGTCAGCTCTTTTCAGCAAAAATGTTATGAAACGCGGAGATTTCTGGACCTAAATGCAAGACTTGAAGAGATGTTTGTAGGAATAAAACACTATTTATTCGAGAGTTCTGAGGAGAGGGGAGTGATCCGGCAGTCGAGCTGAGTGGAGAAGCCAAGCAGGTGGTGAGAGCTGTTCTGTAACTCGAGGAGTTGTCTAGCGTGGTGGAGAGGCTGGCAGACAATGAAGACAGACACGTGGACTCCAGGAATTGTTTGCCGTGGCGGAGAGCAGAGCAGATGACAGGAATCTTCAGACAAGAGGCGAACCTGAGCACAGGGAAACAACAGGTCAGGCAGGAATCCCAACACACAAAGCAAAATAACAAGACTAGAGTCTTGTACTTAGATAAAAGTAAAAAGTAACTCAGTTAAAACGTGCTCTGAGTAAATGTTACGGCGTTACATTTTGTGTGTGTGTGTGTGTGTGTGTGTATACACTAGTGGAACAACATCAGACCACCGAGCCCTTCTGTCCAATCCAACATTACATTCTATTTCTATAGATAGCACTTTGCAGCCTGTTCATCAACTGAATATCAATTATAAATATGCAACAGCCCTCCACAGTATAGCCATACAAGAATTAACCAGAAAAGAGGACAAAAGACAGACAATTAAACAAAAATGACCAAAAAGAAATAAAAAGAGCTGTGTACCCTGCGGCAGGTGCAACAAGCAATATTAAGCTACATACAATAACATGCTACTTTAACAGCAGAATAAAGCATGACCAAGGCAGACAACAAAAAGATGTATAGACAATTTAAACTCAACAGTGGCTACAGCCCACAAACATGCATATTATAGCAAAAAGAGAGCTGCACAGTTTTTACACATCATGTAGGACACAAACACACACAATGCTATGTTGCTGGGCAACGCAGTGGTTGTTGATGCTCTTCTCTTTACATTCAGTGAGTGTGTTGTACTCATCTGTCTGAACGTCATTTTGTGAGTCTTGTCCTCCTCAATCTGCTCTAGGTTCAGCTCGTTTATTCTCAAAGCATAACATGACCAGTCCACTCAGCCTCTCTGCCCACTATAACCAGTCCACTCAGCCTCACTGTTCCACTGGGCTCCTCAAAGTTTTCAAACATTTTGAATTGAAAGAGGCTCAGTAGTCACAACTGTAAAAGGGATTATTGTCAGAAACAGCAGAAAGTCCTTACACACCTCACTGAAGTTTCTAAGCAATGTAATAAATGTAGAAGTTACCGCTGGAGGATCCACCATGAGCATTTCAGCAATTAGCATTTTAGCCAGACCCAGCATGCACCCCTTATTCATGCAACATCTTGGGTGTATTTGATTTGGGTCACTTAGCACGCTCACCGGGTGGTGCATTAAATCAGTGATTAACTAAGGTAGATGCAAACTTTTTTTTAACTATGTCAAGGTACAATAATGCTAACCTTAACCCATAATGACGTGAGCCTTCATTTTATCCTTAAATTACCGGAAAACCGCTAGGCCTGGCCCAGGTGCGACTGCAACCCCCACACCCCCTCACCTTCCGCCAGTGAATATACACGTTGAACATGTATCTGTTACTGAGTGTCAGCTGAGTGCAGAGTGTCACCTCTCTGAACATGGAGCTCCTGGAGCTCTGCCCTCCCTCGCCCGCAGACACACCAGCAGCTTCTTCTCTGCTGCGGCTGCTGGTTTGGCGACACTCCACACACCCCCTTTCTTACACGGTTTCTCAGGACTTTTGTCCTTACTCTGTAATAGATGCGACTTGAAATGTAGCGAAGAACAATACTTGAGATAAAAAGTACTTCAAGTTCAAGTAAAATTACTGATTTGTAAAAATACTCAAAAGAGTACAAGTACACAAAAAAACGAGAGTACAGTAACAAGAGTAAATGTAATTTGTTACTTCAACCACTGCCTAACAAGTTCACCATATCAATGTAAAAGGTGATGAGATGTCAATGATGTGTTCACAACTTGTTTTCCACTGCCCTCAAATAGCCACAAAAATAATTTATTGCAGGTTTAAATAGAAACGTAAAACCTGTTTGATTGAAGATCTGTACCTGAGTACGATTGCCTCAATGTTATTTTCAGATCTGTGTCGTTTGTTTGAATCAGACTCTGGTTGGTTTTTCCCCTTGGTACAATTCGTTTGGGCAGATCTGAACACAGCAATCATACTTGGGTGCGAACCAAAACAACCGCACCAAGACGCTTTAGAGGAGGTGGTCTCGGTTTAGTCACAAACAAATTCTGGAGCAGTTCGTTTGTGGTGGAAACGTTACCCAAACTTGATCGGACCCAACTACAAGGTGTACTCCACAAGTTTGACCTAAATGGTTCCTGTGTTAGGAGTGATAGGGAGTTATAGTTCCTGTTTATGTTTTGTGTTTTCCTAAACACTTTGGACTGGTTTTCACTGAGAAATAATCATGAGGTGTGGTTATGCTGTGTGTGTTAAGAGGATGTGACTGTGAGGTGCATGCGCATCCACTAGAGATTTAAGGACGCAACGAAGCTCCGGTGTGCGAGTTGGGAGCGCGGCAGTTGAATGAGCATTGGACAATGACTGGTTTTGGAAGTTCTACTCCTGACCTACTGCAGCTTCACACCTTGCCATCTCAAGATTTCCCCCCGTCGTGGAAATCAGTCCACCTGCTTCTGTTTCTTTGAGTGCATTGAGGTTTGACCTGGAACAGCAACAAAGTATGTTGCCTTTTTAAAGTTTAGGCAGATAACCTGTAGCAGACCTAGCAAGACATTCTTCCTGTGCTTACTTTCTCGATCCCACCCCAGACACATCTAACCAATGAGTGGAGTGCATGTGCTTTTAGTGATGTATTTTGGTTTGCTTGAATTTTTTTCTGTGTGAAAAGAAACAGAACCAGTTATGACTTCTAGGTTTGGAAACGTCCTTAAAAACACGTCCTAGAATTCTTTTTGAAATGACTCATGTATTGACCACTGGGGGCGACCAGCATACCTTGAACTGAGAGGTCCACCACGTCATGTTCGTTGTAATAAGGAAGACGTTTATACTAAACTCATGATCCAGTCTTCTGCATCACATCCAGTTCACGCATGCATCGTTTCCTGTGAATTCCTTGTGCCTGGGTACTCACAGGGAAAGGAGTAATTACAAAATAGCCTTATGATTAGACAGAATTTTCTTTCTTTTCACTGCCTTATACAATCTGACAACATTATGTTCATGGTAGTTAATTTATTTATTGGGTGGGGTTCTGCTATATAATCAGCAGTGACTGTTGTATATGTCCCGCTGACATCAACTGAAGTCATGTTTCAGTTTTTTTCAGTTTTTCATGTTGGTTGAAGAAATGCTGTATGTCTACTGTATTTAAGACTTGTTATTTCTGTAATTTGGGTCAATCTCCATGCTTGTAGACATGCTGTGCTGAAACAATTTGTTGATTAATCTATTAATTGGTCAACAGATATGTTGTTGATTAATCTATTAATTGGTCATCAGAAAATTAATCTGAAACTATTTTGATAAATTATTCATCGTTTGTCATGTTTTACACAAAAATACCAAACATTACTTTTTTCCAGATTCTAATGTGTAAGAATTTACTGCTTTTTTATTGCTATCTTATTTGATGGATATCTTTGCATTTCTGCCAAAGCCAGCAATCTGAAGACGTCACCTTTTGCTTTGGGGAAATTGTGATCAGCATTTTTCAATGTTTTCTGACATTTCATCAACCAAAACATTAATAGAGAAAATGATAAAAAGATTAAGCCCTAATTAAAGATTTATTACAGAATGCTAAATCTAAAGTATTTTAACTTTTAGAGGCAAAAAAATCCTCCTCTGAATTAAATACAGTATGTCCTGTTATCCTGCTAGGATGAAAAGTCAGTCTTTCCCAAGGCAGGACTTGGCAGCATTACCAGGTGTTGAAGGACTGCAGGAATAGACATTAAATGAACAGAAATGAATAATTTCCCTGCGTGAAGAGAGTGCTCTACCTTGCATTCCCATGTGAAGGTGAAAAAGTCAGGAGGTAATTGTTATTGATCACGCAAAGATTAGACAAACTCGGAGGCTAAAGGTTGGGAAAACCTAAAATAAGCACATATAGACAACGCCTCAGGTGGATTTGTTTGTTTTTACAATGGTGTTAATGATGCAAGGTGAAAAGTGCCTTTTCTGATCTACTATCCTGTTCACACAGGTTGCCAGTTGTTAGTCAAAAGGAGAGAGGAATGGCAGAGCTCATCAGTGAGTTTTTAAGTTTACTCAAGGACACAAGGAGCCAGGGATAACTCCATCTCAAATTAAATTACACGTAGCACATAAACCAAAGTTTGAAAGTATCTAAATATAGGAATTTATCTCTCTTCCAACATCTGTTGTTGATAAGAGACAACTCTATAATCATATGGCATGGTCAAAAGGAATTATGTTTGCTGGATGCATTTATTTGAAATGTACAGATGTTAATCATTTCACGCTGAACCCCAGAGAGTTCAATAAACGAGCTGGAATTAAATGTTTGAAAAGAGAAAATAGAAGTGTGATCTAAGCATACTGTACAACTTTAATTAATGTGTAATCCTGTAATCCTGTATTTATTTCCTCTCCTATAATTTTCAATTAGTTCTTTGCTCTCTCCTCCAAGGCAGCTGAATACATTACACGTTCAGGTCGGTTAAGGCAAAATCATTTATGTGAAATTACACCTGTGCTAGTTTTCCTAAATAGTCCCTTTCACCTTCTTGACAGAGGTAATTCATGCAGTTATTACAATGAAGATCCAAGGTATAGATCACAACTGTCTATGTCTGTAAGGATATACAGAGCACCTATAAAAAGTTTTCATGCTTTATTGTTTTACAACATTAGATCACTACTAGATTTAATTTGCTGTTTGACACTAATCAACAGTGAAAACAGATCGCTACAAAGTGATCTAAATTATTTACAAATATAAAATACATATCTGTATAAGTGTTCACCCCCTTTAATAGGACACACCTAAATCATCACTGGTGCAGACAGTTGGTTTTAGAAGTCACATCATTAGTTCATGGTGTAGTCAAGGAGTTTGAGTTGATTGTAGTATAAATGCATCTGTATCTGGAAGGTCCGACTTTTGGTGAGTCAGCATCATGGCAAAGCCTACCATGAAGACAAAGGAACACTCCAAACAACTTGGGGATGGATACAAGAAAATACAAGTCACTGAAAATTGTAGTTAGTTGTATGTTAGTTAGTTAGAGTCCAGTAAAATCAATCATTAAGAAATGGAGAGAGTGTCACAGCTGTCTGGAGCTGGCTGTCCTCAAAAACTGAGTGAACGTGCGAGATGGAGACTAGTGAGGGAAGCCCCCAAGAGACAAATGACAACTCTGAAGGAGTCCCAAGCTTCAAAGGGTGAGACTAGAGAGAACAGTTGGGAAGTCGCAGCTTTATGGGAAAGTGGCAAAGAGAAAGCCACTCTTGAAAAAAAAAAACTGACATGGCATCTTGTTTGCCAGAAGGCACGAGGGAGACTCTGAAGTCAGCTGGAATGGTAAATGGACTGTACTTGTACAGCGCTTTTCTAGTCTTCCGACCACTCAAAGCGCTTCCCACTACATATCATATTCACCCCATTCACACACTGATGGCACAGCCCTCAGGAGCATTTTGGGGTTCAGTGTCTTGCCCACTTCGGGAAGCCAGGATCAAACCGCCGACCTCCCGATTTGTGGACGACCCGCTCTACCACTAAGCCACAGCCGAAGAAGCTTGTATGGTCTGATGAGACTAAGATTGAGCTTTTGGCCGTCAGACTGAACTCCCACACATCAACCATAAACATCCCAGCCCCAGTGTGAAGCATGGTGAAGGCAGCATCATGCTGCAGGCCCTGGAAGGCTTCTGAGGGTAGAGGGTAAAATGACTGCACTGGTTTTCCTCCAGGACTTACCTGTATTTTGCTGCAGTCTGCAAGAAACCTGCCACTTGGGAGAAGATTTGTTTTCCAGCAGAGTCCAGATCTCAATCCAATCAATAATTTGTGGTTGGACTTGAAAAAGGCTGTTCACCAATGATCCCCATGCAACCTGACAGAGCTTGAGCAGTTCTGCAAAGAAGAATGAGAAATAAAACTGTGGCAAATCTCACAGAGACCTATTCACTCAGACTCAAGGCTGTAATTGCTGCCGTAGGTGCATCTACTGAATACTGACTTGGAGGGGGTGAATACATATGCAAACATGTATTTAGTATTTTATATTTTTAATTAATTTCGATCATTTTATAGAGGTTTGTTTTCACTTTTCACTTCAATGTTGCGGAAAACATGAGAACTTCCCAGGGTGAATATTTCTTCTCTCTGTAAAGTAAGCTTTTGGCATAAGGCATAACATTTTCCACAGGCCTTACCATTCTGGTACTTCTTACTCATGTGCTTTGCAGTTTAGTATAGTAGTATAGTTGCTAAGTAAGAACACATCCTGCAGTGTGGGCCTCAGTGCAGTATAGTAAGACCAGAGTCAATAATGAGTCTTTCAGTTTGTCTGATAGAACTACAGTGAACTGCCAGCGTGCAAATAACTCTGATAGCTGAAGTTTGTGATAGGCAATTTAGACAACTCATTATTTTGTTGAAAACTGTTTGAGAAACCTCTTGTTCTCCATTTCTGATTTAATGAAGCGCGGGTGCTGGACAGAGATGAAATCTCTTTCTTCCCAGGTGCTTTGATGATTTCAAGCGAAGTGACCGGAAGAAGTACAAAAGAATATACATGACATGGTATAATTGCCCTTTGTCTTCAGTCAGACATCCAGACTCTCTGTAATGAAAATAGATCGAAGACACAGGGAGATATTACAGGGGACACCGCTGCTATTGAAAAAGTTGAGACAGTCTAAATGCCAGGTTCAGAAAAAGGCCTAGAAGACCAGAATGATGTCTGAGTTTGTTACCACTGTACAGCTACTGAGTCTTACTGGGAGTGAGTTTACTATATATCCATTGTTTTATTACGTTGTATTATTATACCGTGCATACTTATCAACCTATGAACCTCTAAATCGCCTTTTGTACTTTACACTTATTTAGCTTATATACTTTATATCCACTTTGTACTTAATTTATCTTACCTGTATTATAGTTTATTATATGTTGATTTGCTTAGTACTTCTATCCCTGTGTGCACTGACGTGATAGTGAGCAGCTGTAACAAAAGAGTTTCCCCTCGGGGATCAATAAAGTATTTCTGATTCTGATATCCATGCAGTACTGCTTATACTGCCACGTGTTAAGGTGAAGCTCTGATGTGGGACCAGGCCAAGGCATAAGAAAGAAAGAGACTGCTTAGGGTCACATTGATTCATGGCATACCAGCAAACTCCCCCATTCTTTCTCGGTTTCCACAGTATTTGAAAGCTATCTACTGGTGTGCTGTCTTTTTTACCTTTATTTCTTTCTTTTTCAGTTTCACAGAGTCCAGATCTCTTTTGCAGGAATGCTCTGACCACACCTGTAGTTACATACATTCACACCTGGAAGCTGGTATATCCGCTACAACCACAGTCTGACCTGTTGGTCACTGAGCAACTCAGCTGGAGCAGTTGGGGTTAAGGGCCTTGCTCAGAGGGAAATCCGGGGTTCAAACCCTCTGATCACAAGCCTGCTTCTCTAACCTTTAGGCCACGTTGCATAGATGGAAGCAAAATTACACATTGAAAGTTAATATTTCAATATGTATTAACTGATTGCCTACTGTAGTTGAAATGCTTTATTATTGATTATACTTACCTTTATTTGTAATTGTCAGTGTGACAAACATTTTTCAGTATAACTAATTACTGAGTACTGTACAGGATTTAGTTTATGAGCTTTGTCCCTATGGCTCCATAGTTCCTGGAACTATTTGGTCAAAAAAGGTTAAGATTTTTAGCAGTTAGGCAGTAAACATTGGATGGATGTAAATTGTGTACGTATATTAGCATAATTTCATAGGCAACTGTTAGTTTGTGCAAGCTGGGCAACTAGGAACACAAGGAATAGGACCCAAAGCTAATTCAGAGGCAGAGCACGTGCAGTACAAGGATTTAATAACAAAAACAGCAGGTACAAAAGGGCTTACAGCGTGGTGAGGCAGGCAGAGCTCGAAACCAGTGAAGCAGTCCAAACGAAAGGCAAACAAATCCGAAGGGGAGCAGGTAAGACTCAAAGTCCGCTGTCTAATGAGTTTGCCATTTTGTAGTATTGTCGGAATGTATAGTGAGAATTAGTATACCCTATATAGTGGGCTGAAAGTATCCCAGAATGCATTGTGGAAGGTAGTGTACAACCAATGGTCACTAACCAAGCTGTATTTCCTATCATGATTGCACTGAAAGACAAGCGACGATGCTGATCTGGCACATTTTAACTGTGCGACAGCAATGACGTAATTAGCGGCGCAGAGAAAATGAGCAGAGTAGTGTCCGAAATGTCATTTTGCCAATGAGCTCACTATAGTCTTCTACATAGTACTCCCTAGATAGTGAGTAATGAATGAGTGATAATTTCAGACACACACAGAAACGAAGACGACTAGTATTTATTTAGGCCAATGATCTGGCCTTTCCTAAAAGGAGGTAACTATACTGAACAAAAATAAAAAACATTCCATAAGATTTATTTATTGTGATTCAGAGTAAATACAGCTCACAAAAGTACACATGTAGTTAGTCAAATGAGGGAACAGAACCCAAACGCAGACAAGCAAGCAAAGCTGGTGATGATCAATAGTTATTAACAAAAAGGGCTTACATAGGAGTAGGCAGGCAAACAGTAGCTCACAGCAGGTAAGCCGTCAAAACCAAAAAACAAGTCCAATGGTGAGCAGGAAAATCCACATACAGGCAAGGTACTGGGAAACAAAGAATCCACAGAACAACAAACTAGGCTGCTTAACAGAGATGCAACAACAAAATGAACAAAGGAAAAACTCTGATGAAATACACTTGGTGAGGGAGACAACGAGACACAGGTGAAAACAATCAAAAATAACCATAGACAGGAAGCAAAACTACAGGAAACACATGAGGTGGAACATTTACCAAAATAAAACCGGAAATAACCAAACACAAACCCAAAACTGACAACACATTGAAAGTTAATATTAAAGCTGTTTGACCTTTTTTTTTAACTGATTACATCCTGTAGTTGAAATACTTTTCGTCATGGTTTGTTATGTTAGTTCCCTACATTTATAATTCCATGTAATAGCAAGTATTATTTTTCAGTAAGACATATTAATGAATATGGAGTGAAAGTTGTAGTGCCGTTCTACTTAGGGCTCTGCTTCAGTTCCACCTTGTTATTGTTCTCTACCTTTTAAGTGTTCCATCACAGTATATATACACAGTGGGGTTTTTTCACAGAAATGTCTAATTCTAGACTTCTCTCCTATGAAGTCTTTGCTAAAGGTCAAACAAAACAAATTATGTGTCTGATGCTACAGTAGATTGTACTGCTATATTAACTCATTCTGACTGGGGATTTGTTAGAGACTCTTCCGTCTGCCTGGTTGGAGCATAGTGATCACGATGGCGACCTCAGTGTGCTGAACAATGAGCACCGCTAATGTCGTGACATCATCTTGTGAGATCCCCAGGCTTTTACAGATGGAGGTCTCCATCCAAATCTTCACTCTGGAATATGGATAATGTCCTGATCATTATAGTGAGAGTAATTCCACAAAATGCATTCCTCAGTCAGCCTTTTTTCCATTATCTCGATAAATCCAATACGTCATATTTAGCATTCAATCAATGCCTCCTTTCTTTGCTGAGGGAGGCTCTTTGCCATTAAGTCTTTGCCATTAAAAGTAATTGAGGGTGTAATTTAGTGGAATTGTGTCGAAGCGGCAGTGTGAAATTTTGAAGCTGACTAAATTCTTCCAGGGACTTGATGGTTGACGGCTTGTTACCTGCTGTGTAGTAGAGATTTCTGATTGATTTTCTTTCTGCACTTTAAGCGTGAAGCACGGATGTGACATAGATTGCCCATAAATACACCAGTTTGCTCCAAAGCATGCAGTAAAAAGGGTCTTTTCTACTGATTCAATGATGAAAACTACTGGAAAAACAATAAAGAGACATATTCACTGATAAAAGAGGGTTAAAACTAATCAGATGAAGATCAATGTAATCACATGTCAAATAAATCTCATCTTGTTACCTCAATTCAAAGGTTAAAAGTTTACCATTGCAGAGAGTCGCGATACATTACAGAGCTTTACACAGAACAATAATACAGTATACAGGAAATAATTGCCTTCCCTGAAAGAAAGGTCGGTGTGAATCTAGGAAGCACCAGTAAACGTGTCTTTGTTGAACAGTGTACAGTATGGCATCACTAGTGGATGCTGCACATGGGGCTTTTGAAGCATTAGCACAGAACAACAACAGGAAGACTGAATGGCCATCACCGTTATATGCATGTTCTTTCATATGGCGATCAATATGAACTGCAATTCCATTCTTTCAGCAGAAGGTAGGGTTCATCTCCTTAGTTCCTTCACTGTCACAAAAACCTGAGCATTTCAAGGAACAGCAGGAAAAATAAATAAAGTAACAAAACCTTTTGCAGTGTTTACACCTGTTTCAACAAATGTAGCTATGCCATCACTTCACTGACCTCAATACCTCTCATGTCTGTACGCTAAATATTAATCAAGAGGCAGCTTGAGGTAAACTTAGCTCAGCATAAAGACTGGAAACAGGGGGAATCAGCTAGCCTGGCTCAGTCCAAAGGTTAAAAAAATCATTTTAACCAGCTTCACTAATTTACCCATTATATCTTGTTTGTTTAATCTTTACAAAAAGAGTATTGTTGTCACCATGAGGTTCCAGGCAACCAGCAGAGACATAGTTCCAATACAAACCCCTCTACAACCACAAATTGTCGTTTCTATGAAAGTACATTGTCATTTACGTTTTTACGCTTTGGTTGTGTACGAATTAAACAAATGGAAAACAACATGTTCGTTAGTGAACTTTAGAGGTGAAGGTTCCACTGCTTCCAGCCTTTATGCTAAGCTAAGCTAACTGCCTGCTGGCTCTAGCTTTATAGTTAGCGATCAGACATGAGAGTGGTATCAATCGTCTCATCTAACGCATATTTCCCAAAATGTGGAACTATTCCTTTAAACTACTGCTGGACTGGATGTTAAATGTGATTAGACAAACCATATTTCAGTGTGGTCGCGCTCATATCTGTTTCATATGACTGAAACAACAGCATCACTTGTTTGTTTAAACAAAGTAAAAGACATATGTTTATGTTTGCCTGTCAAGGACTTTTGTTCCACAAAAGCAAAGGTGGAAGTAGCTTGATGTTGTTGACAGTACAGCATGTGACTTTGACTCAGGAGACTGCTGTTCGTGTCCCAGTTCAGTTCCAGTCAACATTTTCTTTTAACCATGACCACAATCTTTCAAAGTAGTTTTGGTGCCTAAACCTAACAAAACGTTAGTGGTGGCAGATCAGTCAACAGTCAAATAAATAATTTTTGAAATGGTCATATGTGTTTTGGAAGGCACTGCCACATTATGCCATCCTGCCAATCAGGGCTACAGATCATGCTTTTGGAGAACAAAAGAAAAAATCTACCTCTTTTGTCATTTTGTTTGGAGGACTTGTTGGCATGGATGCCGTCATGGTCTGTCTGGGAAGCAATATGTGCACAATATGGACAATATTTCAACCAGCACTAACTTTCCTTTCCTTGGAATATTTCCCAAAATTGTAAGCACAAATACAAACCCAAATACCACACAGAATTTCTAAGCTTCTACTGAAAAATCAGGTCTAACATGTGCTGCAATGTAACTTCAATAAACTGGACATCCTGGTTGAATGAAACTGTGAAAATGCAATAAAAGAATCTTTGAAGAAGACTTTGCCTTTAGATGACTCACAAATGACATGACATACTGTACATTCTCCACTGAATACCACTGCACTCTTGAACTAATACTACTACTACTACAGTGTGGGAAGAGCAGCCGCTTGGTGTGACTCAAAGCTAGGGTAGGTAATGTTGGAGAAACAAGCAAGAGACAGTTAGATTTGAAAGTATCCAACTGAAAAAATCCCACCACCACCCTTTAGGCCTCCAAAGCCACTCCCCCAAAAGACATTTTCATGCGCAATGAGTGCACGGGCAGAGTGCACGCAGGTAGACATGCAGGCAGGACAGCCAAGCGTTTCATTTGGGCCTAATGAAATGATTGGATGGGCTTATTATTTATTGCTTTTTTTCCGCAGAACATTTGATTTATTGGTTGCTGTCGGGATGTAAAGAGAATTTCAACAACTATAACTAAAAATGCTTCTGAAATACATGGCTTTAATCTTCATCCCTCGATATCCTTCTAATTGGTGTTTGTTCAGTTACTTTATGCTTGTTAGCACTTTTATTAGCGTTAATAAAGGAGTTCTTTCACTGGATGGCTTTGCTTTCTGTGTGAAAACATGGAGCTGCTTGTGGTTTATATACTGGGGTTTTATGAAAATAGTTAAGTATGCAGTTTGAGTGAAGAAATGCGAATAAAACCTGGAAGCCCCAGTTAGGTAAAAAAAAGGCTTTGGTAACTGATGTTTAGATATTAGGTTCACACAAGCACAATTTGTATGTACTGTAAGTGATTGTGAAAAATGATGCGCCCTTGTACTACATCTGTGAAAAATGAAATAGTAAAAATGAGAAGGCTGTAAGGGGTGTTTACAGTTTGTATAATCCCATTAATTAAACTGCTTTACTTTTTGTTAATAATCTCAACTCAAAGCCCCTGTATTGCTTTTTCAGGGTCAGGGTTAGGTTTTAACTGCATCTCCAGCCTGGTCTCACCAAATGGCGTATGAATAACACGGCAATGACTTAAGTCATTTTGCATGTTATCACAACGCATTTTTTGCTTTCGCGTGTCATTTCACGCCATTTAGTCTCTACTGATTTCTATTGTGCAGAGACGGCCTCCCATATGTAAAACAATGTCAGGTGACGTAGTATATAGAGCAACAAGTCCGTCTGCAGAGGTGGTCGGGGTGGATGAATGGATGGGTCAAACACAGGACTTTCACCCAGGAGACTGGAGTTTGTGTCCCGTGTGAAACCAAAAGTCAGTGTTGACTTATTTAAAGTTTTAAGTTGTTCCAAGTTTTAACTTATGTAACTTACGTTATGTACGTGACTTTCATCACGCGACTCACGTCACATACTTATATTAACCCTAACTATGTAGTTTTATTGCCTAAACCTAACCAAGTCACGTGACTAACGTACCATACTTATTTTAAGCCAAACCATTCAGTTTTGGTGCCTAAACCTAACCGCGACCGTTTCACAACGTTAACCACGTGTTTATTATTGTTACCATGATGACGGAGATCACCTGACTATCGGTTACCTGATTTTGTCCTTTCCTGCACGTCCAAAACTCATGAAATGCGGCATCTGTAACGGTGTTAAATGACACACGATAAGCTTAAAATGCATCGACATGACACGTGAAATGTATACACCATACAATGAGATCACGTTGGCATCTCACAGTCTTCATCAGCAAATGGAACTGATTCAGGTTAGTGATGGGCAAAGCAGTTCTTTTTAGTGTACTGGATCATTAGAATCAGTTCAACAAAAAATCCTATTGTTCAGTGATTGACCAGAGCTCCGACTGCGTAGTCCCACGAACATTCAGTTCAGCTCGCTAACTAGTGAACTGAGAATGGTCGTTCGTGAAGGATAAGCCAGTGAGCTTAGTTGGATAAAGATACTGCTTGCAGATTGAAAGCTGCTATAACAAAGTCCTACCCTATTATGTGCAGCACATATATTTTCGCAACACCTAATTATTAAATAAAATATTTGGTACTTCCTACTTCAAGACCTAAAGACATGAGAGGGAGTGAGAGGGGCGGGCTTGAGTGACTCAGTGACTCTCTATCAGTCAGGGCTCACGGTCACAGTGTACATTCAGTGAATGAATCACTGAACATGCACCGTTCCCTCGCAGTGAAAGGATCTGAGACAGAGTCAGGCTCAGCCACCCGTTTTTTCATATTGCAGGTTTCACCACACATTGTAAACTACGAAAGGTGGTGAGATTTAAAAAACATTCAGGTACAGTCAAATGTAACCTAGCTCATTTTAAATGCATTTGCAGCAATTTTGTTTATGCACTCTATGGTACTATCCCATCTCTCATAATGTGTCACAACTTGGTCTCAGGTGAGCAACACAACAGTGCAACCACTCCATAAACTCTATAAACAAACACTGAAGGTACTGGATAGAAAATCTAATTCTATATATCCTTACAGCTGTCCTCTTTTCAAAACAGTAACATTGTGTGTGTGTGTGTATTGTTAAAAGTTAGATTATGCATATAATATCAATCTAGATAATGCCATACATCTGGATCTGAGTAGAGACGGTAATGCTGTCTTTGTTCAAAGATGGGTTGCGGTCGAATAGCCTTTTTTGCTTAGGAAGGTTCCTAACTGAGTGAAATGACCCGGACGTATTTGAGTGGCAGCGATGATAAGAGCTGTTCAAATTCTCTAAATGTTAAGTAAAGGTGCTTCAGTGCTTCCTTTCATATCTCCTTTAGCATAGGATACACTGGACCATCCTTTATGAAAGGAAATTCCTTGCGGCAGCAACATTTAAAGCAATGCACCATTTGGCTGTTCATGTAAAGCAGACTAGCAGCAGAGAGAGAGAGAGAGCGAGGGAGAGGGAGCGTGTGAATATGGACAGAAGTGTTGACGTGATATAAAAACTTTCTTTGATCATGAAGCTTAATGTTATTCTTCTGTGGTTTATGTTTGTGTATGAACTACACTGCAGACTGGAGTCTCTGTTAACAGTAAACAGATAGATCCGTCTTATATAACATTGTAGTTTCACCATGGCAGACCCACGTCAATAACATCCGCCATCGCATAATTACATCGTCTAGTGTAAGTGCAGTCGGAGTCTCTCAGCACCACGGTTGTCTTTATGAATTCTCCTTCACATCTTTCCTTCACCTCATGTCGTTTTCCATTGAGGTCAAGGAAAAGTGTTAGACATAGGAGGGACTTTTCAACTGCTCTGACGTCAGATGTGAATTTCCTCATTGATCTCACTGCGGCTGTCCACTGACTCTTCTGACATAAAACTGCAGACCGAGTGAGGTTTTTGGGAAAGCTTAGAAAGGGAATAAAATAATGTTGCGCTTCTTGTTTTGCACTCAAAAACAAGCTCACTGAGCCTGACATGCGCTCTTTCTGATACTACAAGTACAAGAACCAAAGGGCCTCCGTCTCTCCTTCACTCCTTTTCTCAACATGCAGTTTGACGCTGTGGTGACAATATGTTAGTAGGGCTGAGAGCACACTAAAGCTTTTTCTCACTGACGATTTCCCCACAGTCTTCCCTTGCGCTTGTACTGTAATTCTGATTTATACACATCTTCACTGCCTCTCCATCTATTTTACACTTTACATTCCCACTCCACATTGTTAGAAAACTACAGCAGGCACTACTGTCAGTTTCAGGCTCTGGCACACTGTAATGAAGTCTGAAACAAATTGTGTTTTACTTAAACCATGGAAATCTCTCTGGAAACAACCTGAGCTGTCCTGTAAAGCACAGACATGTACCTGGCTAAAAACCTCTGAAGTTGGATTCAATTATTACTCTCCTTCTACTCTGTGACTTCCGTGATGAGAGACAGTCCATTGCAAATAGAGTGTATGTAAGTATGGCTGAGTAAGTTTCCACAGGGATGACATGCTGGTGGATTAAAGCACATGCCAAGAAATAAAAACTGCAGCAGCGGAAAAAGACTGTAAACCTATAAAAGACATTAATTGCAGTGCAAAAGTGCCAAAGCATCATTAAACAATGGTATAATGCCTCAGCAGGCAGCGGTTAAAATGACCATTAATGCAAACTAATAACACTATATCTCTCTTCTGTCTGAGTCCATTAGATGCCCAATGAAGTTAGCATGTTTCAGCTCATTCAGATCAATCTCTCAGTGAGTTAATGCTAAAGAATTCCAGTCCATTTTCTACTGAAAACTTCAGTGTGATAACCTTTCCAAACACAACATTAATGGTCATTTTTCTGTACAGGTTAATATCACATTTTGACAATGAGTGGTGGTTACTGTGACATTACATCATCATTACAATGAGTTAAAGCTCATTTGGTTGGAAGAGCTAATAAGAGCTGAAAAAAAGTTATACTCTACAAATTTATTGTAGAGGGCTATGTCTCTGGATAACAGAATGGCTCTTATTCATCCTAAAATATTTTACAGCATGGGTTTTATTTTTTATTGCTAGATATTGCTAGACTTAGCTCTGTGGATTCATTCTCTGTGTTCATTTTCTGCATGGACATTATGTGACTGGCAGTTGGAGAACTTCCAAAGCTTGGATGAGCACAAAACGATCCAGGTAGAATCATTTGTACAAAAGATAAGCAACTGGGTTGATATAAAATATCTGGTTCTTTGATAAAAAATTTAAGGCTACACAACACAAACACAACACTGGCATATTATCACTTTTTAAAAGTTGAAATGGCTAATGTGTAAGCAAACCATTGCCATACACATTCAACAGACAGGGAACAGCTTTAGCATTCATTTGGAGTCATGTTTGTCTCCACCTGATAACTGCAAGTCCAACATTCACTCTACTTTGAGCTTTGTTTTTGTCTCCACAAAGTCCCGAGAAAAATATCTGTATCTTTAGCTGCTAAATGCTCCACTTTTTCATTCAAAACAGCTGCCTTGCAGCTCTTGGAAACAAGGTGGATAAAAGTGTTGAGACTGAACCAAAATAGTTAATTTGCAGGCCGTAAAACCAAAACAATGAGCTGAAAGATGCAAAGAATATCTGTAGCGTTGAGGGGAACTGCAGAGTTGTAGATTCTTAATTTAAGGTCCACTTTCACACTTTCAGCCACATCTCCTCAACGGATAGAGTTTGCTTAATATTGGCACAGTGTTTTGTTCCAAATTACAAACAACAAAGCAATTCCCATTGTAAATGACACATTTACAGCAGTTTCTGTTAATACTGCTATCCCTTAACACAATTAGAGCTGAAACAATGAATCCATCGGTTGAACGACAGAAAATTCATTGTCATCTATTTTGATAATGGATTAATCGTTTAAATCATTCTTTAAGCAAAAATGCCAAACTTTCTCTGGTTTCTACCACTCCAACAAGAGGATTTGCTGCTTTTCTTTGTCTCAATTGTGGGGTTTTGGACTGTTGGTCAGACAAAACAACCAATTTAATGATGTTTCCATAAAATGTCATGTCTGACATTTTATAGACGAAAAGATCAATCAGAAGAATCTTTGCTGATTATTCAATATGGAAAATAATCATTAGTTGCAGCCTTAAACATAATATTACCGAGTGTGATGCTCCCCAAGCCACTGGCTCGGTTGTGGAGTTAGCAGTGGCCATTTACCCATCAGAGTACTATCTCTTTATAACAGGGAAGACAGGAGGCCTCAGCAATAAAGATAAAAGCTGGAATCTGTAGATTTGTGGAAAAACTGTACAAATCAATTCCTTTGTTCAATATTGTCACTGCCTGCTTGAAAAGATTGCCAACAGGTGCCAGGTCTTGCTCCACAAGAGACGGAAAGGTTTACCTATTTTGAGTAAGACATCTCCCACATAGCGTCAAACAAGATTAACATACATTTGATGAATTTCCCATGGGATTAGCAATTGCCCATTCATTAATATAAGAATTCTCATGTTAAAGAGGGAGACTGCTGGTGATATTTTGCCTCAGGGTGATCCTCCTCAAGCTTCCTTTAAAGTATGGTGCTGAATGGAGCTAAGAATATATGCCTTTCTTTCTCTTGGAGCCCTGACAGAGACTTGGCTGGCCTTGACTTAGCTGTGGAGACATCACGCTTCAGACTGCCAGCCCATTGTAAATATGACACGCTGTCAGAGATATGCAGTAGTTTTTGTGTTCGATTAATTGGATTTGCAGTCTGAGTGTGCAGGGACGAGGGGACAGAGGAAAGCTAATACCAGACAAACATGCTCAGGCAGGTTACTATATACTGTGTATTTTAAGTATACTGACGTAGAGGACAAACATATTTTATGTTCATGATCTCTATGTTCTGCAATGCAAAGACAGTTTTAAATTAAGCAAGTTGCAAATTAAACAAACAACAAACTTGTTACCCGGCACATACATCTTGTTATCCTAGTTTCCTCTAGAATCCCAGTCTTGTGGGCTCACCAGTCAATCAATTTTGCTGCATAGCAAAGAGTATTTACAGTTCATTAATGAGGCAGCCGGGGACGGGAATGCTGGGACAGAGAGCTCCCGGGACAAGGCAGACGTTTGAAGGAGAACAAGCAGAGTGACAGTGTTACAAAATGTACATCTGAGAGAGGACATGTTTGTGAGGCGGTTAGGGGTGGTGGAGTGAAAACTAAGGCTGAACTCAGCAAAGAAATGTGCATATTGTTCTAGGTTACAGTCAGCAATGTTTTCATTATACATGTGTCTGGAAGGCGACAGGCGCTGAACAGTGCAGGAGACGCTTTACTGTGCTGACCCTTAATAATTAGCACTGCTAATCCTCGCTATAACTATACTTAACATTTGATTCCCAAATATTCTTCTCACTATGACATCCTCTTAAATTACTTTCATAACATATTCGTTTTCCATGCAAGGCAGCAAAAGCTTGAAATCTGCATTATTTGCTGAGAGAATTAGTAGCTTAGGTAGAAAGTCTGTCAAGAGGTGCTTGGTTTTCTGTCGGAGTCTGTGATGTGCATTGGCCTCCCAGCAGGGAGGAAGCACGTGGCGCCTGAAAAGAAATACCATTTCAGTGCGTCCCAGAACAACCTGCAGTCGATAAGGAGTTGTCATCTTGCCCCACCTAACAAAAGCCAAGTCTGTCAGAACCAATAAGAGTCCTCATCGATTTAAATATCCCCCCTGTTTTCAGCTGAGCCAACAGCAGGGGGGATTAGGAGCATGGTTGCAGCAATGGATCTGGACACACCATCAGTTATTCAGAAGTAATTTGATTTAGCGACTGACAAGCAGGCCATATTGAGTCTGGGGAGGAGGAGTGGGTGGCGGGCGGTGGCAGGTGGGGTGGTGTGGGGGTAATAACAGATTAATAATTGTAATTGACAAGTGGCCAAGTTACTAGCGCAGGGAGCCGGGCCCCTTATGCTTGATGGATGTCATTTATCAGCACAATAATTGAGGGGCCTTGGTTGGCTGGAGTTGGCTGAGGCGAGGTGAGAAAAGTTAGGGCCCCTGCATCTCTTTTGTTTGAGGTCTTCTGTCAAAGTGCAAACGGAGGCCTATCAGAGATGAAACTGCAGCTACGCTAACATCTATCAGGAGACTGTGCCTGTAGGAGTCAATTGGCTAGTCAGTCACAGCAGGGGCTCTCCATCCATCTCCGACTGTTCCCAAGGTGTTAAGACCAACTCTCACACACATTGTGGTTTTATACTTGTGAGGACAGGCAGGAGCAAAGCTTCTGGCTCAGTATATGTTCTGTGTAAAGTAAAACTAGAGACATGTCTGCACAAATACCTTAGTAACCATAGTAACTATCGTGCCAAGTGTATTATCAGGATATACAATATATCAGGTGATACATGAGGTGAGAGCAATCCAGCTAACAGGTCTGCTCTTGCCCATTATGGGCAGGACATGGGCTGAGGTGCTGGGCTCATTGGCAGTGGTTGGTCCCACAGTTTTGGCCCTAATTCAACTGTGTTTGGGCTGCCCACTGTTGACCTTTCAAGTTGCCCCATATGTTTTGTGCATTGCCCAACATAAGCCAATATTAACTGTGTTTATCTGACTGCTACATTCTACTGCTACTGTGTGGGTTAGTAGCAGTAGATGCTACTGTGGGCAAGCCTACACAATAATGCCCACAATAAAGCAGCAGAGGCCCAGTGTTTGCTGGGAAACCTAAAAAACTCAGACTATAAATTACAGTCATATACAACAAATTTGCATTGACTAAGATGTTTTTGAGGAAACATAATGCTGCCTGGATGAACAAAATGGAGACAGGGTTTGTTGAGTCACAGTATGCAATGTGCTATCATATAAACACAGGTAGGTGATAGAGGGCCACTAGATATGTTTGCTTAAAAGTTGAGATTTAAATGATCAAAAGCTCCAGACAGCTACTGAGTGGACTATCTGATGAGATTATTTTTGTTAAATGTCAAAAAACGTAACCTGGCTGTAACTAGCTAAATTTATTATAATTAATTTGCAAAATATATAAATCATCTAGGCTATTTAATAAGAAGACAAAATATCCAAAGCCCTGCTTGCGGTTCTAAGGTTACAAGTTGCATTTCACCAACAGAACCCAAGAATTAGATAGAACAAACAAATGTTGCTATTCTTAGAGGCTTGTTTTAGCCTCTAGGGGCTAAAATGTTTGTATCAGAATGAGTCAGGAATGCATTCAGCAAATGTCATGCAATCAGCATATTATATTAAGCACACATTACAACAAGTGCAAAAGTTACAGTAGAGAAAAGACCACAAGGTCATTCAAATTATTATGATCGATCCTCTGCGGACCATGAATGTCCACAGCAAATTTCACTGAAACCTGGCCATTCGTTTTGGAGATTCATTGTCATGAACTTACTTGAGTGATGGCACTATGCCAAAGATCAGAGAGGTAACTTATTTTGGGTCATCCTCTGGGGAGCTGTGAATATCTATACCAAATTCCATGGCAATCTGGCCACTGGCCATCAGGATATCTTGCTCTGGACCAAAGTATTGGGTCATCTGGGAAAATGCTACTCACCTTCTGTCCTGTGCGAATTTGATTGTTAGCACAGAACAGAACAGAACAGCAGTGTCAGCATTCTCTCTGTCTGGGGACACATTCATATCTTGGTGTCTGTGTTGTTGTCAGTTGATGGCCAAAAACCTTTAATATTGTTACATTTAACCATTATCATAATTAAACTTAAACGGAATTCCAATATTAACCCTGAATCTAATCATAACCCTAACCCCTGAAGATATCTTTCTTCATCTTTCTACCCAATGGAAGTACAGGACATACACACACTGACAAAGGCAAAGCATGAACAAAATGACAGCTCAGTGGAAAAAGTGATGAAAACCTTAATACAGACGGAAGCAGAGAAAATCTCCCTAAGATGGGCTTAGGTGGGATGGAGACTGCTGGAAATGAGAGCAGGCATTACACAACCGTGAGCTGATGGAGATGAAAATGTATTGATTGTTTTGCCTGTTGACCAGATTAAAACTAGGGGTTGTGCATGGAAATTATTAAAAGAGTCTGTACTTGTTTCACATGAGCATAAAATCAATAACCATTTCAGGCAAGCACTGTTAACATATCCTTTCTTTCGAAGCCACAATTCCCCTGGAGAATTTCTTTAATGCCTTATTGTTGGCTCATCTTTCAGTTGAAGTGTTTTTGCAGGCCTTGATGCATCAAAACATTAATCTCTCGCCCTGATCATATCAAAGGGATATTTGTGGTAGGTGTTATATTACTTCTGTAGAGCATGCTAGACATTTTGAGTTTGCTCTGAGAGAACTGAATTAACAGCATAGTTTTAAAGTAATAAAAAAATGAATCATTCATATTGCACTTCTCGTGTCAACATTAACATTCAAAAGGAGCATTAAAAAGACAATAAAGAGAATCTATAAAAAAGACATTCTCTCTTATCAATGAACAGCCTTGCAAGGATTTTTGAAGTGGGTGCTTGTCTCACCCTTTACACAAGAATGGACAGGCAGACATATGCATACAGACAAAATTCAACAGTATACAGACAGTGAGAGTGCCCCTGTCTACTTTATGAAGATGCATCTAGCAGTAGTAGAAGGTATTATCCCTGTTTGCCTCCAGAGCATCTTCAATTCACGCCTGGGTTCATCAAGTGGTTGGAAATGTTCTGTTCATAGACACTGGTGTGATAATGTCACTCATCTCCTGTTTTTGGCAGCACATTCAAGCAGTGAACATCCTTTCTCCGCAAATCAGTGATCGTAAAGTCACTGTCCTGTTCCTGGAATCATTCTGACATGATGCAGCACTATCCTGCTGGAAACATCATCTGTACTTGGTTTACCCAGGCAAAAACAACCACTGATACTTACTATGCCTAACATCCAAATATACATATACCTGCTGCTGCAACAGCCAGATTTTTTTTCCATCAATTGATTGTAGGGAGACCAAAATGGAAAACAGGTTTGTTGCAGCGTTGGGTGGAAAAGAATTACGAGGTTGCAAGAAATAGAACTCCTACCAAATTTTTTTTTATTCCCACCCTTCCATTCTATCAAATACAACTGCCTCTCTCCCCCTAATTAAGAGCCCATTGATTTACACTTTATGATACTGTACAGCTATACTGAGTATGGCAAATAGGTGGAGCAGCTGCCTCCCATTCATTTCCTAGGAGAGACGGCAAATCACTTGCAGGCGGCACGGAGGGCAAAGGACTTAATAAGTAAACTGTGATCTGGAAGGGGTGGAAAATGGCAGCATGGTAACCAGTAACACCTGGGATTTGTTGTAAATGAATGTAAATCAAAGCCTATTACTGTACTCCTGTGACATAGAACTCCATTCAGGTGCAGCTCTGCACTGATGTATTGTATTTGTGAACCTTAATTGCTATAACAATGGAGGCAGGCAGTAACAAAGGTTCCCTGCCGAGTGTGGGAGGTGTCTGTAGAGCCTGGCATTAGCCTTATAATGATCCCTCACTGTGGTACCCTATCATCCCTGTCTTACTGCTAACTATAAACGCTTACTGTATGTATCACAATCCCATGTCTCTTTCATTGATGCTTAAACCAATGTATTTAGCACCATACATAATATTCAAAGCCACTTAAATCACTCATCTTACCTGTTCCAACTTTTAAGCAACAAGGACTGAACCTATTGACCCTATCTGCATGCATTATGCTTATTTTATAGTGAGTCACGTATAAGTAAAGCATAATGCATGCAGCTAGGGACAATAGGTTCTGTCTGGAGTAGTGTATGTCTCCCAAGGGTAATGCAGATTTTGAGAGCTTAACAAGTGATCCAGAACAAAGACAAGGCCTCTTTGTTATGAGGAGACAAACACCGTGCTTCATTCGCAGAGCTATGCAGACAGAGGGAAAAATTTACCACTAAGGATGCACTAATGCAGAGTCAGTCCCAGAGGAGCTTCTATCTGGCGGTCGCTGCCTCCTCAGTGCTTGCTGTTGTCATTGGCTCATCACATCCCATCACAGCCTATTTGCTTCTAAGTTACTCCAGTCCTCCAAACCCCTGTAAGTCTTTACATTCTCAGCATGGGAAAATAGATGCATTGGCTAAACATGTCAGCACAGACTGCAGGAACAGAGGTAATCATCCAGAACATTAAACAGCACTGCAGAAAAATATTGTTGTCTTGTACCTCAGAAAATCTGCTCATAAAAAATGTCACCTCACAAGTGAAATAGCAGAAAATGGAAAGACTTTAAAGGCTCGAGCCTGAGAAAGTGGAGGCATGCTGGGAATCTGAATGTATTACTGTATGTACAGTTTTAGTCATTTTTGTTTTGATTAGACTTTAGTGAAAGTAAATTCTAAATTTATTGCCTCACTAAGTCAGATTTTAATCACTGTACTCTAGATTCTCTTTTGTAGGGTTATTGATTTTTCTGTAGGTAATGATATATAATACTGTCATTATTTTAGGCCACCTTGGCTCACCTATGAGTGTCAATTGATTGCCATCAGCACTGTTTAAAACAGATTGTCAAGGCTTTCTGCAATGAAAGTACAAAGACAAGAATCAGCCTTTACAGTGTCAGAACTGTCTGGCTGTCATCCCTTCCACTCTACCATAAAAATCACTTCTGCATAAAGAAATTTACCCATTTACCCTCTGGCCACTACTTTAATACATCTAAACAATCTAATTATCAATGCTATTACCTCCACTCTATTGTAATGGAACTAATGTTGTGGCAAATTGTAGCGAATGCCAGTTTTCATGGACACAGTTATGGCAAGAGTTGTGTCTCATCAGACTGTTTGTTGCCCCGATCAACTGTTCACTCTCCTTCTGTTTTCCTTCTGTTCGCACCTAAAGTGACTCCACTGCCTTTGTTTCAGCCCATTAGCTGCAGTAGTTCTCATACATTGCACTTTTATTGGAATTCATACCTAATCGTTAGCTGCGTACTTCAGCACAGAATTGCCAGTTTGAAGGCTCCAGCCTTTGCTTTTTCTGCTGATCAACCAGAAGTCATGGCTCCTGTTACATATTACAGGAGTCGTGCATATGAGCTGTGGGGAACATAACGAGATGAAAGAAAAGCTGAAAGCTGAAAAAAAAAAAAGCTGAAATGAGTGTTGTGCCCCAAACCTTTTAAACAAACGAGTCGAACAGAACACTTTTTTGAATTACTTTATAAGCACATGATAATTTGTAATTATATGTAATTTATCATCCTGGCCTGATGATTCCCCATTTCTTTTAGCAGAAATAGATAACCCGATTCACGCTAACAGGAGTGTTTTCTTTTAGGAAAGCACTTACACTTCAAGTAAAGTATCAACAAACAGTGACCTCAGATACATCAAAGTGTGTTTCCAGGTGTTGGGGAGTACTACTGCATATGTAAAAAAAGTTGTGTCTCCAGAGAGAGCTGCATGAAGTCTGATAAATTGCCTCAAGTGATGTCACTTGAGTCCGTGTTGGTTGGGGCTGAAGACTACAAGTTTGAAAAAGAACAAAAATCTGGGGGTGTGGAGTTAGAAAGAAGTTAGTTTATCAGACCTCTGTAGCCCGATCCTCATCTCCGGTTGAGGCTAGGAGCTCGAGGCCACAGTAGCCGCTACTAGCATAACACACCCGAATCTCCAACTGAACTATATTTTGGTGGGCGAGGTGCATTGTGGGTAACGTAAGCGCCAGGTTTTGATAAGGAAGAAGAATGCATGCAGTAAAGGAGATGATATCTCTGGTTCTGCTGCATCGACTTTGATCCAGGGTTTTTTAACTGTCCATCGTGAGTCTGTTAGAGGAGTGCAATGCTAAATCGGTGGACTACTCTTTTACTGATACTGGACTTTTCTGTTCATATCCTAAGGTAAATGGGGGAGCACCTCCCCATTTCGACCATTTTTTTGAATGATTTATGTGTCACCATTCAATCACCAAAGCTCTCCTGAGTCTTGGCCACTGGCATGCTATCATGGGAGCTACCATACTGCTCACCTGAATCACTTTCTGCTACTGCTCCCTGTGCTGCTGCTGTTCATATAGCACTTCATACTGTAAGCCCTACCTCCACCCCACCATCCACCTGTAGGCTCCGTGTTCATCTTCCACAAGGGCAGACTTTATTACCGTCACTCCCCAGTATTTGCTGTGCAGAGTTAGGTCTATCCTTGTGGGGAGTGACAATGTCAGAGCTTACCATGTACCAAAAATCTCAACATTGAAATAATCATGTATTCCACATGACTTATCTAACTGAAATGCAATAATTACTTTAATCTTGGATATAGTTATTAGTAGGTTTTTTTAATTTTGCTGTCAATTATTGTAGTACATAGGGTTAGGCTTAGGGTTATTTGAATATGGTCAGAGGACCCTAATATCAAGTTATTGAAAGAAACCTTCTATGATAAAATCCATTGTTGGATGAAAGCTTGGGGAACAGAGGCATTTTGGAAAGGTCATATTAGGCTTTTCATACTGCAGTAAGGACCCAAGAAGGCTTTGACAAAGTTCCAAGGGGTCCCCTGAAAAGTGATGGAGAGATTAATTTCACACTGCGTTTGACTGAGGACACAGTGACACAGGTTAAACCTGCAACATTCTCAATTGGTCAGCCGACCTGCTTCATGATAGAGGTCTCTCAGTTCTTAGTAACCCAAGTGAGTAGGGCCGGGTCTATAATATATTCAGTCTAATTGGGTCTGGGTAGGGTACCATGGTCTGTGTGTAAATATGTCTAATACCCAAGTGCATCCAAGGAGACTCACTATCAGCTTTGATCATGTGGTACATCAATCATCGCAGGAAGAAAATGTATTTTTAGAGGCAATATGGACAGTATGAACTGTGAAAAGTATTGCATTGATTCTTACGACATGTACTGCCACTCTTTTTGATTGCTGCTGCTCGTTAATTGGTTGTGTATCATGCTGCTGCAATTGTTTGGGGTCTAATTACCTCGGGTCTCTTTCGGATCGAATCTTTTTTTTTTGTTTGTTTTTTTTAATAATTATTTTTATACATGTTGGGTTCAGGTAGGCTTTCTATGGGGCCATTTCGGATCAGGTCCAAAATTTTGGACCTGTGCAGACCTCTACTTCCTCTGTAACCTGGGTTGAATGTGGGTCAGACTCGACTTGGCTTTGGTGAACACAACTGTATTGAAGTTTAAACAAATTTTAAGAACTTTTACCCGTCAAGTCTAATAAAAGAGCAACATAGAGAGACAAAAGTTAGACAAAGAATGTCACATGCAAAGTCTCCTGTGAAAAGGGAGTGTGCAGGAATTCTAATCATCAGTTTCAGCATCATCGCTATCTAACCCTTCTCTAATTGTCTTCTTACATATAGTGTAGACTGTTGTACGATTAAAAACTGAATCATCAGGAAATGCAATTTCCCATATATGCCCACAGGGACAAAATCTTATCAAATTATGTGGTCTAATCTGGTGTCTAATGCGTATCTATTTAGACATCTGGGAGCCTCTGAGGATCTCTGATGTAAAACATTTCCGTTGAATATTAAAGGACCAGTGTGTAACATTTAGGAGGCTCTATTGGCAGAATGATTTATAAGTATGTTTTAATTAGTGCATAATCACCTGAAAATAAGAATCGTTGTGTTTTCATTACCTTAGAATAACCCGTTTTTATCTACAGAGGGAGCGGGTCCCCTTCCACAGAGGCCACCATGTTGCACTGCCATGTTTCTACAATAGCCCAGAATGGACAAACCAAACACTGGCTCTAGATTGGGCCTTTCACAAGTTCCGCGGCCACCATAGTTTCTCCTACACGCTTGGAAGGGGAGTTATTCAAATGGTTGCAAACTGCAATTTCACCACTAGATGCCACTAAATCCTACACACTGCTCCTTTAAGTCTATTAATATATATCCAAGCTGACCTGCCACACACACAGTCAGTTGTTCAGTATGCAGATACTGAATGAAGAAGCTCATTCAGTGTAACAAACGGGGAGAAGCAGGTGTGGATTTTTTTTCCAGCACCTCCTGTGAGCAGCATTTGATAGTGCAGAATATTCACAGATGGAAAGTTTCAATTGAGCGTGTCATGAATCCTTGTGGCATTCAGCAGAGACAAAATGATTGGAGGGAACCTCCCCGCTGATCATTCCAGAAAAGTAAAGAGAGTGCATCAGCAGCCTCTGCATTAAAATCACCAAAAGATTGATTCTTGCAGAGCAACAATGTTCTGAACCTATGGAGCATATCATCTGGGGTTTAGCTTTTCTTATCTTACATATTCCTTAGAATTGTTGTATTCATAGCACAAGTGTGTGGTTCTATGGGAAATGAAAGTATCATCGGGGGATGAATATGTGACGATGTCAGTATGAGTGATGAACGTGTGTGGGCTCCATACATGTCAACACTGAATCGATTTGATCTGAGGTATTCTGTCACTCCTTATGATTTGAAGGACTGCTTGATTAGAGTGCCACCTTGGTGAAGGAGCTCTCACAAGGGGAGTCCAAAAAATGTTGTATTCATTCAGTAGAATCCTACCCAAAATACTTATATATAATTTTGCTCTAAAGCGGTTTGTTTTTGTAGTTTTTATTCATAGATTGCTCTCACTGCTGTCAACAGACTAAAATATTTATAACTGTATTTATAACTTAATGTTAACAGGCATTAAAAGACACTTGCAGTAAGACCAGCAAGTTAGCCATACTCCTCAAGACTCAGTATGGCTTGTCAGTATTTATGCAAGATGCAAATGAGAGAAGTGAAAACTTAAGAGAAACTTAAGATGGGCATATCCTCTTCAGATCAAACCTATATTTTAATACTGGTAATCTATAACATGCTAGCGGTGTAGTTGCAGGGACAGCAATGACGATCTGTCGTTCAGGTAGTCGGTCAGCAACTTTGGTCCAGACTGAAATATCTCACCAACAACTTGATGGATTGCCATGAAAATGTGCACAGACATTCATGCTCCCCACGAGGATAGATTCTAGTGACTGGTGATCCCCTCACCTTTCCTCTAGCGCCACCATGAGGTTGACACTTGGGATCTCAACAACTGTTGCATAGCTTGCCATGAAATTTATTACATTTTGGGACATTCATAACCCCCTCAGGATGAACTATAATAACTTTGGTGATCCCTTAAGTTTTCATCTATTGCTATCGTCAGGTGAAAATTTCAATTTTTCCAATATTTTGGTTTATGACCAAATTCCTGCAAATGACATTCCCATCAGCCTCAGCTATACTGTGTGTTTAGTGCTAATTACCAAATGTTAACATGTTAACATGAAAAATTAATATTGTGAACGCAGCAAACATTAGACCTGCTGAACTTCAACTTGTTAGCATTGTAACTGTGAACATGTTACCATGCCAGTATAATTTGCTCAAAGAACAGCTGTCAGCACCGTAAGTACAACCTCACAGAGCCACTAGCATGGCTGTAGACTGTTAGTCTTGTTCATTTTTTTTTTTTTTTGTCCTTTGGTGATAATCACTTAAAGGATAAATGTGTTTATTATAATTTAATCCTTGTTTTCAAAGCCGTAAGCAGTCTCAGTTATGATAACATTCTTCTCACCAAAATAATTGCTGAGATCTGAGAACATGCCCACATGGCTACAACAAAATCTGAAAGGCAAAAAACAAAAGCCCTCAGATTATTAGACAGGTTAGCCAGATCATCTCTACACTGCTTCATTTGGAAGTAAAACTAAAAATGAGAACACCCCAAATCATCCCACATTGCACATGAAAGCTGTGAGTGTGCACAAATTTGGTTAAATTGAACCATGAAGTCAGCCTGTAAACTCATGTTTACAATGGACAATTTGGGTAATAACTGTACCAGTCACCTTCGTTTTCTCCTCCAAATAAATTTGGGAAATCTGATTTGGGATTTGTTTAACCTGTCTGATCATCTGGCTGCTCGTGTTTGTTGCTGCATTGAACTTATTTTTAGTGTCGTCACCTCGTTTCGAAATCTCAGCAATAACCTTGGTGACTAAAATGTCATTATTCCCATCATAATGATGGCCAAAATTCAACTCTATAAATATCCTATCATCTTCACTTTCCAAAGATTATCTGTGGCGCTCTTTTCACTGTCTGTATCACCATTTTGGCTAATATTGCTTATGCTAACAACAACAACAATCCAACCTAACAACAATTATGGTAAATAATAAAAAGGTAACTGAACTCATCTGTGAGATTGTAGATAACACTGAAATGGTTATAAAGGATGGCACTTCACCAGCAGCGACAGACCATTTTAGTCTATTACTGCAAAGCTTGACAATAAAAAAAACAATGTTTTTAGTGGTCCACCACACACTGAGTCACGCCAGCATCTCATAACCCTGTCTGGATGACTCTCTTTCTCACTAATTTGTTGTCTGTTACCTCTGTACCCCTCATTTCCTTGAAAATGTTCTGCTGTAGTTTGTTTTTAGGTCTGAAACACGCCCCGGCTTTTACAGTGTGTTATGAAATGTAATTCTGTTTAATTAGAGATAGAGAACAAATACCAGGCTGTGTGCCCTCATGCAGAGAGAAGTGATTAACCACTGGCTTTGTTTAAATATAATCCTGTCAATCACAATGTCCTTTGTCTGGGGTGCTAATAAGTATTTCATTGTTCAGCAAACACGATTTCCCCCAAAATAAGATGAAGGATTAAAAATAATGAACTGTTCGCCTGCTCATTTGCATCTTGTGTTCAGTTGAAGTGTGGGTTTGGGGAACAAATTGATCAGTGCTTCATTTCTATTAAGATGTCTGGAGAATGTCAATTTACATGCAAGGATGGATTTAATGAAAAGTTTGAATGAAAGATTGGCACAATTGTGATGATACATACATTATCACATATAATGTCACTTACAAAAGCTGCCCAGTTACCTCCAGTGAAGATCCAGTATTATTTCCTTCATTGGTATTGCCTTTTTTAATGTTACACCATTTTGATGAGGGAATTAGGGCTATGCAGCTAGCACTAATTAGGTACCATCCATTCAAACATCCATCCATCTGCCTATTAATCCATTCATTTTACCCACTCCATCCATCCATACATCCATTTTCTATACCTACACCATCCTTCACCCATCCATTCTATCAGTCCATCCATCCATACATCTGTCTATTCAGCCATTCATTTTCTATACCTGCTCCATCCATCCATTTTTATACCCACTCTACCCATCCATCCATTTCCTATCCCCTGGACATGTCGCAATTCTCCTACCAGGCCCATCACACATTCACATTCCATTCACAGCACTAGGCAATTTACCATTTCAGTTACTGTGTTACCCCTGATTAATTAGGTTGCAATAAAAGATAATTAGAAATTACTCCTTAACATCACATCAGAGCTTTCTATCATCCCACTGTTGAATGTTTACAACAGGCAGTTTGGGTAAAAAAAAAAAATACTGTTAGCCTTCGTTTTCGCTTTCAAATAAGTTTGGCTAACTTGGGTCTGGTCATCTGACTTCTTTTTAGAGATTTCGCCACAATCCATATCTCAGCAATGTCTATACTGCCCAATAAAGGCAAAACGCAGTAACTACAAATTTGGTCAAAATTAAGTTAAGACCTGAATCTGACTTAAGACCTGAATCTGACTTTTTGGCATCTGTTTTATCTTTCAAATAAATAATTGCAATTTTGCATAATTACAAAACCGAGCTAAAAACCACTCGGCTTGGTAATCTGTGGACTTTAGAAACCCTCTGTCACACATTGCACTTTCTGCCATAGACAATATCAAGTTAAAGCTAGCTGGTGAGATAGTCACTGCTAGCCTTAGCTAAAGCTAAAACTAAATTTACATAATGATTTTCCCTTCCTATAAATGAAAGATATCTATTTTGATGAATCTGCAATCATCTCAGTTTTGACTCCAGTGGAATTTGTGTGACTTGATGAGATTAAGCTACTTTTAAGAGAGGACAGACACCTAGCAAAACAGAGATACATTTAATTCCCATAAGGACTGTAAATAATCAAAATAAAGTTGTTGTTTTTTAAACAAACTAGTTAAAATGGACAAGAATGCTGAAATAACACATTTTGTTGGTAGATAGTTTACTACTTTAGATTTATTCCTTGTATTCTGTCAAGATTAGCCAAAGGCTGAGTGCAGCATCAGCATTATTTTAGGTATTATGTTAGTTCTGTGGCAATGAATTTTGGGTATAATAATCAGCTTAAAAAGGCATACAATTAGGGCATTACAGCCTTTCTTTTAGTTATGCAGTTTGCTGGCCCGCCTGAACCCTTTGTACTCAACTTTACCACTTCTGTAATTACTGCTCTCTGCCAACCGACAGGGCTGATGGCATATAAACCTCCAGTTTTCCTTTGCAGCATGTGATTCTTATCTGATATTTCCTGCCATTGTACCTCAACTTAACTCACTTAAAGGATAGTTATGTTTTAATGTAAAACTTAACACGTAAAACTTTTACTATCAAATGCCCTGCATGATGTTTTATTGCAAATTCAAGTAATGTGAAATTAATTGCACCCTGCTGAGGTGTGACCTGACATAGCATTTTGCCACACTTCTCATATTTTCAAAGATTACATGTACACTGCTTTCGAAACTGGAAATTCAAAGTTAATGGAAGGTCACAGCGTTTTAAGGAAAAGCATATAAATGATATTAAAGGGACGTGACATGTTGGTGCTTAGGAGGTGTTCTCCAATTCTCCCACTGTGTTTGTGGAGGACCCTGTTTCACTCAGAAGTCAGCCTGTAATTTTTGCTTGTAATTTCTTCCTCCTTACCACTAGAGAGGACAAACCGCAGTTATTTGACCTCCACTTTGAACTTTTAAAATGGAACATCTCAGCTTTTAAAATCTGGTGGTCTGTGTGCTTTCCTAGACCTTTTGCTGACTTTGTTTGTACAAAGTTTTGTTAGATTTCAAAGTCAAGCAAGGAGAATGCACGTATAACTCCTTTTACCAACTTTAATTGACAGCTTGTTGGCCTTCTCTCAGACCTCAAACATCCACTGATCTTTAAAAACTAGCACTGGAAAACTAGCACTTTAGATAGTAACGTCCCTGCTGAAAAATCCTACTCTTTAAGAGCTCAATAATATCATCCTACAGCAAAATGTAGCTGCTATTTCCTGGTTAGCCACAGTCACATATATCCTTCCCCAGTTCAAAACCCCTTAGCAAAAGAAAATTATCTGTGTGATCAGTTTTAACACAGGGATCTGTTGGGATTTACAATGGTTAAGGGGGGCACCCACTTGTGTAGGTGCGATCAATTAACTATGGCTATCAGAATTATCAAAGATAATCATAAATAACTTTAATGAATAAAGTCCTCAGGGGCATCACTCTTCTTAAAGCAGAGAAATGATTCAATTAATCAATTAATTGATTGACTATAACCAAAATTAGCTATTAGAAATAGCTAGTAGGTTGAAGGATTTGGAGTTCAACATAGAAGAGGCTGGCAAATGACTCACTCTTGTGCAACATTAAAGCAGCCAGTATAATTATATACAAGCATTTATTGAAAAGATAAACAAAGCAAAAATATACAATGTGAAGTCTAACTCTAAATACTAAACTACAGAACAAATGGTGTGTGTTCTGATTCTAATTTGGTGCTGCTGTTCGCTGGCGGTCAGTCTGTTGTAGATGAGCCAAGCTGGAAAGAATTGTGGTTCCATTGTGGAAGCGTCTGTTGCTGTGCAGCAAGCAGAGATCGGAGGAAGCCGGTCGCTCCGCCTGTGGTTGTCCTTACAGAATTAACAGCTCAGTGTTAACTTGCTTTGTTCTCCTGTTAGCATGTGAAGTTAGCTGGCAGGCTTTGTATGTGGCAGCCGTTTGTGCTGAACTTTGTTGCAGAGATCTAGCAGGCTCTCGCGTCGCTGCAGGAGGCAAAGCCAGGAGGAAAGAAAGTTCATTTGGGTGACTGCTGGTGAGCAGACCGCACTGAGAGGGAAACAGCTGAGGCTGTCTGCCGCAGTGAAGGATTCCAGGAGAAAGAGACAGAACAAATCATCGCTGATCTTTTTATTGACCTGTTGACATCCGGGTCACAGGTCAGACTGGCCAATGCTGCGTTCAATGGCTCTCAGGATTGTGGGACAAAAGAGAATGCAGTCTCCTAACAAAAGTTCAGTTAACAATCATCCAAATTAATGAATTCATCTGTGGAGTCCCAACACATCTGTGATGCAAGATGGGACAGTGGCATTTTTTCCTTTGAGATCTGACTATCCACACTAATAAGAAATGTTCATAGCAGCAGTCTTGATCTAAAGATATATGTGGTGCTCTCTTCCTATTCAACCTTCATCTCGATGCCAAAGCAGCCTCATTGGGGCTGACACTCTGTCCGCTTTCAAAGCTGGGTTTTCAAAGCCTGCCTCTATCGCTGTGAAATCCAGGAAATGCTGCACCTGAGGAATTGATGTCTTTGTAGGTGAAATTCATCTATAGTAACAATCTCAGTGAAATGGCAGCAATGCTCCCCAGACGACTGTCTGAGAGATGACATTTTGTTGAACAGTATTTCATTCCTCATTATCTTCTCATGTTCAATCCATCATCTCTGCCTTTTCTCTCTGTGATGCACCCCTTTGCTCTTCTCCCCTTCTCTCTGCCTAAAATATCTTCCTTGCCTCACATCAGTCCTTTTTATTCCCATTTCATCCCATATGTGATTCCATTCCATGTGATTACCTTTGCCTCTGTGAAATTTGCTATCTATACAGGTTCTAAATGATTCTTTGACATGTTAAGCTATACCAGTATGTTTTAATGACATTTTTTTATTTTTCAGCCCTAGAGAGTTCAGTTAATGCACTAATACACTATATGAATATATTGTTATAACATCATGAGTCATGATTGATTGGTTTGGTTCAAAACTCCATATAGTATATCAGGTTTCTTTTTTTAAAAAGCTGCAGAAAAAAATGGGTGATTTATTTCTTAATCCAGAAATGCTGAAAAAGAGAAGCCGGTAAATGTCAGCTGCGTGTAGCCAAGACCTCATCAAAGGTTCTTCAGATGACAGGAAATGCAAATTAATGACAAGAGCACCCTAATGCTGTTTGGAATGGGATGTTGCTTAAATAAATTATTATAAAGTTGGTTTATACACAAATTAATCTATAATCTAGTCCAGACCCCAATTTCTATTTGATACTGGAAACATATCTAACTGACTTGAGTGTGCATGTGTCTGCCCTGCATACACTGGCGACCTGTAGGGGAAGGCTGGAACAAAAGTATAATTGTATGTATTACCCACTTTGCACAGAGATGCATTTATTTAGAGTAACCATATTTTTATTGTGAACATACACATCCTCTACCAATACTAAACATTTTAAAAAACTTTTTTGGATAAATGAGTCGGACGCAATCAGACTGGAAATTGATGTTGCGCATTGCTACTTTTGCCACTCTCTATCGTAAAGAAAGAAACACAGGCACAGGACAAAAGTAACAGTTGGATAAATCAACCACAAAACAAGTACGTACTTAATATTTCTGGCAAATATTACTCATTAATACTTCAGTTAGTCTCTAAGCAAATCACCATGTTAAATCAATTTATCATGTTAAATGTATGAAATTAGTCCAATGCGTCACACTAACCTTAGTGCATAATCACCATTCTTTTCCTTATGAATAACATTGGTTTGGAAACATTGGAACTGTTTAAATGGTCACAAATCCTTACCTATCATGTGCACTCATCTCCAAATCATGCATGTTCCTCTCTTTTTCATTAACAGCAAGGACAGTCGAAGCAAACTTCACTTGAGGTAGGTTGTTTCAGATAATGTTTTTTTCTTTTAGTATAGGCCCTTCCCACAAGACATTTTGACTTGTCATGAGGGGTAAACAGGTGTACCATATATAACCATATATAATAATGAATAGTTTATTATTCTTTAATGGTTACACCTGTGTTTACCCATTTATGACAAGTCAGAATGTCTGCTGTGATAAGAGCCCATTATCCTATCAGTGTCAGTTGTAGCCTAGGATATAGACCTAGACACAAAGATAATCAATTGACTGTTTATAGTGTTCAACAGAACAGAAGTTGTTTTTCTTTTTCCAGGGACAATCCAGTAATTCTGTCCACTAGACCCCCAAAAATCGGTGAAAAATGTATGACGTACCGTGAGACACTCCGCCCCCTACAAGCCAATGTCACGTTCACACACATCCCCACCCCCTACATATAAAACCACTAGCAGCATGGACAGTATGAAATATGGAAAGATTGAGAATATGCAACTGAGAGTAGTAGTTGTAGAAATACTGCAGTAGTACAAAGACTACCTTTACTACTACTACTACTACCACGAGTAAGCTAGTAGTTTACAGTGTTGATCAGTGTTACATCCTCCCTGCCACTCATACACATCCCCTATTCTGTCACTCTCCACCTCTGCTGAAGCCTCGCTAAGCTAACATTAAGCTAGCAGTTCAAACTGTTCTTATCCACCGTCTTGGCCGTCGGTGAAGGTGGAGACTCGGGGAGGACAGAAGTCACAGTCACTGCTTACAATTTCAGCAGCTAAGAAAGATGGCTCAGGCGTGATGCGAACTGTTAGTCGGCCGTATAGGCATTAATCAGATATATTAAAACCTCTGAAAACAGGGGGTCGGGGCGTGGGAGGGTCAGCAGGTGGGGGTGGGGGCATTGTGGTGGTGTGTGTCAGGGTCCCGGTGAAGGAGACGTGTTCAAGCTTAAGCAGGGGTGTTGAATTGCTCTTTGAGTAATAAGAGAGTGTATTGCCCCATATGTAAAAATGAACAGGAATGATCTCCTTTACAACATTCAGCATTAATGAGGACTAGTGCTGTCTTTTGGTGAATTTGTGTATGAAATACATTTGCCTTGGGGGTTCCTCTATCATGCATTTCTTCATGTCAAGAGGATTCTGATGGTTTAGATACAGAAATAATGAGAAATCCCTGGATCAGCCTTCCTCAGCATGGCAGCATCAGATTTGTTAAGAAAGAATAACAACAGGCATTTATTATGTTGCATTAAACAATAAGCTAAAAGGTAGAGTGGCACTCAAGGACCAAACAGACAAGCACGCAAGCACAAACTTTTGGGCAAATGTGCTCCACATCAAGAAGCAAATATCAAAAATATAACAAATATCAAACTTAGATATTATAGGCTACATACAACAACACAATCTGTGAACAGTGTCCAAAACATTTTTGCCAAAGACAAATGTAAATGGGTGCAGATGGAATCTGAAAGCTTTGAGAGTTATTGTTAACGGTAAGTAGTGTAACATTTAGTTCCAGCCTTGAATCTTGAACCAAAGTAGCTAGTTAATACATCACAGCTCCCTGGGGTGCCTGGGTTGTACTTTATGTAGTTTAAAGCAGTGATTTTCAACATTTTCTGCTTGTGATCCTTTAATGCGAAGCAAACCATTTGCGACTTCTAATCACTGTATGTCTGTGAGTTGTGACCAGTTCAGTCAAAGGTTTTCCAATAATCAGAATCAGAAATCAGAAATACTTTATTGATCCCCGAGGGGAAACCTTTTTCCTTAACCCCTACAGTTTTTAGAAGCCTGAAGAGGTAAAACTTAACAATATGACAATATTTTACAGAACATTTTTAGAAGTAAAGCCTGAATTATTCTTCAGCAGAGATACACATAAACGTCTTTGCGAAGTTACTCAGAGAAGGCTGTTATGGGTAACTGTAGGTCACAGAGGCTCACCGAGGAGCCAACGTGCACACCTCCCAAATCTCAACAACACGTAGTGCGGACCTGCGCGTCAAGCAAGCTGATTGGTTTGTTTGTTGTGATGATGTAGTGGTTTGTTTACACTTTCACAGGGGTGAAACTGATTTTTCTGTTACCTGATTTCTTCTCTGTTTTCTTTACATTGTGGTTTGCTAAATGCGACACTGCCTCCTAGTGGACACATAAGTTACACCTCCAATCTGTACAAAGTATAAATGAAACACACACGTAAATGTGTCAGATAGACACCCATGTACATTCACTTACATACCTGAAGAAGCATAATTCCAGCTTTATTGCTAAGGATGATGTTCTTTTTCCAGGCATGTGAACTAGCCAAGCACTGAGGACCAATATCGACGGGTAAAAGTGCGCTCTGCTAAGCTTTGTCTGGTAAATGTCTTACTCCCCTTAGATTTATCTAGAGACTCCTTGTGAGAGTTCTGAGCTTTTCGTTGGGAACTGCTTTAGAGCACATTTTATTGATAATTCTAGCAAGAATCAATACCTCAGGTCAGCCAATAGACGTTTTATTAAAGTCAACCAATGGAGAGTGCCATTTGAGCAATATACCCACATGACATTATATTCTTACCAAAGTTGAACACATTTAAAGGTCATGCAGTCATGCATGTTGTTTGGCTTTTATACAACGGTATAACATAAATCTAATTAATTTTTGTGATCAGTGATTAGTACTGAAACACTTGGACTCTGGGATCTGTTTCACTACTTTCATTTAGTTTCATACGCTAAACAATTAATGGATTAATCGAAAAAAATGAATCCATAAAAGATTAATTGAAAATTTAAGTGTTAGTTGCGGCCCCATATGAAATGATTGCTGAAATGAGAGGAGTTGTGATTTATTTCTTTATTGGCTATAAAAGCAATTGTCTCATTGAGGGCAGCAAAGTTTTTTCACCTGATCTTCATTAGAACGGTTTGGTTAGTGGCAATAACACCTGTGTTTCATTAAAATGATCTAAACTCAGCTGCTGCCTGTGTGTGTGTCTGTATGCTATGAAGATGGGTGAATTTAGGATGAGCGCCATCTGAAATTCTAGATATTATACAATGAAAATTTGTTATTATTAACTCATATTCTTATCAATAATCTTTAAACACAGAGCTCACTGATATCTTTCAAGGAACACAATGTGACTGACAATTTTCCATTTCAATAAACCCGGTAGATTCAACAACTGAGCCCTTGATAGCATGGATCAAACCAAGAAAAGAAAGAAAGGGATTTAAAATGTGATAAGCCACAATGATAAATTCAATTATTCATCAAACGTTTGATTAGTTTGTCTGAAAGCTTTTTTAGGTTGTGGAGCAAAGCGGGTTCATAAGACTAAAACTGATTGGAGATCACTAAACTGGAAGAGGACCAACAAGAATAGATAGCAGTGACATAAAATTATCTTTCATTAAAGTGTCATTAGCCATCATATAGCTTCTCAGTTTCATACCATACATGATTAGCCAGTGTCCCTGTCTTGTACTGCATGTCTATGTGCCAAAGATTTCTGATGCATGGACTAGCTAACTGCCACATGTGGATACAAGCACCATAAAGGGAGCCTGTGACTTCCATCATCTGTTTCGAATTGTGCTCTACTAAACCATAAGTGTGTCACGTGCCATGTTAGGGTGTTAACATAGCCACGATAACGTTGCTGTGAGCAACATTTGATGTGAGATAATGTTTTAAATGCTGTCGGTGCAGGAGCACAACTCGAGGATTGAAAATGCGCACATGCTCCGTCAAAGCTCATCAGCACATCAAAACTATGGAGCAGATAACAAGATTTAAATTCCATGGAGTGTCTGCACTGATCCAAGCCACTCTTTGTACTGCAAGCCTGATCCATAAGTAGATGATGTTGAGGAAATGATTGCTCTGTGGTATTGTTTTCACCTTCCCCTCTCTCTCTTATGCCTCTGTTCTCTGCAGCAGTTGCATGTTTCTCTCTTTCCTCTTTCAGTCACATCAAAAGCAGCCTTTTCCACTTAATGGGCCATTAGCTCTGCTCTGAGTCTATGTCAAAAATCCCCACACTTCTCATCTTGCCATTTCACTCATGTTTTAAGGGCAACAAAATAAAAAAGATGTGTTGTGCTTCTTTTGGATGAGAGAGGAAAAAAGATGTGCCTCTGATACCGCATCATCATATAGAAATCTTTAAAGTACAACAATACAGTACAAGGACAAGCAAAACAATTTGCAGTCTCGGAACCCATCGGTTATCGTTTGACAACGATTTAGCCTCTGGGGGCAACAGCCAATGTTTCGGGGCTTCCAGTGTAGCCAGCGGATAATGGTTAACCAATAACGAATATCCGGGCCAAGACTTCCTCTTCTGTGTGCCGGTCATTGTATGCAGTCAGACTAGCAATCTTGGAAGCCATCGGCCACGATTGCATTTCGTTCGCATTCCACCTCTTTTATCTACACACGGACTGTTTACCTGCATACAACCAAAGCCCGCAACGTGATTGGTCGATTCTACTCTGACTACAAACGAAAACCAGAACGCTTCCGATACCAAAATCTTGTCCCTTACCTACAGATTCTGCATTCTTATGCAGATATCTGTTGAGAGATTAGACAATTTGTAGTTGGTCTCAGCGTGAGAAATTAGACTGGAGAATTAGCATCAGCAACTGTTTATCCCGATAAACCAGCTCCTAATTTTAGTAGTGTACATAACAGTAGTGGATGGAAATGCGCATTAATTGGTATTTTCTTTTGCTGATTTTCTGGAAATCTGGTTCAATTTGCGCTAAATTTGGATGGAAACTTGAATGATGACATTGTGTAAAGGACAGTTCCAGTGTGATTTAATTTTTTCTTTTGGTTTTTACATTTTTGATACTTTCTAAGTTAATTGGGACAGTTTTTACATGCATGCACAAGGACAGATGATATTTTCAAATCAGTTTTGCCAAACTACTCAGGCTCATTCATTCTCATTCAATTCAAACTTTAAAAAACAACTCTGGAGACTTCTAATTGACAAGAGGTAATACATACCAGTGAACAAGAATAGTTTTATGCAAGTTGGCATAAATCAGAATGCTAAAGTAAGTTTCAGCTTGCAGCTAAACAGAAAACACAAATTTCATAATTTGAACTGTATCTACATTGATTTTATCTATTTATTTATTGTACTGGTCAATTGATGACCTTTATGCTTTCCTTGTTGTGTGATGCACTGTGTTACATTTGTTAGGAAAACACTGAAACAAATAAATAAATAAACTGTGTAGAAAAGGTCCCCAAGCAACTCTTCTTCCCAGTGTTGTAACAAGAGACTAGAGATCTAGAGACCTCTCCGCCTCACGTATTATGAGCACTGACTATGATAAGTGACTCAGACATTGATCCCATCCGTGACTACATTATCATGCACAGACACTGCACCCTTGTCTAGGTACACACTGTCACTGTCAGGTATAAGCACGGACGAACGGGCCATTTCATGCATGGATACACAGGAGGTATTATCATCTGAACTGATGACTGGCTCAGATGCCCCCTATTTGATTCCATATGACACAGATTTCTCTGCTCTGATATAAAGTTGTTGGAGTCAAGTTGTGGTTCTGGCACAGCTTCACCTACTGTCAAGGTGCACGGAGAAGATAGGCAGTCTTGAAAATAAAAATTAGCGGAACAATTGTTGTACTTAGAACAGCTATATTTATTTTAAACCGATGCATTTTAGCCTGAGGCCTTCATTAGGGTTTACCAAACAACATGTACACACGTACAGACATTTGAACAGGAGAAATAGGAAAGAAATACAACCAATAACATATACAATTCCTTAAAGGAATTTACACAAATCATATTTGGACATGAATCATGAGTCATGCGATTTTAGTCAAATCAAATTCATAAACCGTCATTCAGGTGAGATGTTAGCAGTTGTGGGTGTCGCTAACACCAAACTTTTTACAAAATGTGCTAATAAAGCTAACTCAGAGAAAATATGTTAATGTAAAGTGATATTAGCTGTTGCTGTGTAACTGTGAAACCCTTTATAATTATCTTCAATAAATCTCCACTGTTGTTCTCCTGCCATCTCTTAGGTGTTTTGCATCAGTGACTAAAGCAAGGCCTCTCCGCCTTGGTGTGGCATCATGCCCTAATCTCCCAAACTGAAAGACTTTCAATGTATTATAAGGCTCATAATACCCCAACCTGTAGAAAAAACCCATCTAGAATTGTCTAATCCCAGTAATGAACATAGATATCACAGATTCAAACAGCTACATGTGTTGGGAATTTAAATGGTTTAAAGGGGCACCAGATTGTGTAGGTGTTGTCAAAATGTCTTTGCTACGTGGTGTCTGCTTCTAGAGATCGGAGGAAGCCGGTTGCCAGTGTTGGGCAACCTACTTGGAAATGCTACCAGTTACTCTACATTAAATGAAGCTTCACTACACTGAAGCTAAAATGTAGCAAGCTAAGCTACAGCAACATGACAAAAGTAGCTTACTACATAGAAGCTTTTTTTTTTTTTACAATGAACCAACTTCACTCCTGCTATCTCAGTGATCAATAAAACTGTCAATAATCAGTGCTCTCTTCTCTCACTGCCCCAAAACCAACCACACTTTCACTTTCTGCCAACAAAAACTACGCTAACACATCAAAAGCAGCCTTTTCCACTTAATGGGCTATTAACTCTGCTCAAAAATCCCCACACTTCTCATCTTGCCATTTCACTCATATGTTTTAAGGGCAACAAAATAAAAAAGATGTGTTGTGCTTCTTTTGGACTAGAGAGGAAAAAAGAAGTGCCTCTGTTACCGTATCATCACATAGAAATCTTTAAAGTAGACACTACAGTACAATCCAGACAATTTGCAGTCTCGGAAACCCATCCGCTAACTTGCTTGGTTCTTGTTGCTTGTTAAAGTTAGCTGGCAGACTTTTAGTCATAGCCGCTGGCACCAACTAAATTTGGTTGCAAGAATTTTATGCAGGCTCTCGCATCGCTGCAGTAAGAGTTCAGTTCGGTGTGACTGCTCCAAGAGGGCCACACTGGGAGAGAGACAGCAGCTGCAGTGAAGAAGAGTCAGGGGAGAAAGAGAGAGAACAATGGCCAGCTGATCCTTGTACTGACCTGGTGACATCACAGGTCACACTGACCAATGGTAGCTGAAAGCTGCGTCCAGGAGCAGAGTTCATACACAGGTGTGAAGTATAGAGGATTATATTATATTACAAAAGTTCAGTTTAAGTGACACAATTGAACGAATTCAGCTGTAAAGTCCCAGTGGTCCCAACACATGTAAAGAATGTGTTGTGTTGACAGCAGCCAAGTGAACCCCTTTGGGCAGTCTATCTTGTCACCCTGACATTGTCATTATAAAGAGAGCCTTCCTCTGATTAATGATTATTTAAAGATTTCACTTAAACAGAAACAACTAATTGGTATTAATCATGTTTAGGCTTACACAAATTTTTTTTTTAATGAATCTCGCTCACCATAATCTTCCATCTTGCGTTAGCCATCAGCATCAACATCTGGTTGCTGACAAGTGCTATCTGCTTTATTCAATGCCTCAATGAAGAGATGAGTACAGCATGTGTGCACACTGAATCGTGCAACATGCTTAGAGCAGACATACCTATACAAAGAGTGATGGAACTATTTTCAGTGTTTGAGGAAGGGTTGTTTGGGAGAAGGTCAGATGGGCCCAGTACTTTTCTAGGAGGTCACTGCTCCACCCAAAGGGAACAATAAACAATACTCTCTCAACATGGGTGACTGGTTATGTTTTTTGGGGGGCAAACCTGGAAAGATACATAATTGGTGGGTCTGTGGGTCCTCCCCCAGAAGAAAAGTTGTAATTTAAAACAAATTTTTAAAACAAATTTTTAAAACAAATTTTCTGTTTTTCCATACCACCTAATGTAAGATAATGATTGTTGTTCACAACTGTGATGCCTGTCTAAAATAGAAATGAAGAGTCTTATAATTTCGGCCAACTGTCTTCCTCAACTGTTCTTCTGGGTCAGTGTTTCCCAAACCGCTCCTGGACTAGCCTACCCCCTATCCAAAATGTTTTTCATTCCATCCAACCCTGCTCCACCGGAGAAACAGCCTTAGCTAACCTGGTGGGCTGAGCTCAGAATTGCACTGATTTGAGCCAGTTATGGTGAAGCAGGGTTGGGTGGAGAACATGCTGGACAGGGGGTGCGTGCTCTAATAGAGGTTTGGGAAACACTAGTCCACGTTAGCCTGCTGTTGTGTGGGGTGAGGGAGAGAGCGGGGCGAAACTGTCCAGTGTTAAGTAATAGTAAACTCTAAAGGTGAGTAAACCCTATGATGCATTTGAAAAAGGTGGGTAAACTGTGTTTATATGCATTTACCCTCCACTACATCTACACCTCTTTGATTCGGCTCCTTCATGAACATCCCAGTGTGGGTCCTGTTGAATTAATTAATTAACACCTTTAGGCCACAATTGCATTAAATGTCAATCCAACAACACAAGTGGAACATCACGCCATCCAGCCCTTATGTCCAAACCAAACAATAAATTCCAAAATTCCATTTGTATAGACAGATTTTGTAGCCTGTGTGTACAACTGATTATCAGTTATAAATATACACCGGCCTTGCTCTGTATAACCTCACTAGAGTTAAAGCAGAAAATAGGCAATTAAACAGAAATTACCAACAATAAATAAAAAGAGCTATGGACACTGTGGCGGGTGCAACAAGCAATATAAGCTACAGAAATGAAATAACTGCCATTTTCACAGCAGAATAAAACATCACCAAAGCAGACAACACATAGATGTACTAACAATATAAACTCCACTGCGGCTGCAGCTACAAACACACATATGTATTAAAGCTAAGAGAGCTGCACAGTTTTTACACACCACGTAGCACACACACACACAACGCTATGTTGCTAGGCAACAGTGCTTGTTGACGTCCCTCTATAGATGTTGTATTCACATGTCTGAATGGTATTCTGTGAGTGCACCGTGAACAGTAAGTTCAGTTTGCTGTCACATCTCACGACCCAGTATTTGTGGAAACAAATTGTTGAAGTTAAAATTCTGTCACAAAACTATATTGTTACGTATCCTTGACCTTATTTTTGAGTAGGTGTGAGAATTAATAACTTAAACGAAGGTTGCTTGCCTATTATATTAATATCATGTTGAAACTTTTGTACACACATACACATGCAGGCCATGAGGCTTAACATTTTAAGGTGTTGTCCTGCAGACAGCAGGTCTGCAGGAAAGAATTTGACTAGCTGTTGCTACAGACTTACACCGATACAAAGAAACAGGAATATCAGAAAGAACATCATGTACTGAGGACATTATGTACTTATGACCACAAGGAGATGTAGCAGTTATGGGGAGCGTCACAGAGTCAGTAAATAACTCTATTATAAAACCCTGTGTAATGTTAAGAAGATCACTCTTTTCTAGGATGTTGGCTACAGACTAAGAGCTTGCTGACTATGGTTTACTGAATAGAAAAGATCCTTGTACAAGATGCTTTTGATCCTACAATGCTTTAATAAACGCCAAACTAAGAAATAGATTTTCTCCAATTGTTCTTCCAACAAACGCGCTGACATAGGTATACGGAAATCCTGGAGCTTTCTTGGTGGGTATACGGCATAGACTACACCACTGGTCAGACTCCAGTGTGGATCGACAGACTGTGATTGACAGCCAAAGCATGCCGTTGGTTCGGTCGAACTTGTCGACCGAACCAACTCAAAGAGTGATTCAAAAATGAGCTAAGCTACTGAAAAACTATTTGATTCAATTGAAATGTAGTTAAGATAGTAACGCCACTACTTGTACTTGCATTCTTAGGACGTTATAGATTGAGAGGGTCAGTGTCGCAATGCGCTGTTCTGGATCAAACCCTGTACAGTATTTTCATTTGTGGGATGTTACCGCTATTAAATGCAGAAACCTTAGTATAAAGACGGTTACTTTCCACAGGAAGACCATTTTCTACTGAGACACTATCACAGATTATGTTCCAGGTCTGTTTAAAGTTGTTTTCATCGAGTCGAGAATTAAGAGCTTGTAACCTTGCTCTGCTCTATCGTGCAATTACAATTTCCCTAGTGTGTTACTGATTCATGCTTTAGCTCATATGAACCACAATACGTATTTTGATAAAGTAATTGAATTTAAAGGTGAATATGCTCCCTGAGACAGCGACACAGAAACCAGTTTTGCTGCAGCCTTGTATCCTTTCAGTTTGCTGCTGATTAATGTTGTGTGCACACCACGGAATACAAACAAATCCTCTCACTGCGGCAAAAAGGAAAGTGTCATTTAAATATGCTCTTTAATATAAACCCAATACTGGAGGCAGATGAACACAAACATTTCTTTTGTCACTAAGGGCAAGACAAGAGCTGAATGTTAATTTACTCTAAATCTATTCAATGATTGATAAAAAAGACTCAAAGGTCAATCAAATTAGCTTGCTTGCTTGAAGCTGCTTCATTCCTCAAAAGGATCTACATAGGTTAGCTAACTTTCACGACCGTCAATATTTGGTGGAGTTCGATGCACGCGGCACTGACACCAAAGAAAATTAGATCTCACCTTGAATGAAATATTTTATGCTGTAATGCCCAAAGCTTTATGACTCCAGCAAAAAAGCTGTAGGCAGTTTGCATCCATTAACACATTTTATTGCAGGGCTATGCATATGTATTGTAGAATATGACTGGATTTAAGTCTGGCACACTCAGACGACTGCTACACAACGTCTGGCATCATTTATGTAGCATGGTGAGGACTTATAAATGATTCATGAAGCTTGATCAAGCCTTTGAAGTTATAATATGATTTGTGTATCTCTGAAGGTCATTCTCACAACTATTGATACTGTGTAGATGCTTTACTTGTTAGGTTAGAGAAGTCTTGAGCATATTCTGTGCTTTTAAGAAGGGGTTTCTCTTATATTGCAACAACTGAAGGAAGCAGAAGTTTTACACTGCTGGTGTTTAAAGATAAATTAGTGTACTGAGACTGAATGTTTGGGAGCTTTTATTTGTACATGAAGGCAGTCAGCATTTAGTGTAAACCCTGATGTGAGAAATCTTTATAGCACTTTTGTAAAAACCCTTGTTGAGCTCTTTGAAAGGTTTTAAGCGTCATCAAATAATTTATGTTACCATAACTAATAAAAGACAGACTAGCACATTCCAGAGAAGGAACAAGAGCACAAGCAGCTATATCTTAATGATACAGTGGAGAAGTAAGGCTCTTATATATAATGTCACACTGATTTGCGGCCTGGAGATACTGAACAAAGGACTGGCTTTCTGGATTTGTACAGTGTTTGTCAGAAATTTGACATCCCAAATAATTTTCATAATGCATGACTGTGAGAATATTGTTGTGTTTTGTGAATTTTTTTGTGAAATGTTGTGTTTTGTGAAATGTCGTGTTTTGACCCTCAGGGTCACCGTACCAATATGTACTGCACCCTCACGATATAAATATGGTGGACAAAATAATACAAACATTTCTCAGTATAACAGAAAACAATTCAACAGCACCACAAACTGCAGCCTCCAAAATGACTATTAAGTTAAATCAACATTTCTCTAAAACTGTTTCAACAGAAACTGAACATTATAACCTTCATCAAGGTTGGATTTATTGCAGGATTGTTGTACTAGACTGCATTCATTTTGGATAGGTGTATCTAATGAACTGGCAACTCAGTGATTCCAAATGGTGTACCCTGTTAGTGCTGCCTGTGAGCAAATGAAAGAGTGAGTGGCCACAAATAATTTCATATGGAAATAATTGGATTCCCCACTGGTGTCACAAAATCTGTTACATGACACATTTTAGTACTCTGTTCCTAGATCGACAAACTGGCACTGTTGAGTTAAAACTGTGGTTACGATTAGGCAACTACAAAGAAAATGATCAATTGTACAACAAGAGCACAAATAAATCATAAAAGTGCCAAATGGGGTTAAAATGGCAGTCTCATATACCATTAAGTAAAAGCTGAGGAATAAGAATCTTCCGCAGAGTCTGTCTCTAAAATGTGTCCAGGAAAAGCAGTCCATAGTTTAGAGACATAAAAGGAAAGCGTACCTTACATTAGCCATTTCTGGTCAATTGAAAGGGTCTGCAAGAGAAGTGACGAGCACCATGTGCGATAAAAAGGAGCATGCACTCTGACCAATACTGTAACCGTCAATTCAAACTTTTAAAAGCCATATGTATTATCCCACCGGCCTTTTGTGGAAACTTAAAAGGAGATGCATTTTGTCACTTATTTCAAAAAGTGGTGCAGGCATAATTCACTGAAGTGACCACTTTGTCTCATTTATTTGAAAGCTAAAGCTGTCTGGACAGCCAGTGAATGAATCACAGTGGCAAAACGATCCTGAGAAAGGGGGATTTTCCCCCCGAAATATTTCAGCAAAACTGACCATGTAATTTGATACCTTAGATACAGGCTGCTGTGCAAGCACTTCAATGTTTTTTATGGGTGTTTGATATTGGGCATGAAAGTTCATTATTGAAAAAGTTGTTTGACAAAATAAAAATAATTAACAATCACTAAAACATCACATTGCCAATGGCTTCTCCTCAGCTCTACGGCCCCTTTCAGCATCTTTCAGCTCATTGTTTTGGTTTTATGGCCATATTGTTATATTACAGTTTTGGTTCAGTCTCACCGCTATCATCAGACAACTGTTTTCAATGGAAAACCCACTATAGACTAATTGCCCAGCAGCAAATGGCAAACAGACAAATTTAGCGAGTAGCTGGTGAGCATAGTGGAGCATTTATTGTTAAAGAAACAGAGGTTGTTCTCTGGGGACGGTAGAGACCAAAAACAGAGCTAAAAGAGAATATTGGACTTGAGTTCGCCCTGTGGCTAGAAACACGACTCCAAATGAATGTTAATGTCGCTCCGTAACTGCTGGATGTGTAAAATAGGCAACTGTTTGTGAACACGTTTACCATATCAACTTAATAAGCTGATAATATCTCAATGTTGTGTTCACAGCTTGTTCCACTACCTAGTGGCCAAAAAATTAGTTATTGCAAGTTTAATTTAAGGTCCACTTATTAGCTATATTTCCCCACAGCTTTCAACTGCATCTAATGGTCTTCACCAGCAAATGGAGTTTGCTTAGTTGTCAAGTATATGTATTGTATATAACATGAGCAATGATCCATACTTAGGAATAAACTCCACTAATGCAGTTGAAAGTTCCAGACAAAAGAGCTGGTAAGTGGCCCTTGATTTTGTTTTTTTCTGTTGATATTGTTTTGCTTAGTGGCTCATTAACTATATTGTATCAAAAACAGCTTCATCTTTTTTTTCAAGATTCCTTTATCCATGAAAGAATGGCAGAATGCCATTCTGTTAATTTTTGGTTAACAGATTTAACATGAGTTTCAAAAAACATGAACTGCCCATTTCTCAAGTTTATAGTGACATTTTGTATTTCAGAATGCACTCACAGCATCCTGAACAACACGCTATGATGTGAGGTTTTTATCTTCCCCCGAAGCAACAAGCTTCATTTTTATTTTGTTTTGTTTCTGACATTCGTGACACAGCATGGCAAGTCATCACTGCCGGACCGAGAAAACATTTGTAACTTTTCGCTTGTTATGGATGAACAAGATCAGAGAAAACAAATGAAGAAGCTACGGTTTTTCGAACATTGCTATGCTGCAAAGGCAATTCAGGTGACAGAAGAGCTATGAGAGGGCTTCACGCCGTGTCAGCTGGACTTTGGCAGATGCTGCAGATTTACCACATAGAAAACCACATGTAGAAAAAGGGAAGAAAGGCCTAGGCATTTACACATACTTTCTTTTTACTGATTGATTGATTGATGATTCTCTGCCTGGTGCTGAGATTTCTGCCTTTGAGAACTCCTTTTCCAGGCCTTTGCTATGAAAAACTCTTCCCCCACAGGAGTTTCAATGATACCTCTAGCTCTTATCTTGACCTGTTTGCTCCCACTTTTTCACCTCACACCTTTTCTTTTAATGCAAGTTAATTTATCCTTGAACTCCCACTCAGAGGGTGTTTTGTCTTTTGCAGCGGGACCTACGAAAAGATTCCTTGATCCTTATCACAGAGAACATTTGTTCCCACAAGTCAGTGCCTTCAAGTAGTCTCAGTGCATGGGAGGAGCTGTGGCACCATGCAGGGAATGAAAGGAGAAAACTCTCAGCTCTGAACTGTAATTCATTCAGCACCTCCTGTCAGTACTCTGACAGGCTCTCCACATCAGCTGTAAATGAATGTGTAAAAAATTTAAAAATTGAATTCCTCAACCTTGAGGGGAGAGTTGTGATGGCGTGCACATTTGCTGCAGGCTGACAAAATGGAAGCAGTTTTCAAAGTTCTCGCGTCGCATTTTCCTTTCCAGCAAACTGTTTGCACATGCAAGGCGTTCACGGCATCATGCATAATCATGATGTGTACTGCATCTGTGTAGTATTGTGAGCAGTAAATTGGGAAACATAAAAGCCTGGTCACAAAACAGATTTCCTCTGGCATGGTGATTTCTTCTCGGTTTCATAGAATCTGCTTAGCCCGCAACGCTGTGTGAAATGGCACATCATCAAATTTAAGGGTCTAATGGTAGATGAGACACACTGGCTAGTCTTTAAGTACTCAGTCCCCCACCTCTTTTGGAATTGTCTGTCTTCAGCAGAGATTTCCTTTTTTATTCATTCTGAGATAGCTCGGAGCTAACAGCTTCAACAGATTCACTCTCTAGAAGATAAAAATTCATGGCAGGCAAGATCCAGCCCACAGGCCTGGAGATTGGCATGTGATACACAAGTTTAGTTTATAGAGTGCATTTCAACTTGGAAAATGAACTGCTGATAGTTTTTTATCAAGATTGTTTTCCTGACCAAAAAGCGTAAAAATTGTGTTGTTATTTTTTAATGATTTTGAGGATGTAACTCAAAATGGCATGCTGCTGTTCGTGCCTTGTGCTTAGTTTAGGGGACTGTAGTGCATCAGAACAATTGGAAAAGACAATAAACAACAATACACAGAGTTCCAGTGCTCCTGAGAGGGAGTGATAGAATGTGTGTAAGTCTTGATTGAACACATGAATGATTTTATTGTCTATGTTCTCATCTGAGATGAATGACTCTCATTTTAAATTGATTGAATTATTTAACAAAAGAGTTCACCCTGATACATAACTAGTTTATAGAGTACATTCCTACTTCCTATAGTTTTTATCAAGATTGTTTTCCTGAGTGCATTCTTTCTTTAGTTTGTTTTTATATTTTTTGGGATGTAAAAGTGCTGGATGACTTTATAGCTGAATGGTGTAAAAGACAGCAGAATTTACAGCTGAAGAGTTGGAAAAATGACTTGCATGCGAGACATAGTAGTTACTGGATATAACGAGTTCTATGAGTACGTGTGTGAAGCATAACCAACATCAACTTAGTGGTGTGGCTGCCCAATAACCTAACTATGAAAAGACATCACAACAATAAACCTCAGTGAAAAACCAAATCAATACATGTACATTGACAAACGTTAAGCAGTCCTGTGCTTAACTGTGTACACTGTTACATTATGCTATGTCCAGTTAATGTTACCAGTCCATGAAGGGAGAGGGGTTGCTGGGTTAGCAGCTCGGTGCTAACTTGCTTTGTTGACTTTGTGTCGTAGCTGCTGGCGCTAACTAAGCTTGTTTGCAGGACGTGCAGCACGTCACTGCCCTAAAAAAAAAAAAAATGGTACCTACAGTACTTTATCCACCACTGATGGTTTTATGGATACCTACTGTAGGTTTTATATTACACTTTAAACCCTAGTGAGCTGTTGAGGGCGACAGACAACGGACCATGTTTTCCTAAGCAGGTAAATAATTTTTCCACCAATTCTAGACTATGGTGATATCATCTTTTGTAAATATAAAATAAACATTCAGTCTGTCAGTGTAATTTGTATCAAATGACAGACTGGCCTCCACTTTCTGTGCAAAGGCATATTTGGTGAGTGTTTTTATATGCCCTCATGCTATTCACAGTTCTCACAAATGTAATTATTCTCACAGTAACATTACAGTTACATATGACATGCCAAAGGTTAGACTGAATTTGCTAAGTTAGCATACTAACATACTGATGTGTAGCAGGTATAATTTTTTGTTCCATCATAGTTTAGCGTGTTAGCATGCTAACATTTGCTAATTAGCCCTAAACATGTAGTATATCTGAGGCTTATGGGAATGTCATTAGTTTTGCAGGTATTTAGTTTATAAACTAAAGTACTGGACAAATTAAGATTTTAACCTGATGATGGCACTAGATAGAAAGTTAAGGGATTACCAAAGTGATTACAATTCATCCAGAGGGGAACGTTAATTTGGGTACCAAATTTCATGGTAATCACTCACAAAAATTGTTGACAGATTTGAAACCACAAATGTCAAGATTCATCGTCTGGGGACCATCAATGTCTGTACAACATTTTGTGCTAATCCATCTTGTAGATGTTGAGATATTACACAGGATAAGTGAAAACTTTGACCTGTTGGTGAAGGTAGCAGAAAATGCAGCAGTCATCAGCATCAGCAGTCAGTAGGTTTCCCCCGTTTGGGGACCATGAAGGTCTGTACAAAATTTCTTGGTTATCCAGTAGTTGTTGAGATATTCCAGTCTGGACCAAAGTGGTGGACTGACTGATTAACAGACTGACATTTCCATCCCTAGAGCTATGCCCTGGATTCGAAGCTATACACACCTTTGCCTTTAGATGTGTTTGGACGACACTTCGTATGAACTGGTTCATTTCAAGCATACCCCAACAGTAAAGCTTCTTTAGCCAATTGGTTATGTTTCAAAACAATGACTTTTCAGTCAACTTTAACCTACTGCTGCAAATTAATTACACCTGCTACCTGCAGAACCCCATTCACAAAGTGTGGTGAAACAGACAGGCAGTATGCTCAAGAGGACATCTAACACCCTCCACAGGTAGACAGTGTTGCAGTCTGAGCACACGCTGCAGTAATTGCAGGGGAGGGGAACTCTGTGAGAGGCCCTTTAGGTATTAATTGGTGTGCTGGTAGTTTTTTATTTTTGTTTGGAAGCCGTTCCGGCATGACGCTGCATCATAGGGACAGATGAAGGCGCGCACCATGTGGTTCGCTGAGATTGCAACGGGAGCCTGAGACAAATATCTTCCATTCAGAGGGCACTTCAAAGACCGTGATGTTGATATTCATAAATAATTTCTTTGACAGTGAGTTCGGTTGCTTTTCATTCCCCCGACCAAGCCAACTGAATATTGCTTCGAAGAATGTTTTTTACAGTATCATGCCTGAGGGGTGTGTGTACAGAGTTGACACATCTGAATGATTGATACGACTTCAACGTGAGCATCTTAGATTGGAAAAATAAATGAGAGAAGAGGGAGTTGTAGTGGGTAATAAATGAAATTTGCCTAAGGTGATGACAGGTCTGTTCCAGGTGGTGGAGGCAAAGGTGACAAAACATCTCATCTAAAGTGCATTATTTAAAACACATTATTTAAAAAACCCAAATGCAAGGTGACACCTTCACCATGTGAATGAAACATTTATAACAGCTTCATAAAAACCTGGATAATACTCTTCTACTACTTCAGAAGCACTACCCTATATATTAACTGACTGTCTGTGTTTCCATTTAAGGTAATATATTAACCTCGATTTTATACAGACAAAATAATTAATTTAAGGGCTTGACTGATTTGAGGTTTTGAAGGACAATACCAAAATTAATATATTTAATAGCTGATATTGTGTGCATCTAATACTGGATGGAAGCATGGAAAAGTCACTGAAAAAGCATTTTGACTATGGGACACTTAAACTCTAAAATGTCTTCTTGCTGTACCAGCAGCTCTTTTAAATACAAAGACACACTCATGGCCAGATTAACCTGTTGGGAGGCACAGGGACAAAAATTTGCTGTTGGGCCCCTACTGACCCCCTACCTATCGCCTTCTTTGCATTGTGTACGTACCTTGTCACCTCCAAGTTCCCATTAAGCACAATGCACACAGCAGACTACACATGGCAGCTCCTATATACCCAGAAACCAGTTAATTTGCTGGATTTTTTTTATTAAACCGAACTTTATTTATGCACCATCTGTCATAACAGTAAAATATGACTTTCATGTTACAAAGTAATCTACCAGGAATGTGTGCTTGATATAACCCAAATGGCTATACATATTCATACATATATACATTTTTTACATTTTCCATTATATAATGTTCATATAAAATCTAGATTAAAGTTTTCCAGGCTATGGCCACTCTAAGATAAAAAAAAAAAGCCATTGAAAAAAAATTCTGACTTTACTCTCAGAATTTTTACATTTCTTTTTCCCTCAAATTAAAACTTGCTCCTCAAACACTGTCCTCACCAGAAAATCGTCCATAGGGGTCGTTTGTGCAAGCAGTTTGTTATGACCCATGTTTATGTTTATAGTAGGAGGTGACCTCTAGTGGTCGTGGTACTTATGACAAGAGCAAACCAGGAAGTCAGGTGACATACTATAAAGAGCTAGAAAGAGGTGGTGGGGTGGATGGATTGCACAAACAAACAAAGGACTTTCACCCAGAAGACGAGGGTTTGTGTCCCATGTGAAACCAAAAGTCAACGCTGACTTATTAAAAGTTTTAAGTTACATAAACTTACGTACTTGACTTACGTAGCTTAACTTACGTTAGTTGTGGAACTTACGTGACGTACTTATTTTACGCCCAAACCATGATCTTTTCATAAGCCTAACCAAATTGCGACCGTTTCACAACGTTTAACATAACGTATGCTTACAGCCAGTCCTGAAATGCCACTGGCAGGGGTGCTAATTTAGGAAATGCTCCTATTAGAGGGTCAGAACAAGCAACCTCTGTGGTCGGATGGGTTGGCGGACTTGTGCAAAACACTGAGAACTCTATTTTTATGTTTCTTTCACATACTGTAGCCCTAATCCTCTTTAATATATTAACATAATGCTCTTTTATACCAAAGTTTATACTGACACATTGATTATTAAACTTTCAGTTATTATTTTATTTACACAGCCATTTATTTACAGAAGTTGAATCTGTGGTTTTATTTTTCACCAACAGTAGATATAAAAGAAAGATAGATCTCTCAGTTTAGACTCTAGCAGGAGTTTGTAAAGGGGATAAACTACTCATCATTTATTCTAAACCATTTCTGGAGTGCTGTCATAACATTGCTATTTAGGTTCAAGTACGAACATTTTATGGACGAGCCTTAAGTGTTTACAGAGGATTTATGTCACAGGAATAACATTTCATATACATGTGTGCACACCATATAGTACAGACATTCTGTATATTGCACAGCAATCTCTGTTAAGCTTAATGAGTATCAGTTATGTCATTTTATAGACTGCTCATATAGTATATTGCCACAATATGTTGTTTTGAAAGCAGTTGATTACATGTAAATTCCTGAGCCTTGTAGTAATGAGTATTTTAGCTGGAACATTATTTCTTTCTTAGACATAGAGCTATTGCTTATTTTTTAACCAAAGTATTTCTCATGCTCGGTCTTAAATTAGTCTAATATGTCAGAGCCATGAAAGTCCAACCCCACTGGGGCAACAGGCTGCTTATTTTGCAGTTAAGAGAGAGTGTGCTTTAGATCTTGATATCTTGTAATTTGTAATTTTTTTGTTTTTGTGCACAGATTGTATCATTTGCATATTTTTTCATACATATTTCCTTTCTTTTTTGTTGGGCTTCTGTTCTCTTCTGCTGTTATTATTTGCTGTATCTTATAATGCTGTGACTAATTGTTGATAGCACTGTTTCCCCTATACACACAGAAATACATATAAATACACTGCCTACATACATGCTACATAGCCCCTCATCACTTTATATATACCAGTGTATATTGCAGTGTACTTATACATGCAGGCTGTATATAATGGGACAGTGGTGGCCTAAAGGTTAGAGAAGCAAGCGAGTGTGTGATACGACTGAAAGCTCCAGAACAAGCGGGCCGAGTGGAGACTGTTATGTCGACAAAGTGTTTAACAAATAAGAAAGAAGAAACACAGAATCATACTGAATTTCATACCCACAGTAATACAAAAATCTAATAATTAGCCAAATATAGGACAACAAACAACAGTAAACAAATAACCTAAATGACAGAAAAGGCAGAAAGTGTGTCTGTCAAGATGATGGAGTTTCAAAGTCGAGACACCATGACAGCAAACGCTTGGTCACCTTTATTCTTATTAATAGACTTTAACTCTTTATGACATTTGATACTAATAAAATACCTTCAATATGGTGCAGAACTCATTACTGCTCTCAGCAAGTGTTGGATAATTAAAATCTGGGCTGTGGACACACTAGAGAATTATCACACTGATTTCCACTTTACCATCCTGGCAATCAGAGGGGAGATCTTGAACAGAGACTTGGTAAGGGCCAGAGGTCAGCCATAATGATGTGGACGTGTGAAGGACAAAGGGGTCTGATATTAACAGGCTGATATGAGTCATCAGCAGAGGTGGGGCCAAGTCATTGTTTTGCAAGTCACAAGTAAGTCTCAAGTCTTTGCACTCAAGTCCCAAGTCCTAAACATGTGCTCTTCACCAAATGTAATGCCATTTTTACAACAGCGTAATAATATTTTAAATTTATACAAATCATGAATGCTTTTTAAAATATGTATTTATTTAAAATATGTATTTCTAACAACTTTGTTAAAACAAGTGTGACTGAACTTAATCATAAAAAAAGCAGTGCTGACATTGAACTTTCATAGCATATAGCACTATTAACCAGTACCACAACAGAATGAATTTTGTATGTTTCTGTCCTGTCTTGTTGTATTTAACTCATCTCATATTGGAAAAAAATGTCTATAACTTTCTCTTCCCAAATTTGTAAGACATTTTCTGTAAGACCTTTAAAGTGATATTGTATGTTGTAGCATGTTTTGTGTTTTATGTCTAAATGAAATAAAAAGATAAATGTAGAAAAAAAAAATAATGGATAGATTCTAGAATATAGTTCTAGTGTTACTCACCTACTTTATGGAGGAATAATCTGTATATGCATGTGTGTGTAAGAGAGGGAGAAACATAACAGTTGCATAAACATAACAAATGCATAAACAGTTTAATTCACCCACAGGGTTGTGCTTTTTCTGTTATGTCAGGGCCCTATGATGCACTGCATTAGCATAAGACCAAATTTGCCAAAAGTCTGTCAGTAATTTGTGCACAATGGGGCCGCAGTATGATGCTACCATGGCTGAAAACTCCACCGGAGCACTGGAGGCAGGCACTGCCAAGACCCTGATGGCCACCTGGAACAGTGAAGGAAGAGCCTTCCTGTTCATTGCCCATTGTCCTTTGGATATGTCAAGGTAGTGACTTAGCTGTAGTGCTGAAGTGGTCCCAACATCTTTCTTCTACCTCTTACAGTATGCAGCAAACAGCCCTTCCCCTTGTCCAAGGTCCTCTCACTCTTCCTCATCAACAAGAGGCACAGGTCGAGGTTGCTCAGTCTCTGCAGCATCTTGCAGGATCAGTTCTGGCAAAACATGTTAAAAAATAAATAAATAGCAGAAACAAAAGAGCCGTTATTACTGAAAGTGTTTGTGATGCAGTGGGTTAAAATGAAAAATTATTATTGTTACCGTCAATTAGATCAAATTATGAGAAAAAAAAGTAACATTAAATATTAAATATTTGCCTTTCACTTGTTGTGCCATCTCCGCCTTGACCTCATGATTGACCAGCACGTTGCTTCATCCACATCAGAGAAAAAGCTGGATCCAAGGCAGCTGCTTTGGGGTAGACTGGATCTGAAAAGGGGGCAGTGATTCCATCTTGTGCAAGAGTCCAAGAAATCTTTTGCCTGGAGACTCCAACCACAGCGCTCAGGAAATGCACTCGAGGCTTCAGTTTCTCAAGGTGGTGATCCAGGGACAGGACATACAGAACTGATTGTGACTATCTTCTCCCCATGGGTCAATTCTGTTGCTTCTCCAAATGGTTTCAGGTTGTCCACCAACTCCTTCCACAGATTCCACTCCCGTACTGCGAACAACAACTCCTTGTGCCCAGCCTTTTCACTTGCCTCAGTGTCGAGTTCCATCTTGTGTTGACAGCAGCAGGGATGCCTCTTTGTTCCCCAAATTCAGCATCAAACAAATCTTTGAACGTTGTGCTCGTGTGCAGCAGTGAGCTGAGTTTTGATAACTTTAAAAGAGAAGGAGTTGTCACTTTAGTCCCATCAGCAGCTGGAGAGTCTGCACAAAACACTGCAAGCAGTTGTTTTTTTTTTGCCATAGAAGCATCTACTTCTTTGGTGATCTTCCAGGGTTACGTCGTGCCAGAGCTCTGGGTCATCAAGTAATAATAATATAGTCCAATTTATCTTTAATATTGTACTCATCACATATGGCCTCAAATTGCTCACAGATTCTTTTGGCTGTATGTGAGCCTTTGAAGGGGTCCCAGGCCAAGTGATTGGACTTACATCCTGTCTGCGTCTTTCTCTAGACAGTGCACAGTGACCCCAAGGAACCCCCTCATCTTTCGGTCAGATCAAATGTTCACGGTGACTGAAACATGGTCTGTGTTGCTCAACTGAGTTTTCACTTTTGAATGTCTCTCTGCAGCGAGGTTCTCTTCTTTTGATGTCAATATTCTGAGGCACACTGGACTGTACTTACTGTTAACTACTATCAGAAAGTGCCTAAAACTCTTGTTTTCTACAACAGACAGGGGCAAATTGCAATCAATAATCAAGTCACACAGTATTGCATTGGGGGTAGCTTTCTGCTGTGGATGACTCATGCTGTACTGCCCTACACGGGTGTCCATGAACTGTGAGATTGAAGGCTGTTGTGGTTCAATTGTGTTGCTTTTATTCATCTGGTATTCTTCAAATCTGTCAGAGGTAAGCATATTAAACAGATGTCAGAAAATGCCTTATAGTCCTACATGAATTGCAGCTGAAACTACTCTTTATTTCGCATATTATTAATTTCACTATCAACTTGTAATTATCAACTCTCTCTCAATTCAGTTCAGTTCAAAGGGCTTTATTGGCATGAAAGAACATTGTTGCCAAAGCATCAAAATATAATTTGACCAAATATTTGGAAAGCACACAATAACTGTAAAATGAACATTAACACAACATTAAGATTGATATATATTAATTATATATATACAGCGTGAGTTTGTGTGTGTGTGTTTGCTGATGAATGTTTTAAACTGATATAGATTTTTTAGGTGGGTCTTCTTTTAGGTGACTAAAATGCATTCTGCTGCTGACCCTGTCCACAGCAATGCATTGCTTAGCTTCCCTGCCGGTACAACTCTCTGCTTCTCCAAACTGGGGGAGTGCTGACCGCTATCTACTGTAAATCACCCTTTTTTTAGCTATTAAGCTAACGTTAGCTAAGCAGTAGCTCGCTAAGTATGTTAATATTAGCCTCGACTTGCCGTACTTTGTGCAACTTCAAATGTCGAACAAAGTTGGAAGTTGTTGCGTCCCTGTCTGTAATTTTCGACCCGTACATTTTGCTTACTGCAATTAATTTCTTGTTTCTTGTCGTCATAGTTTTTGTACGCGAACAAAATTACCTTTGGTATAATTTTTTCCAACTGCCGCTCAGTAAGTTGTTCTGTCCTGCAACTTGACTGGATGCTGTCAGATTGGTTCAAAGTGGATCTGGGGAATTAAGTGTCGGCTTGCTGGGAATTAGTGTTAACATTAGTTAGATACAGGAAATGAAGGGAAATGAATTGATTCGTTGCACACTTTTTTTTAACATACTTTTTTAATCTTTGGGCTTGGGAGAAGGTATCAGGTATTTACAAGTCAAAAGGCTTAAGTCCACTTGAAGTCACGAATCATTTGTGTTAAAGTCCAAGTCGAGTTGCAAGTCTTTTTTGATTTTCTCAAGTTGAATCTAAAGTCAACAAACTTATGACTGGAGTCTGACTCGAGTCCAAGTCATGTGACTCGAGGCCACACCTCTGGTAATCAGAAAACGATCAAACATCTAGTCTCATTGCCATTCTATTATTTCTGATAAAGCCTACTCACATCCAGCTTTACTAAAAAGAACACACTGATGCCATCTTTACAACCACTACCTTCCATCTACCCCTCAGTTTTAAAAAATTCCACTAGAAAACAAACTGTAGGCGTGATCTCACTCATAGTGGTAGGATTAATCCAGCACTCACAGATAAAAAGGGCCGAGCAACAGCAGTGTGTTATTCCTTGATTCCCAGAATGTTCTCTGGGACTCAGCCCACCATAATCACGTGGAATCACTCTGTTCCCTGCTGGGCTGAATTTGTGACGAGGAGGACAGTTGCTGAGAGATGACTTTAATAAATGATAACTGGCTTCTGATCAGCCCGGGAGAGCAGCGCACATCCATGCAGGATCTGGATTGACATTATGGAAACAGACAGACATGGCATGAAATGTCCACACACACAGGATAGGATAGTGTAGCTATTACTATTTACACAGACTGCCACCAGGGAATAACACTGCTTCTGCTGCTCGGCCCTAGTTTTCTGAGTGCTGGATTAATCCTGCAGTGCTGCGCTGAAAATGAAAGATTGTGCTGTTTGGCCAAGTCAGGAGCAGAGGTGGGCAGAGTAGCCAAAAACTACACTCAAGTAAAAGTACTGTTACTTTATAATAACGAGTACTCAAGTAGAAGTAAGTGAGAGTAAGACTTGAGTAGTGAGTAACTACATGAGTTGAAAACTGTAAAATAAATAAATAAAATACTAGTACTACTACTACTACACAACATTTTTTCCTACTTCTATTGTATGTGGACATGACTAACATTGATTCAGACATAAGTGGTCCAAGGTAAAAGGTAAAGATAAAAGGTAAAGAAGTTAACATACACCAGTTTTTATAGTAATTTGTGATGAAACGTCACATTATCTCTCCTGGATAATAATACAATATTCCCAGTCTTCATCTCGAAAGTGTGATCGCAACATTCCCGTGTAAATGTTGCAGTACATAAATTGTATCCATTTAAGTACACCAATCAGTGATCGCATTATTTAAGGCCTTAAAGAGCCCCAGCAGACCTAGGATCTGCAGACCACCAGCAAATTCATGCATTGAATACTAAATAAACACAAGTAGGACGATGAATGTAGTAGTACTAGTAGTAGCAGTGTTTTAATTAGTCATCACACACAATACAATACATTTAAATAGTATATACAATATAATATACAATAAGTATAAACAGTATAGACAATATCAACATAGTCAACAGTCTATGTATTAAGAAGTGACTGAAAAGGCACAGGCAGAAGCAAAAAGCTTATATATGCCTACATTCTTATCAATTTATTCTACCCTCCAACAAAAAATAATTATAAGGAAAAATCATTCACACTTGTAACGCTCAAAAATAGCTTTATGAACAATTCTTTTGAAAACTAAAAGCGACTTACACATTCTCCAATTTATTTCAGCATTGTTCCATAATTTAACCCCAACAATAGAAACTCGTCTCCTTTCAAACCCTTTTATAACTTTTTGAACTGTAAACTTACAAACATCTCTCAAATCATATTTACACTGAAAAAATCCCTTTGTACACTGTCTGGGAGTGACTTTGATTTAGCTCTGAACATTACTTGCATTATTTTAAAATATACCAAATCATTAAATTTCATAGCATGGGATTTCATGTGGATTAGTGTGACCATAGTAACCAGCCTAATTGATAATATGTATGGCTCGTTTCTGTAGTAAGACTATTGAATTTTCAGTTGTTAGATAAAGAGTAAGATATGTAAGGAAGTATAAGTGAGCTATAGATTATGTACATGGCCTTATAATTTAATGTATCCCTAGATCCTTTAATGTAGTCATTATGTTGTTTCCATGTTAAGTTATGATCAATCACAACCTCTTAAAAACTCTTTCAATTTCAACATCACTTATTTTTAATTTGATATCCCCATCAATGTCTCTTCGATTTCCAAAAAACATAAATTTAATAATATTTATATACAATTTATTAATATCAAACCAAGTTTTGGGCATTTCAAGCTCCCTTTCAATAGCATACAAAAGTTCCTTTAAATTTTTCCCACAAAATAAATTTATACCATCTGCAAAAGTGACACATTTTAACAGTTCAGTAACATTGCAAATATTATTAATATAAAGTATAAAAAGTTTTGGACTATTCCCCAATCCCTTGAGTATTCTTTGAAACAGTGTTAATTTTGGCGGCAATTTTAGATTTAGTCTTAGTCTTTAGATGAAAATGCTTATTAGTTTTAGTCACATTTTAGTCATTTTTTTCCTTCATAGTTTTATTTGACGACAACTCAAAACGTTTTAGTACAGTTTTAGTTGACAAACAGTCATTACATTTTAGTCAACTTTTAGTCACAGTGTTCTCTCTTTAAACTGAACAAATTCATTACCATTAAAATCACACTTGTGCTGAAACAATTAGTCGATTAATATGCCTACCTGGCCTTAGAGCTAAGAAATCATACACAAATATCTTCCAAATAAAATTTCTGTGTAATCTTAGAAACAACAGTTTGACTAGATAGTAATTGTAATGCACTTTCAGGGCTGCCATTGAGCTTTTTCTGGTAAGGACTGGAGTAAGGACAAGTAAGCCAAAATAGGTCGAGCATAATTACAAGTTGCTTGTCCAAATATATAAACTGACACACTGACACATTGGGGAACAGGTCTGAAAAGCCCACACGGTTGGTCCCCATATGTTTCACTCCAACGATAGGACAATATATGATAAAGCATTTCACTTGTCCGATCAAAACTTTTACTTGTCCTGGACAAGTTATAACGTTAATTGTCAAGCGCTGCATGTTTCACTCACAAGCTTTGAAGTTAGTGAACTGATGTTAAAAACTGGCTTCCAGCCAGGCTAAGCTAACGTGGCTTGCTAGCAAATTTGCCACAAGCTGACATGGCCGACAGCCCAGTGACACTGACTTCACGTCAACGAAAACAAAACATACATTTCATCGTTGTTTTTATCATTTTATTTTTAGCTCATCAACGTCTGGTCTTCGTCATGAAAAAAAGGTTGTTGATGTACATTTTTTGTCACAGTTTCGTTAATGAAATTAACACTGCTTTGAAATGACATATATATATAGGTCAGAGGTCTTACAATAGAATCAATGACTTCTTTAATAATTACCATGTCAATGGAATATCATTTCATCCTTTGTTTTTGAATTTTCTTACAATTTCCATGATATCAGTTTCATTTACCACATAAAGGAAGATAGAACTGATATTACCATTTATCAGATTATTAAACAAATCTTTTTTGTCACAGAATTCTGGGGCAGCAAAACAAACTACTGTCATTTTAATAAAGAACTCAGGCAATAATTGGCCTTTTTCCATCATTCTGTGAGCAACCGTGATCTGATTTTATGCTGCACATGCCATGAGTCTGCGAACAGCAGGGCACAGTGAAAGGAGTTTGTTACCTCGCTGAGAAGTTGGAGGTGTGCAGCCTGTTGGCTGCAGCTGTTCATCGAACAGCTCACTGCGGCTGCTCCTGACTGTTATTGCAATTACTGCCGCAATATTTCAAAGTGATCTGCGGTCAGAAAATGTCGAAAATAACCGTTGTCTTGTTTCGTAGATGCATTTTTGATGAACGATAGTGGTCAGTGCTAATCTAACTGACAAACACATTGCATTTCCTGTGACTTCTTCATAATAAAAGTCAACTCGTGTTTCGGCAGTTAAATGCTTTTAATGTGAAGCTGCAGCAAGCTTGTTTTACCTCCCTTTTTTGTACGCCACTATCAAATTAGTTTTTAATATTTTTCTTCCCTGCCTACCAGCCTCAGCTGTGAGATCACATTTTACAGAAAACCATCTGTAATTTTTCTTCACTTTGGGTGTTTTTCTGTAATAGCACATAAGTGAGGACAAAAGCTAAAAGAGGCCCCCAAGGGCCAATAAAAAAAGCCTCTTCCAGTACGGCCTGTGACTGAATTACCACCCACCTCAACAAAGCTGGCTCCCTCGGCCCCAGCGGCCGGGCCTCTAATGCATTTACCAGCAGTGAGGAGGAAAAGGCACACTGACAGGAGGGAATCAGCTTTCTCAGAGATGGTAATGTGAGGAATCCCAGTTCTAAATCCTAATGTGGAGGGCAGGGCTGCCAGAAAGGAGGCAGTCATGGTGAAAGGCTGTGGGATTGGTGGGATTATAATGGCTTTTGGAGAGGATGAGAGATGCAGATGGGCTGTGAGAGGAAACTGGGTCCAAACCCAGTGGCGACGGTGGACGTCAGTCGTGAAGATGGTGGCGTTTCGCTCAGCAGTGCATCATAAATCCAATTAAGCACTCAAATCCAAATTAACACATGCACAAACATGCACAGAGGCACACAGACAGTAGGACCATACTGCAAGTACAAAATATTTGTTCTGAGATGCAAAGAAATTCATCCACCAAGTTGGCATCTGTATTTCTCAAGTATTAAAAATCCAAGTGCCAACAAATGTTTTCTTCTGTCTTCGTGGCCTTCTTACAAGAAGGACAGTGTTGTTGCTCTTCATAAAGTCAAAACAAACTGCAGTTCTAAATCATGGAGATGCACAAACTGACACAAGCCCTCAGACAGAGACTCATAAAAGTTTTCTTCTCGCACAAAGCCTAAACAGTCTAACCTCAACAGTTTCATATCATCTGAGATCATAAACCCCACATATCAATGCCTGACATTTTTCCATCACTGACCCTACTGCTGCAGTTTCATACATTACCTGCCAAGAATTCATCTCCAGTAAAGCTCAGCCAAATTCATTGACGAGTTGTATTGGGTTGGTGGCGGGAGATCTCAAAACCTCAACAACAGAAGTGGTTAGTACAGGAGCTGAGTCCAATGAGTGTCACAGACCATGAGTTGGAGCATTGGAGCTCCCCTGACTGGTGACTGAAATTGCATTAGTCAGTTTAGCCGTGATATAGAGGATGTTAAAAGTATAATGAGGGACCACGAAAGCCATAGAAACAACAACATGATGCGATAGCTCTGTTGCAGATAGGTGGTTGCTGAGCTCATAACCTTGCAAAAGACGTTGATATATGTCTAGTTTTCCACTTGGTTGAACCCAACAGTTTGAACCATCAACAGACTTATTTTTGTAGTTCTGACCATCATTCCTGTTGTTAATAATGTCATACTCACCAATATAACATGTGACATTGCAAAAAAATAGTCAGAAGATCAGACTGGTTGTAAACAAACCTCCAAGTAGGCCAAACTTATTTGCTAGAGAAAACAAAATAACAGCAACAGTTTTTACCAAAACTGTCTGTTATGAACATCCATCACAGTCTACAGACCAACATCCTGGTTTAATTTTGACTTACCGTACTTACAGCAGACTTGTGCTCACAGTTTTCCTGCGCAAGGCACTGACCACGAACCAAGTCCATGGTTCACATCCAGCTGGGCACCTTTCATCTCTCTACTGTCAGCTATGAAAAAGGGGATTAGCAGCATTTAAGGTCTGCTCACTGTCTGTTTTACCTCCAAATAAAGTGGTTTAAATAATCTGGCTAAACCGTGTGCTTGTTTACAACCTGTCTGATGTCTAAGTACGTTGTTATTGTAACTGCTAGAAATGATGGCCAAATTAATTGCAAAAATAAATTGAGATAATCTATATTTATCCTACAACTCTATGACATAATGAATGGTGATGCAATCCCTTTCTGCTTTGTGTTTTTAGAAGAGTACTCTGCCAATTTAGCTTTGGACTCCTATAACATTGTTGGACTCACGATGGACAGTCTAGGAAATAGGATCAAAAATGATGCAGAACCAGAAATTTTTTATTTTTTCCACAGGTTCTTCTTCCTTGTCAAAACCTGGCGCCTACATTACTTACAATGCAACTTGACCGCCAACAGATTAGATTAGATTAGATTTGATTCAACTTTATTGTCATTACACATGTACAAGTACAAGGCAATGAAATGCAGTTTAGGTCTAACCAGAAGTGCAATAAGACATTATATACAGATGGCATTACTATAAACAGAAGTATACTGATGGATATGTACAATAATGAATTGGACTGGGCAGAACAGTAGTGCAATGAATATTAAGTAGTGCAAATTATGGACAGAAATAGTTAACAGTGCAGTAGATGAGTTATTGCAGTATTCAGTACATATTACTGGAGTGCAAATGATGCAGTATGTGTATAAATAAATAGTCTGGTAGTGCAAATGAACATGTAGTACATGTAGCAAAAACAATATAGCAGCATTTAAAGTTAAGGTATATGAGGGGACAGTGGAATCAGCGGGGGGGCAGAGTTCAGTAGGAAGACAGCTCTGGGAAAAAAGCTCCTTAAGAATGCTGCGGGCTCGACGCAGACAGCGTTTCCACTGGATGTCCTCAATGGCTGGAAGTGGAGTTCCCGCACCACCCGCTCCAGTGCCTTGCGCTCTGCAGCAGAGCAGTTCCCATACCAGACTGTGACACAGTTGGTTAGGATGCTCTCTACTGTGCAGTGATAGAAGTTCATCAGGATAGCTGAGGACAGTTGGTTCTTCTTCAGTGTCCCCAGGAAGAAGAGGCGCTGGTGAGCCTTCTTGAACAGGCAGGAGGTGTTGGTGATCCAGGACAGGTTCTCCGAAATATGGGTCCCCAGGAACTTGAAGCTGGAGACACGCTCAACAGCCATCCCGTTAATGTAGACGGGGTCATGTGTGCCTCCTCTCTCCTTCCTGAAGTCCACGATGAGCTCCTTTGTCTTGGAGGTGTTAAGGAGCAAGTTATTGTCTGAGCACCATGTAGCCAGGTGCTGGACCTCCTCCCTGTAGGCAGTCTCATCATTGTTGCTGATGAGACCAATCAAGTATCAAAGTATCGTCTGCAAACTTGATGATGGCGTTAGATCCATGCACAGGCCTGCAGTCGAGTGTGAAGGGAGTAGAGGAAAGGGCTCAGCACACAGCCCTGTGGTATGCCAGTGTTGAGTGTGATGGTGGTGGAGCAGTTGTGGCCTGACCTAACAAGCTGAGGTCTGTTTGTCAGGAAGTCCATAATCCAATTGCAAATGGAGGTGTTAATGCCCAGGTTTCCAAGTTTGGTGATTAACTTGGAAGGGATGACAGTGTTGAATGCAGGGCATTCAGGTGTGCAATGCTAGTAGCGGCTAATGTGAAGCCTCTGGGCTGCAGCAAAGATGAGGCGTGGGCTACAGAGGTCTGGTAAACTCACTTCTTTCTAACTCCACAACCCCAGATTTTTTTCATTTTCAAACTTGTAGTCTTCAGCCCTAACCGACGTCGACTCAAGTGATATCACTTGGAGTTCCCCTTTAATGGTGATATCAACGCTTAGCTGAAAAACAGTGAAAGTCAGTCCAAGTACAACAAATCTTTTGACTGAACTGAAAAAATGATTTGAATGAGAAGGTGATACATAATTTTGTAACTGATTGACAAATAAAACGTATTTTAATGGCTAGATACCATGAGTGGGAGAATATGCTTGTTAGTATTAATTCTAAGTCAATATAGCTCTCACAGCGCACAGAAATTGCACATAAAAATGTGTAAATATTGACAGGACAGCAAACTGTCAAGATGACGCCAGTCATCTTACAGTCTGGAGATGTTTGTTATTCATATATTCTTCACAATTTTCACATTATGTATAGTATTACAGTAAAGAAAATACCTAATTATATGTTAAACACCACCATTACTGAATTGTTATCAATAAGAGTGCTCTAAAAATTCTGCCTGAGCTTCTAAAAAGCTAGAATGTAAGTTAAAACATGTCACAAGACTAAACCAAGAAAAACATAGGAAATGCTGCATCTCATTTTCACACACATTTTTCCAAGCCGTGTACTGCTTTTCCCTACATTGATGGTAATTGGTTTGATAAGTCATGACAAATGGTGTGGTATTTGTTAAGAACAATTGATCATCCTGCTAAATCACGGGGAGGGAAAGCAGCTCCGATCTTAACAGCCAGCAGCCAGCTATTCTCCCATCTCTCACATGTCTTTCAGATTCACTGTATGGGATGCTGGTGTGCCAGGAAAAATACTCAGCTTTATTGCCTTTCCAACATCAATTTAATGTCTCACTAAAAACCGGCAGGCATAGCAGGCTGAAAAATCACCTCAATGCAAAATGCAAAATACATTCATGTTTAATCCCTCTGCCTCCTCTCGGGTGTCTTAGAACATTCAGTCCTGATGCTGAGAAGGTGTTTTGCATTTCCAAACCAAAAAAAAAAGTTTCCTGTCTGTGTTACAGAATTGGGTAGATTGATTGTACATATAGAGATAATGCATTGTTAGGTAAACAACCACTCTGTTTGATGCCTCGCCAGCACTGCAATTTAATCACACCAAGAGTAAATATATGAATTCCTGCTCCTGAACGCTCATAAAGGATGCTCACCATACGGCTCCTTCCTGGAATGAAGCATTTGCAGCTTCGGCAGTAAGAGTAATGACCATCATTCATACTGCCAGCTTTCATTGCCCGGTGGCGTGTTTAGCCACACATACTTGAGATTTGGAGGAAGGAAAGGCAATTGTATTTAATCATCCCCGGGGAGAGATTTGCCTTGAAAATCCCGTTCAAGTGATCAATGGCTCATGCAGACAAGCAAAACGCTCCATCCAGGCGTTACTCTACTTACATCTCTGTCTAGCACTTTTGACACCAGCTTTCATGTGTACATATTATTGGATTAGATAACTGTGGTATAATGTTATTTCAAAATAAGATGAAACCTTCATGTGAGGAAATTAGCTCTTGTAGCTGAAAAAAAACAAGAAACCTAATTAAAAATCGCAATAAATAAGACTTATACTTACTCATAATGATAGCATGTCATCATAATATATCTGCAGCTACAATGACTCAGCAATCAATGACCATTATTACACACTTCAACTCCCTCTCCCTCATTCAGAAGTGTGATGTATGGCCTCTTCACTAGAATTTTCTGTCAGATGACTCCTTCAGCTCCTCCTCCCAGTGACAAAGGGTTATAAAGACTGGCTGAAGTCATCTAGTTTGCTCAGAATCCCCACACATCCCCTCATGTCAGTTCAAACAGAATGGCAGAACTGGTGTTTCCTCACAATAGCCAAATGAACAAGACAACAAATTTTAGATGACCCTCCCGTCAACAAAAAAAAAGACATCACTGGTTAGCAGGTCTGGAGACACAATGGGAAAGCACACGGTTTGCTTTATTACCTGTTTAAATTACCAGTGCTCCGGTTGTGTTACGGACAGACCACCGGAGACAATGGTAACGTGACTAGAGAGTTTATTGCAAACACAGAAGTATATAGAGAGGAGTAGATACTGTCCTTTCTCTTACGGATGGCGGAGGCGTGTGGGCACCGGGGCACCACACACCGAAGACGGGGAACACTCAGGAGCTCCGCACACAGGAGACAGACGGGAGCCAGGATTAGGAGCGGCACACTCAGGAGACGGTAGATCGATAGGAGCTGAGGTTTAGAGTTCGTAGCGAGAATTATCCAATATTCGTAGTGTTGAGTCCGTGAAACATACACAGGCAGACTGCTCTGATCTGTCCTTTGTAGAAACGAGACCGGACACTGACTGAGGTGCGGAGCTGGGTCTTATAGGGAGTAGGGTGGTTGATTATGTGCAGGTGTGCTAAAGGTGACAGGTGCTGGGAATTAATAATCAGGTGAGGGAGTGCAGAGTGACTGTGATGAGAATAGTGGCTGGTGAGGCAATGACAGGTTGTAACAGAACCCCCCTCTCCACGGCCAGCTCCTGAGGGCCGAAAGACCCCCCCCTTCCCCCGACACCGTGGCCTGTCCCCAGGACCAAGCCGATCCGGGAGCTTATCGAATCCGGTGCGTCGGGCGGTCGACCAGGAGCTTGAGGCGGCGGGGCGCCGGAGCGACCTCGGGCGGTCGACCAGGAGCTTGGAGAAGGCGGGACGCCGGAGCGACCTCGGGCGGTCGACCAGGAGCTAGGAGAAGGCGGGACGCCGGAGCGACCTCGGGCGGTCGACCAGGAGCTTGGAGAAGGCGGGACGCCGGAGCGACCTCGGGCGGTCGACCAGGAGCTTGGAGAAGGCGGGGCGCCGAGGCTGAGAGGCGACTCGGGCGGTCGACCAGGAGCTTGAGACGGCGAGGCCGGAGCGTCGAGACTGGAGGCGACCTCGGGCGGTCGACCAGGGGCTTGGAGACGGCGAGAGGCCGGAGCGGAGACTGAAGAGGCGACCTCGGGCGGTCGACCAGGGGCTTGGAGACGGCGGGAGGCCGGAGCGGAGACTGAGAGGCGTCCTCGGGCGGTCGACCGGGAGCTTGGGCGGGCTGGAGATAGACGCGACCTCGGGCGGACGACCAGGAGCCTGGAGCGGCGAGAGGCCGTCGCGACCTCTGGTGGTCGACCAGGAGCTTGGAGGCGGCGGGAGGCCGGAGCTGGGACTTGAGAGGAGTCCTCCGGGGCTGGAAACCGGGCGGATTCTGGCGGCGGCTGCTGACCTCGGGCAGAAAACCGGGCCGAGACTGGAGAGGAGTCTTCCGGCAGGAAACCGGAGCGGACTCTGGCGGCTGCTGACCTCGGGCAGAAAACCGGAGCCGAGACTGGAGAGAGAGTCTTCGGGCAGGAAACCGGAGCGGACTCTGGCCGGCTGCTGACCTCCGGGCAGAAAACCGAGGCGAGACTGGAGAGGAGGACTCCTGGCAGGAAACTGGAGCGGACTCTGGCCGGCTGCTGACCTCCGGGGGCGGAGCCGAGACTGGAGAGAGTCTTCCGGGCAGGAAACCGGAGCGGACTCTGGCGGCTGCTGACCTCCGGGCAGGAAACCGGAGCCGAGACTGGAGAGGACTCTGGCCGGCTGCAGACCTCCGGGCAGGAAACCGGAGGCGAGAGACTGGAGAGGACTCTGGCGGCTGCAGACCTCCGGGCAGGAAACCGGAGCCGAGACTGGAGCGGACTCTGGCGGCTGCAGACCTCCGGGGAAACCGGAGCGGAGGCGGACTCTGGCGGCTGCAGACCTCCGGGCAGGAAATCCGGAGCGGACTCTGGCGGCTGCAGACCTCGGACTGGAATCCGGAGCGGACTCTGGCAGGCTGCAGACCTCGGACTGGCATCCGGGCGGACTCTGGCAGGCTGCAGACCTCCGGACTGGAATCCGGAGCGGACTCTGGCAGGCTGCAGACCTCCGGACTGGAATCCGAGCGGACTCTGGCAGGCTGCAGACCTCGGACTGGAATCCGAGCGGACTCTGGCAGGCTGCAGACCTCCGGACTGGAATCCGGAGCGGACTCTGGCAGGCTGCAGACCTCCGGACTGGCATCCGGAGCGGACTCTGGCGGCTGCAGACCTCCGGACTGGAATCCGGAGCGGACTCTGGCGGCTGCAGACCTCGGACTGGCATCCGGAGCGGACTCTGGCAGGCTGCAGACCTCCGGACTGGCATCCGGAGCGGACTCTGGCAGGCTGCAGACCTCGGACTGGCATCCGGAGCGGACTCTGGCAGGCTGCAGACCCGGACTGAATCCGGAGCGGACTCTGGCAGGCTGCAGACCTCCGGACGGATCCGGGAGCGGACTCTGGCAGGCTGCAGACCTCCGGACAGGAATCCGGGCTGACTCTGGCAGGCTGCAGACCTCCGGACGGGAACCGGAGCGGACTCTGGCAGGCTGCAGACCTCCGACCGGAACCGGAGCGGACTCTGGCAGGCTGCAGAGACCTCGGACGGAATCCGAGGCGGACTCTGGCAGCGACTGGCGGACCTCGGGCCGGAACCGGAGCGGAGCCTGGGGACACTGGCGACTGGCGGACCTCCGGGCGAAACCGGAGGCGGAGCCTGGGGACACTGGCGACTGGCGGACTCTCCGGGCGGACCGGAAACCGGAGCGGAGCCTGGGGACACTGGCGACTGGCGGACCTCGGGCCGGAAACCGGAGCGGAGCCTGGGGACACTGGCGACTGGCGGACCTCCGGCCGGAAACCGGAGCGGAGCCTGGGGACACTGGCGACTGGCGGACCTCCGGCCGGAAACCGGAGCGGAGCCTGGGGACACTGGCGACTGGCGGACCTCCGGGCCGGAAACCGGAGCGGAGCCTGGGGACACTGGCGACTGGCGGACCTCCGGGCCGGAAACCGGAGCGGAGCCTGGGGACACTGGCGACTGGCGGACCTCCGGGCCGGAAACCGGAGCGGAGCCTGGGGACACTGGCGACTGGCGGACCTCGGGCCGGAAACCGGAGCGGAGCCTGGAGACACTGGCGACTGGCGGACCTCCGGGCGAAGGAAGGCTGGACCCTCTGGAGACTGGAGACACTGGCGACTGGCGGACCTCCGGGCCAGGCGGCGAAGGCTGCGGAGCCTGGAGACACTGGCTGGGACCCTCTGGGCAGGCGGCGAAGGCTGGGACCCTCTGGAGACAGGCGGCGAAGGCTGGGACCCTCTGGAGACCGGCGGCGAAGGCTGGGACCCTCTGGAGACAGGCGGCGAAGGCTGGGACCCTCTGGAGACAGGCGGCGAAGGCTGGGACCCTCTGGAGACAGGCGGCGAAGGCTGGGACCCTCTGGAGACGGCGGCTGCGCGCGGGGCAAGAGGCAGGCGGCGGCGGCGCGGCGGCTGCGCGCCTCAGGGCTAGAGGCGGGCGGTGGTGGGCTAGAGGCCTCAGGAGGCAGGCGGCGGCGGCGGCTGGCAGACAGGTTGGGGATTCGTGGATGACCATAGGTTGGCGGGCCAAACTCCTGGCAGAATCTCGCCAGGAAGAGGTCCAGAGAATGGAGAACTGCCTCTTCCTTAACCGCCAGGGATCCGGCCCAGTGCAGTGCCGGACCGGCTAGCCGAAGCACCACGAAGGCTACCTGTGTCCGCTCAGACGGGAACTGATCAGGGTGTAACAGGAACGCGAAGAAGCACTTCGTGAGGAACTCTTCGCAATTTTCCACTCTACCGGAGAAAATCCCCGACTGTAGAAACTCGTCCACCGCAATAAAGGGACTAGGGAGGCTGAGGATATATCGTTTGGCCAACTCCCCCAGGTGAAGTAGGGAAGTTTTGGCCGTCATCTTTGTTCACGGTCCGGTCTTCTGTTACGGACAGACCACCGGAGACAATGGTAACGTGACTAGAGAGTTTATTGCAAACACAGAAGTATATAGAGAGGAGTAGATACTGTCCTTTCTCTTACGGATGGCGGAGGCGTGTGGGCACCGGGCACCACACACCGAAGACGGGAACACTCAGGAGCTCCGCACACAGGAGACAGACGGGAGCCAGGATTAGGAGCGGCACACTCAGGAGACGGTAGATCGATAGGAGCTGAGGTTTAGAGTTCGTAGCGAGAATTATCCAATATTCGTAGTGTTGAGTCCGTGAAACATACACAGGCAGACTGCTCTGATCTGTCCTTTGTAGAAACGAGACCGGACACTGACTGAGGTGCGGAGCTGGGTCTTATAGGGAGTAGGGTGGTTGATTATGTGCAGGTGTGCTAAAGGTGACAGGTGCTGGGAATTAATAATCAGGTGAGGGATGCAGAGTGACTGTGATGAGAATAGTGGCTGGTGAGGCAATGACAGGTTGTAACAGGTTGAGATTTCGGTAGGGGTCTAGACGCTAGCGAATGGGGTTCCCATGGGAACAAGGACAGCTAGCTAGCTAGCTAAAGTTGGCAAAGTAATGAGCCGGCATCTGGCCTCCTTACCTGTGCTAATGTGTATGGCACACCCAGTCGTGCCTTAGCTACTTTACTAAATGTCACATACAAAATAGCTATTTTATGTCAATTTACTTCAAGTTACAGCTTACCTACCGATGAGCGTCTGCGAGGGAGAGTGCACTCAGCGCTGTTCTGCCCCCCTCCCTCCATGATCCCAGATTGTGTTTTTACAGTGAAATGAGCTTAAGATCATGCTGTTACCACAACGTATTAAAAATATACGAATTTGCTTTTGTGAATCAAAAACATTTTCATTCCATCAACGTCCAAATTATCTGTGATGCAAATCTGATTCTGATGAATGTAGTTGCTCGATGGCCTGGCTCAACCCATGATTAATTTATACTGAGACACACCAGTGTAGGGAGCAGACTTGAAGCTGGAGCTGTGCACGATGGTTGGCTACTTGGTAAGATAAGGCTTAGTGAGACGACGTGCGCCTCCACTGACTTTTAACGCATGTGTTTGTGTTTTACTGACTGCTTAACCAACTTAACATTCCTGCAGGCAACAGCAGAGGAGAGGCACTACAACAACGTCCACAGTTGAGCGCGTTCCATCGTGCTTAATGGCGATGCCTGGATGCAACAGGTGGCAGGCATTTGTATCACCCAGCAAATGTTTGCCGCATTGTCAGGACGTGTGCTGTACTGCACATTATGGCACAGAGGAATGGACTCTCCCACCCCCCTTCAATTTGCCCGATGACCCTCACCCACCAGACTATCAGCCAAATGCTGCTGCTCTGCAAGTGCGTATGGATGTGATGCATCGTCTATGAAATAATGGGTAAGCTGTCATTTCAAGTTCTTTGAGAGTGGAGCAAATTTCAGACAATACTGTTCTTATTTCTCTCAATTCCATAGTGATGTTGTCGATTGCCGTAATTGTATCCATTTGTGTCTGTAACACAGCTTCAGACAGGATGCGGCCACTTGTGCCGGCACGTGGCTGGCTGAAGGGACGGGACGCATTGGAGACATTGGGACCCGGCACAGTCCTCTTTTGCCACCTCCTCACCCACTGAGTGATAGCCAGAATCTGAAAGCGAACAAATATGCATATATTAAAGGGACAGTTCACCCCAAAATCAAAAATTCATATTTTCCCTTTTACCTGTAGTGCTGTTTATTCATCTAGATTGTTTTGAGATTGGTCTGCCTTTTTTGAATATAATGGAACTATATTGCACTCGGCTTGTGGTGCTCAAAGCGCCAAAAACATACATTTGAAAAACTTAACAGCAATGTCTCTTTCCAGAAATCATGACCCGGTAACTCAAGATAATCCACAGACTTGTTGTGAGCAGTTTCATGTAGGAACTATCAGTAGAAAGAAAATATGAACTACAAAACAGCTCCAAATCCCCTCATATCCGTTAAGTCACACCTGAGTGTGAGATTTAAGTTGAATCCAAACCCTGCATTCCTACTGGACAAGCCGCCACAGGAGCGCCAGAAGCTCTGGTGCTACTCCATTGCTACAGGGGGTGACCTGAAATCAACGTTGAACTTTAATCCCTAGGTGAAGGTCTTAACTCACTGCATGAGAAACAGTTTTTGTGTGAACACATTTTGGATCCTGAACAAGATTGTTATATTCTACATAACAATCTCATACCTGCAGAAGGAAGATCTGGATTCCACTGTCTTCTTCAGGGAGAAAAGGATAACCTTTGTGCCCCACTTTCTCCTCATCAAAGTCGACTGCTGTTTCCCTCTGCTGCCGCCTGAGGAACAGCTTCGCCGCTGAAACCGCTGCCAGGGCAGCACCCTGGAAACCATCAGTATCCGAGTCTGAGAAGACTCCGCCGGATAATCCAAATGGAATGACGCATTAAATCTGTACCAATAGCGACCTCAAGTAAGAGGCTTGTGTCTGGACAGAGAGAGGTTTATAACTGTGTGATATTTTACCTGTACGAAATAACAGACCGCTTCGTCCTGTTTACTGCTGTGTTTCTGTGCTTAGTGCATTCCATTGTTTGTATCGCCACTGCGCACATAGGCAATGACTGCTGCTTTATCAAAACCAAAGTCCAGCAACACAGCTGCCAAATACAAGTTCGCTGCCGGGTTCCTGTGTGATGAACAGACAGTTATTGTGTCTTGCCATGGCATTTAGGGTCTCTTTTACCTTGCTTTGTGTGCCTTTTTCCTCTCTCTCTTCCTTTACTGATCCAAACACACACACCTACACGCCTTACGCACATCCACACACCTACACATCTTAAACAACACGTAGCGTGATAGCCTCCATGCCATCTTGGTGAGGACGAGTAGAGTGCGTCATCCATTTTGGTTCTTGCCCCTTTGTTTGAGTTTCGCGGGCCTGCTCGCCATTTTAGATCATTGCGTGACAAGCCACCCACGTGGTCATGTCCGCCACCTTGCTCCCTTCCCCCTCTCTATTGTCACACACACACACACACACACACACATCTACACACATCAGAATCAGAATCAGAAATACTTTATTGATCCCCGAGGGGAAACTCTTTTGTTACAGCAGCTCACTATCACGTCAGTGCACACAGGAATAGAAGTACTAAGCAAATCAGAATATAATATACTATAATACAGGTAAGATAAATTAAGTACCAAGTGGGTATAAGTATAAAATTAAAATAAGTGTAAAGTACAAAGTGGATTTACCGGTTGATGATAAGTATGTACGGTATAATAATACAATTTAATAGTAATTTAAGTAGTAAGCAATAGTGCATGAACTGTCAAGTTAAGTGTAGCTTATTAAGATGATTATTAGACGGTGGATATTGCACAGCAGTAATATAAGTATGAATAAATATCAATAAATAGGAAATTTTAAACGGAGAAGATTGCCTATTTATTTCTATTTATTCATACTTCTATTATTGCTGTGCAATATCCACCGTCTCATAATCATCTTAACATACTTGCTTATCGTTGTATGCTTTTACTGTGCTAGAGCAGATGATAGTGTTTTATTGGCTTTATTGACTGTTTTTCACGTTTGGTTATTGGTCCCTGATGCCAGGGATGTGCCCTGTAATTATTATATACAATAAGTGATATTAATAATTAAATTAATATTAATAAATATCTTCACTAACCTCCTAATAACCAAACCTGCCCTACCTGAATCCCAACAGTTGCAATGTACCATTGTGTGTGTGTGTGTGTGTGTGTGTGTGTGTGTGTGAGTGTGCGCTACACAGTGTGTAAAAACTGTGAAGGCTCTCTTTTTGCTTTAATGTTTGTGTTTGTAGTCTGCAGCCACTGTGGAGTTTATATTGTCAATAAAACTGCAAATGTCCATCGTTGTCGCCGTTGTTGTCAGTAGAGGGACTGTGGACTTCTATCGCGGGGAGCCGCCTCGATCTCTCGTTCTGATGAGAGCAGCCACCCTGAACTGCAGCACGTTTTCCTTGTCTCACTTATTCTGTGTTAGGTATGTATTTACGTGCACAGGCATATCAGTCACAAAACATGGTAACATGTCAAACTACATGTATTAAGTTAGAGTGTGTGATAATAATTTTGCATAGTAAAATGCAAGCTATCGGAAGTATTGAAATAGAGCACCAGTTTTTCTGGTTGTTGCTAATGTGTTGAGGTTTTAGAACCATAGAGGTCTATGTAGTGTTTGGATAATAATAATTTATGCTCCTGCAAACTTGAGTGTTCCAAACCTTAGAGTAACTGAATTATATTGTTTCACAAGGATGTGTTTTTGATTGATTGACAGAACCTAACTCTGCTGGTTGCAGTGGTGGAGGAAGTATTCAGATCCTTTACTTAAGTAAAAGTACTAATACCACACTGTAAAAATACTCTACTACTACTACTACCTCTAATACTTGGGAGACAGCACAAGCTGGCGGCTAAGAAAAACAATTTATTTTTACATAAATCAACCCATTCAGTACAGCAGTAATTAAGAGTATGTAAGGGTGTGTGGTAGTGTATATGGAGAACAAAGCACAAAAATAAACCAAATTCTGTCAGAGAGAGCGAGACTGCAGAATGAGGGAGGTATTTATAGGGTAGAGGTAACCGGGCCCAGGTGTAGCTCACGCAGCTGATGACTCTTCATTCAGCACCTGCAAAACACAACCAAAAAGAAATAGGGACACTTAGTGCCCAGGTGGAGGGCAGCCAATCTCCACTCTGCAACCCAGCAACCCCGGCACCTGGAGAAGCAACTTTAAGAGTGGAGAAGAGGAGAAAGAGATGGGAGACCTGGAAGACTACACAGAAAACAGTAAGCACCTCAAGAACAAGGCGCTCCTGACAGAGCATCAGCCACAATATTTTTTGAGCCTTTAATGTGGCGAATATCCAAACAGTATGATTTCAAAAATAAAAACCATCGCATCAATCTGTGGTTTGGGCAACGCAAGTTATTGGATTATGGTCTGTGTAGACCACCAGAGGAACACTAGAGTCGATGTTGCAATGCCCACACAAGGGCAAGGGTCTCTTTCTCTATGACAGAATAATTTAACTGATGCGAGTTAAATTTCCTAAAGAAAAAAACTTACAGGACATTCAACACCATTTCTGTCAACACAGCACCTGCACCTACATCACTTGCATCCACCTGCTGCTCGAATGGACGATCCATACAAGGTGGTACAAGGACAGGAGGTGAACACAAGGCAGTGTTAACATTTCCAAAAGCATGCTAACATGAAGCTGACTAGATGTACCTTGCTCTGGCTTTCAACAGATCTGTCAAAGGAGCTACCACAGTTGAAAAGTTCCTACAAAAACTGCAATAGTAACCCACCAGACCCAAGAAGCGCATGAGCTCCTTCTTGGTTGTGGGCACTGGATATTGCTCAATCGCAGTCACCTTTGCTTGTACTGGCCGCACCTGCCCTTGCCCCAATACCTTCCCGAGGTAGGTGACTGTAGCCATCGCAAACTCACACTTCTCCAAGCTGCTGGTGTGACCGTACTCCTGTCTGCAGCTCCAAACTGGGGGCAAGCTGACCGTTGACTACTGTAGGTAATACACTGACTATGGATGAGTACCTCATACAACCTCACTTCAAAATACCCAACCCTTTAATTCATTTCACATAAAACTCTTGCTCAGTCAAGATGGGAAATACTATCAAATTGTTTATTTAAACCAGTATGAATATTACCTGAATAAAAATTAGAATAATATATCAATTACAAATCATTAATTTGATCTAGCTCCAATGCACAGTGAGAGCGAAAGACCCGTATCAAAATAACGGTAGCCTACCTAAGGATGAAAGCCAAAGGTTACCATAGTTATTTCAATTTGGATACATTTTTATGAAAAACTGTTTTGATTATTTTGATTGGTGGACCATTATGGACTATAGGAATATAAATAATCAAACAATGGATACATATTAGGACTTTATGACCACTTCAAAGGTAGGGAGTCACCATTTTGTTTTCATCCCTCTTGTTTACCATGCAGACCGGTAAATCTGAATGAATTATACTTTGGTTTCCCTAAAATGAACTGAACAAATTGAATTGTTGAGAATATAACCGATCTAACGATGTGTAGCATGTCCATACTGACAAAGTTTAAACATTTATATTTGTATGCACAATCCAAGCAGCTTAGAACTAGCTCAAGCAGGTTTTATACATCCAAAGAAAAATATATAAAAACTAGACCTGGCGTCTAATTGAGACCTGTGTTTATTTGTCAAAACATGTAGCCACACCCGGCTAGTAAAAGAGTTTTATGGTAGATAGCTAATATGTACAGCTAATATTCGCTACATCATTTTGGTTGAGGGGTGAAGAGATTTCAGGTGCAGAGGCAGATTGCTAACATGAGCTAGCTAGCTTTGATAGCGTCACTTACACTTAGCTCACCTTTCTTTATGCTTCTTTTCTAAGTGCCGATAAAAGTTTGACGTGGCTGTCTCAGTAAGCATTGCATTGCAGAATTTACATACTGCTGTGTGTTTTCTTTTGGATGCTGTTTTGCAGGTGAACTCTTTCTTGTTTAGGTAGCCAATTTTTATTACAGAAGATTTGGCTGACATCTCCTCCCAGATGGCCACAGCTTCTTCACCTGTCTGCCACATTCACTTTCTTGGATAGCGTGTGAAGGGGGACGGGGAGGGGTGACAGCCGTTAACAGTAACAAAAATTTCTAATTAGAAATGAGTCAGGAAGATTCATATCCAATCACAGTAATGATGTTAACAAATAAATCAGACTTGACTCTTGAAATAAAATCCTGAGTCCTCTTTGTCTGAGACCGAGACAAGATCGATTAAAAATGCGGTCAATTCCGAGACGAGACAGAGACCTTCAAAAAGTGGTCTTGAGACCTCGAGTAGTACAGCACTTATGGTCTGGTTAGGTTTCCCGTCATTTGACATGTATGACATGTTTTAATATAACTAGACACATCCCTCTTCACATTAGGCAAAAAAAAAAACCTGAGAATTTAGTCGTACATCTTACCCCCAAATGCCCTGATTGATCGTGCAACATTCTCAGCACCTCTTCCCGGAATTTGGACGGTACAACAACCTGAAAAACAGGATTACCCACAAACTTTTCCCCATGTGGCACCCATTTTCTCACCAGCAACTCATCTTGCAACAGATAACCCTTCGCAGCACTCTTCCCATCAACATTCGAAAGCACTCTGTCAAACAGCTCACTAAGAGTACAATGAGCTCTTTGCTCTGACGCCAGGTCGCTGTGGGAAACAGACAAAAGAGAGTCGGGTACAGACACAGAAAAGGCCCCACTCTCCTCCGTGCTACTCTGCGCAAATTCAGGCTCCCTACGTCACATAGCCCGTCTAAGTGCACAAGCTGTGAAAACACCAGGGAAACACTGCCCACTCTCATCAGGTAGGCCTATCCCTGCACCAGAGGGAGAAGATGGTCCTACAGGAGCTGGCGGACCATCAGCCCACAGCTGGCTACCAGCCAGGTCGTTCCCCAGAATGACATCAACGCAGGACGCCCGCCCATAGCCACCTCGCCCTGAACCAAACCACAGTTAAGCTCCAATTTATGCATTGGAACAGATAACACATTTAAACCCATTCCCTACATCAGAATGTAGTCCCCAGTATCAGTCCACTGAGAAAAAGACAGCACAGAACTCACAATGAATTAATTAAAAGCCCCACTATCGCTCAGGATATTTACCGGTACTTTAACACCACTCCCCACCAGTGACACATGGCCATCAGACACAAAAGCTGAGAAATCATACTGCTCCGGGCTGCAATCCACACCAGGTTCAGTGTCCTCAGGATGAAATAACACAGGGAGAAATGACACAGGGAGAACTGACAGGACTGACATTTCTGACAGGAGCAGCAAGTGCGTCAGGCTTGACATGCATACTTCCAAACCCACTTTTAGCACTAGACTTAACAGGGCATTCCTCTTTCCAATGTCCCCTGCCTTTGCAGTAATTACATACTTTGCTCTGATCAAACTGCCCTTTCCGGCTTACCATGGCGAGGACCAGCTCCCTCCTCCCACTGTTTACCTGCTGGGCGAAAGTTACTGCCAGTTGCCAGCATCATCCCGAGCCCTGCACTCGCGGTCACCATGGTACATCAACACATACTCATCTGCCAGAGTAGCGGCCTCCACCGTATGAACCCCCAGTGAAGTACACCAACAATTAAAATGAGTGATTAACTCCCTGGCAAACTCCATGTGCATCTGTCTACCAGACTTTACCCAAGACCTAAACCTCTGGCGACATACCTCAGGCACCAACCTTGCTTTCAGACACACTGAGTGTGGAGTATGCTTCTTGCACTTTACCTGTCAAAACAAATTGCAACAGTAACGTGCACTAGGCATCAGACCAGGCTCTACTCTTGGCTACTCGCTCAAAAAGTGAGAAAAAGTATCCGGGTCTCTTCACAAAACTGAGGAACTAACCACAGATTACTGGCAACAAAAAGAACGCGGCAATCCAGCAGAATCAACAGAGACCTGCCCCCCGCCACCAACATTACCCAAACTCAACCTGCGCTCTTCCAGTTCAAGTCTTTTAATTTCCACTTGCAACACCAGTAATTCTTTGCTCAGCACAGAAGGTAACCCACCTTCACTAGAGGCAGATGCATCAAACATGTCCAATCCAGAACCAACAGCATGCAATTTAGACAAGAGAAGTCAGATTTTCTTTTAGAATATTTTTATTTTTTATTTAAATTGGCGACCCAGCCTCGGAACATGCCCCCAAGACAACTGCTCCAACCATTTCACCAATCACCACACTATCAACCCCCCCCCCAGAACAACAGCATTCTGTTACAAACCGTGTACAGGACCACCCGAACTCTGTGCCACAAAATCAACATAGCACAGCTTGGCGACGCAAACACACACCCCTCAGAACAAATCAGCGACTTGTTATTCAGTACAGCCGCTTACATTCACCCAAAACAGTCTATTTACCACACTCATCAGTGTCTCCCAAACAACTAGACTGCACAACTCATTCACAAAATGAGGTGCACAGCCTACTTGGCTACAATTGACCTCGTGTCACGCCAATACTACAAATACATTCCAGTGACCACCGGTTTTATTCATGAAATCACAGTCTCCACCCGTCAAGCCATTTACAACCAGCAGAACCAACTGCACTACACTAATCTAAACCGGGTCAAACAAGGAACAGACGAAAGCGTCACATTTTTACAAAAACATAAGTCAACCAATACAACGTGTAGCAATCAGTACAGCTGTAGTGAAGAGCATGTATCTGGGGCAGTGTATATGGAGAACAAAACACAAAAGGAAACCACATGCTGCCAGGGAGACGGGGTCTGCCCCAGAGAGAGCTAGACTCCAGAATGAGGGAGGTATTTATAGCGCAGAGCACACTGGGCTCAGGTGTAGCTCATGCGGCTGATGACCCTCCTATACAGCACCTGCAAAACACAGAAAGGAACAGAAACTTAAGTCAAAGTATCTAAGTATAATTAGGAAAATGAATGTGAAGTATTAAAAGTAAAAGTACTCGATGCAGAAAAATGTCCCCTGTGACTGTTATACTATTGGATAGTATATCATTAGATTGTTATTATGCATGCATTAATGTAAAAGTAGGATTTTATTGTTGTAGTTGGTTGAGATGAAGCTCATTTTCAACTCTTTTGTATAAAACTGCAATTAATGCTTTTTTTTAATATGGATTAATCTGCTAATTTTCTCAATTAATCGATTGTTTGGTTTGTAAAAATTCTGAAAATAGTTAGAAATGCCGTCACAATTACCTGGAGCCCAAAGTGACATCTTCACAATGCTTGTTTTGTCCAAGCAATAGTCCAAACCTCAAAACCTATTAAAAATAAATTTTTGAAAAATATTTTAATAATTAAAAGAAAAGCAGCAAATCCTAACATTTGTGAAGCTGGAACCATCAAATGTTTTTACATGAAAAATGATTTAAAGGTATAATATGTAACATTACCACAATCAAATGTCTAAAAACTAGACCTATGTTATATATTTTGTTGAGTTGTGTACTAACGTTATCCCAAGATAATGGTGTGTTTCATTTTAACGCATTAGGTGACCTCTCATGAATCTAGTCATTAGTGGTATTATATGTAGCCAGCTTTAGACTGACTATGATGACTTAGCAAGACAGCTAGTACAGTATATAGTATATATGGTGTATAGTATATATACACCATTATAATGACGTGTGTGTGTCCATTCTGAGGTTTGTGAGCGGCAGTCGTGACAGCAAGCCCCGGACCTAGCACTGCCAACAATGGGACCAGTGGAAGACTGGACATGAGTGGGCTGAGGGGGGGAACAGACTGCCCGACATGTATACTTTGCCATCTTTCTCCCTTTAGGAGGTTGAATTGATCCATGGACAATTAATTGTTTTGTTATATTTTGCACTATTGACCAAACTTCTTTCTTGGCTTAAATTGAGCAGTTGCTGGCATTCATTGATGGTCACTTGTTGTGCATGTTTATGTGAATGTCTTATCATACAATAACATTAGGATGTGAGTAATTATGACCATAAAAGCACAAGATAAATATTAATGCGTACTGTACATACTGTAAATGTATTCTACATAATGGGAACAGTCCCCCTTCCCTCCAAAATTAAACAGAAAAACTGATTAATGTTATCTCTCCACCAATCCCCAGAAGAAAAAAAAAATATATTGAATATAAGTATAGTCAATGTAGTAATCAATGCACACAATGCTTTAATATTTAACGAATACTGCTGCAAATATAGTCGCTGCTTCTGTTTGTCCTACTGGAAACCATTCAAACAGGTTGACAGTGTGTCACAACTCTCTCTTTCAATGGGTCTGGGTTAGCCATATACACAGAAAACGACGTTGCATCCAAGCTGGATTACACAGGTGTCATTGCTGAGTTTGATGGCAAGAAAGAAAGGACAATGGAAAGGACAATCACGCAATTCTTTCCCTTCATGGTGAGTCCATGTCATTTGGTTAGAATGCAACGATTTTGCCTTTCTTAAAGTGCTACCGTACTAAAGCACCAATACGACAGCTGACATGTCATAAATGTTTTAGAATTACTTTTTATTTTGACTTTAACATCAACAAGTGATGAGCTGAGACAACGTACATAACGCTGTTGGTTGTGCATACCTGGGAATTGCGTTCATGTTGGGCGTTAATGCAATACATTATTTACGTTCAATACCAATGTTCAGCACCAATCCAGGTGGAAAGTATGGGTGTGGAGGTTGGGGTGGTGGATATGTGCATGGCATATCCAGCTTTCATGAGATTCAAGCCCTCTCACTGAACAATTAATGTTGGCTTCTGTCTATTTTTTTTTTTTATCGCAGCCCCTAATCTTAACCAAGTGTCGCAGTTGTCAACTGTATTAGCCATGCGTTGATAAAAGCCTTATTTATTGCATGGGAATAATATGGCACTGAACGCTGGAAGATAACCAGGGGGTTTTCAGAATTATCTAATATCATTGTTTTGACTGGCAATAATGTTGGCATAATGCAACTGGTATGCATAATATTGCTTAGGGTGTGTATTGAGCTGTTGTAGCTGTGTGCAATTCTGCTGTACATTGTAATTATTGTGTATATAGCACTTCAAACTACATTTGAATAAAATTGTGCCCTGCAACGTGAACTATCTATGTTTGTTGTACTGTGTTTCAGGCCCACGCATGTCAATGATCAGGGCCTCACACATCACGTTGGCACCGGGCACAGATTATGTCACTCCTTAGTACCGCGTTCTAATAAGGAACCCTTTATAAAGGGCAAATAAGTCTTTTAAACAACAGTGTCTTTTCTTTAATATTATAGAGTACGCTCTAGCCCTGCTCTATATGAAAACTTCTGTTATGTTTGTTATGATTTGGTGCTATATAAATAAAATTGAATTGAATTTTACTTTCTAATACACATTCAAGTCTGCAGTAATACATTTTAATAAATGGATGCTCATCCGCTCGTTCCTGAGAATTAGTGGTCCAACATCTTCCTGATGGACCTATAGCGAACGACAAAACAAGTGTCATGCTGCCAAAGGCATTTTTCACAACCTGACAATCCAAAGTTGTTCTTATTAATGACATATAACTGACCTATAAAGCATTAGTGATTAACCATTCATAATGCAGTACCCATTTAAAAAATCTTTTATAGAATTAGAGCTTAAACAATTAGTCAATTACCAAGAAATTAATCGGCCACAATTTTGATTGAATCATTTATTCATTTAAGTTAAATTTAAGTTTTTAAGCTAAAATGCCAAGAATGCACTGGTTTGTATTTCTCAAATATGAATATTTGCTGCTTTTCTTAATTTTTGTTTACATGTTTACAACATTTTATATCGAAAATGAAAATGATTAGTTGCAGCCCTAATGATGTAAGCTCAGTGAGTCAATACAAACAATATTTAGCCTATGTTAACACTTGCTGCAGACAATACAGAGAAAACTGCAGTTTAGTTCCATGTATCCATGAATGACTAAATCACTTACTTCTTTGGTAATGAAGTGTTCGTGTTTGTTTCCTTAGCTCACAGTTTGATCTGAGCAGGCCTCCACCTTAACAGCGATACAGTATGTGGAGGCGAAGGCTCAAGCTCTTCCACGAAGAAGTAAACATGGCAGCTTTTCTGAACACAGTGTACCGATGCACTTGGTCAAACACCACCTGAGGGCTGTTTTCATCTCCTCACTTCACAAAGTTGTTTGTCTCGCTCTGCAAATCTCTGTTTTTATGTCTCTCTTCCTCTGTGAAACCACACAGGCAGCATTTTTCAGCCCCGCTGTGAATTGCTTATACCGGCCTCTCTAACTGTACTCTGTAGTACATATGATCCATAAAAATAAAGACAGTTTGCCCTTTCTGATTTTTATGCTGCAGGTTTTTGTCATCAGGCAGATCTCAGTAGAAATGAATCTCCTTACTCTTCTGCTCGTTTTTGTCAGATGCTGTGCTTAATTGTGGCTGATTGATCGACTGAATAGCAACACTCTTTATTATTTTTGTGTCTGCTACTTCCAGCGAGCTGTTGTCAGAGAAAGTGGGTGTTTGTGAATGGAACAAATGTGTGTCACAAAGCTACCTGGGCGCTCCGAGCACAGCTCTTCAAAGTCTTCTCCGCAGAGCCACGAAACATCTTTGTGGAAGAGCACGTTTTACGCAAGAGACAGAAAAGACAGGGCAGTGTGAGGCCACGCAGCCCTCTGCGTTTGTACATTCCATCTCCACGAGGTCACAGGGGTTAAGATCACCAATCAGAGAATGGTGATTGAGCCCTTGGGATGAGAAACTGCGAGAGCCTCTGGAGATCCAATCAAGAGTCCACAGGCAGGATACAAAGTCTGTGCTTTAGCTAACTCTTTCACATTGGGATTCAATCAGGTGCTTTGTGGGGAGATGTCAAGGTTAGAGATAGTGGAAGAGAGAGAGAGCATCTTTTTAAAGGTGTTAGCGCCAGCGAAACAAGGAGCGGCTGAATCTTACTTTTGAGCGACATCCAAATTGACCAGCATGTTATCCCGGAGTAAAGTCGCATCAAAGTTTGTCCCTGGGCTGATTGACTGGAGAGAGCTGCATTTGAAAATTGTCAACGTGTCACTTTTCTCTCTCTCTCTCTCTCTCTCCCCCCCCTCCCTCTTCTCTGTCCCATCTCTTTCAGGCACTCTGCTAAACTGGACGGATTGGCACGCCCTTAATTCCCATTATTCTATGCATTTTCAAACAGCCACATGGATACTGCCGGTGAATTTCAACCACAGCCACGGCCGCCCAACACAGCGCGGCTATGTCTGCTGCCTGCTGCTCATATTGATTTCTAACTTTTTCTGAGTTCGCTTTGTTGTGGACTGAAGCAAGGAGCATCGAGAACAACCTAAAACGTGTTAAAAGTTTCTATGACAACAAGTGCTGGGCTGGTAATTTTTCTGCCAGTTGTAGGTGGAAAAGGGTTGGTTGTCACAGATACAGTAGATGCACCCCCCTGGTGTCAGGATGATTGTTGTTCAAATCTATTGTCTTAGAGCACACACACATACACACATGAGCAACATGATATAATATACAATACCTGAAGACTAGACATACATGAAATTGTGAAAGTAAAGAAAGTATATAATTCTTTGTGTCATCTAGTGATCTGTTTATCTGTTCCAATATGTCTGTCTTGGTCTTGAGCAAGCTATATATACAACCACTGGCCAGCTTGTCATTCAGTTTCAATTAAATGGCAAAAATTGAGGTGAATTGGAATCGAGGTGAATCACGAGATCTGCTCACAGAGGCGAGATCCAACATGGCAACACCTGTCGCTAACAACACACTTTTGTAAGCTCCACAAAACTTCTTTCTAAGGAACTACTACAAAACATCCAATTCGGAAACACATACACGGACAGAGATAAATATGTAACAATATGCATATTATATATATATATCTTCATGTCGGTCACTTTTCATTTACTCAAAATGTTAATAAATGTCAACACAAAATATGTTGCTCAAAATTGCAAACTTGCCTCAAAAGGGTTTACAATCTGTACAGCATTCAACGCCGTCTATCCTTAGACCCTTATTTTGAATAAGGAAAAACTTAAACTAAAACTCTATTCCAGGCCGGACAGACATGCAGAAGATGTCGTATGTACAGAGTAGACACACATAACAATAGTAAAATTACACTTTGAGGAAACAGAGTTACAATAACAGTTAAATAGATATCAGACATTAATGTCCAAGTGCCACCAAAACTGGTAGTACCTGGGCCTGAAAGAAGCAAATAATACTTTTGATAATTTTAATCTTCCAAGTAACTGAGTACCTGATTGTGACATTAAACCACTTCTGAATACTTAATGTTGAAACTTAAATACCACGGAATTAATTTAAATATATATTTGAAATATATTTAATATATAATACTGAATTCTCAACTTAAAAATTCTATTTCCAAAAACTAAATTCAAGTCGCTCAAATTCAATTTGTCAAATTCTGATCAAAAAGTCAAGTCAAAAAATCAGGTTGCGCCACATTACCAAGGATTCTGTTTTTGGGCGGAGTAGACACTTGGATCATGTGACTGATAGAATGTAACCTGATAGAACAGATGTCTGATTGATTCCATTCAGGCTGCATTGCTCCTCTTTGGTACCCTGAATGAATATTTCATCTTGAATCCTGGTGTCTAAATTTTACCAGTCCAACCTGAACAATCTTATTTTCACTTGGATTTTGTTCACAAATTTAAATATAGGCCTATTATTTTTTAGAATTTTACCAATTAACAATTAAACTGTCAATTCAAATATATCTGAATTTGTGAGCCCTCAAAAAGAAAAATCAAGTTTTTAAAGTTGCACCGCTACAATTTACCTACTGTACATTTCTAAGAAGGAAATTCAAACAACATCATTTCAGATATATGGTTCTCAAAATAGAATATTCCAAGCTACAAATTCAGTGGTATTTAAATTCCAACATTAAACCTGCATTCATTTATTTTTTGGCCAGCTGTTAACACAATATTATCATGTTGTCACCTTTTAAAGTTGATGTGGTGGATTTGTAGGCAAACAGTTGCCTATTTACACATTAAGCAAGCTCAGCATAGCATCACATAGCATTAATTGAGTCGTGTTTCTGGCCACATGATGATATTCTCTCTCCTTTTAGCTCGGTTTTTGGTCTCCACCAGCTACTGAGTGTGGCTCTTTAGCTGCTAAATGCTCCACTTTCACATTACGCATAGATCTTTGATCATTGTTTATATTAAAATATTGATTAGTGCAGCTTTGAGTATTCAATTGTGGTTTAATTCACCATTAGGCATTTAGTTGCTTACAAGATTCAAATTATTAACAGCTATTATTGGCCTCTGTATTCATGGTCCCCAGATGATGAATCCTAATTTTTTCTGACCTCCAACCCTCCAACATTTTCATTCAGACCAAAGAAATATTGAAATCAAACAGATTTCCATTAAATGTACTTAGTACATTCATGCTTCCCAGAGGATTAACTCATTCTATTTTTGACATTCCAATAGCACTTGCTCCTCTTGCACACAAGATATCTCAATCTAATAGACAGTTTAGATCATTAGCTAGGAATCCATATGCTGAATGGGAGAATTGCAAGGTCAAGGTCTTGCTTTTTTAATTTATATTTTTTTAGCTTTCAGAAGTAAGCCTTTCAGCCCTGCCTAAAGAAACTGCAGAAATAAATCCACATCATTGTGCCGGGAAATGTCTTATGAGAAGTTCATCACATTTAATAAAATCTGTTACTTTAGAGACACAAAGAATCATCAATAATCATGGCAGTGCTGCTGCTGCTCTTCGCATTTCTATAAAACAAAAGTGAAATATGCAAAGATCAAACATTTTTATTTGCCTGTAGTAATTAAAGATATTTTTCTGCTTGTAATAATGACCTCTGACGATTCAAAAGAAAGAGCCCTCTGGGGTGTGAGACAATCAAAAAGGAAAGTTTGTGTTTCAGTCTTGTCTCATTAGTTGGAAAAGGACATGGCAACAGTCATTTTCAGAAAAGAGTTTAAAGACAGAAAGGAGAGCACAGGAAGAGAAAGGACATTTTTCACCTCCAGGTAATCTTCTCTTCGCACTGGAACAATTATTCAGCCTGATGAGGTTATGGACAGAGTAGAGGACACACCGAAAGCCCGCCTTCAGCATTTTGTATAGTGGAAGCTCTGCTGTGCTGTGCAGTCGGTGTGAGCTTTTGTTCCAGCGCTTGTTGTTTAGTCTTTCGCAAGCCCCTGAACTCCCTGTGAACACCTATGAGGAAAACATCATTAATATTTGCTGGTATTGACTGAATAGGCTTTGCCATCAAGTCTAATCGCACACCTGAGCACAAGGTAAACAGCAAATAACCCTCAGAGGGATCAACGAGATGAAGGTTTCTCACAGCTGAGTAACTCCTGTTAGTTTATCCAGTGGACAACTTAGCAAGGATGTACAAGATAATGTAGTCCAGTACAAGACAGATGAAGAATTAGATGCCTCACTCACAGTGTTAACAAACTTTGAACATTTACAAGCTTCACAAATCAAGCTTTGATTTAAGGGCTATTGTATTGGATTACATTATATTGTGTAATGTTTGTGTAATTGTGCCAATCCTAGAAGTTGAGTATATTTCACAGAGATACAGCATTGAGATTTCTGAGACTAAAGGGAGTAGGGTTTGTGTGAAATATTTTTAGGTACCACATGACACTACACTTCTGTGGAAAGTAGCAAGCTATGCTACAAGCTGCTCAGAAAAAGCAACGTAACACACTGAAGATATTTCAACTCAAGAAACATCCACTGTAAGTAATGTACTAAACAAATCCACTCATGATTTTGGGGTTGTTATTTATTACGACACCAAATTAAATAATTTAGTTGCCAGAGACTGCAGTCTGCAATGCAGTTCTGTATACTTCACTGATAATGTTCCTCTTGAGTTTTAGTTCTCTCCTTTTGTCAGTATGCACTCACTTTCTCTCTCTGTCTCAAGTCGGTTAAATGACCTTTAAACGCCATTATCATTACATTAATTGAAGGTTGTATGTGTGCTAAAACAAGGCGAGGGGCTGTGTTGGTGTTTTGTTAAGGTACAGATGAGAATGAAATATGATACAGGAAGTCCAGTCGGAGTAACAGATTAATGAGTTTAAAGGCTTATCGGATGCCAAGACACTGCACAGAAGTTTGTAATACAGACAGTATTTTACATCTATACATCAACTATTTTATCTCCACTGTCGCAAACAGTAGAAATACACTGCTCACGTTACAAAGTGATCCACCAGGAATGTACGCTTGCATGTATTTGATTGGCCAACCCAGCATCTTGCCAGATGAGGCTGCATTTTGTTCTAGCAAAAGTTGAGCCACGTTCAACTTTTTTGCCGGAGTCCCCTGCGTTGGCACCCCTGCTGCGCCAATGGACTGGCTCCATTCAAATGAATAAGAGTGGCTGACCGGCTCTTCTGAGCCAGGTGCATTCTTCAGGATAGGTCTGCTCCTGGTCCCACTCTCTCTCTGCTCCATACTGTCAAACCAGCCTGCTGCTTGATTGATTCTCTCCTGAATGAGAAGAACATAGAATCTGCATGAGTGGTGGAGCACTCTTTCTTCAAGAGTAAATCAAATTTAGTGATACAGTGTTCCCCCGCACTACCAAACTACTTGATGGATAAAAATAGCTTGCCACTGGAAACGTTACAGTACGTGATTTTGAAAATAGTTGTGCTACCTGACCGCTACTGGGAAATGTGGTTAAACTAGTAGGTTAGCTACATGTAGCGTTGTTACTCCCAAGTACTGGTTATTTTATTTATCACATATATTCACACATCTATTAGAAGTACATAATGTACGGTAGACAAATTCATGATGGAGAGTGTGTGTTTATCTGATTTTTTATATTCTCTCCCTTAAGTATGAGCATGAGCACAACTTAATCAGTGGTGGAAAGTACTCAAGTACTGGAATTGTCTTACTTCAATTGACGGGGTAATCATGCCAATCAAGTTTTGGAACTACAGTTCCCATAATATGGGGGCTTTGGGGGATGTAGACAGGAAGTATAATGTTGCTATGGAGTCAGTTAGTTAACTGTGAGCTACAACTTGAGCCTTGTATTTTGGGCCTATATTTTGTTTATATTTTGGCAAATTGGAACCGTTAAAAGTATGCCGAATTAGCTAGTAGCAGTTCCTGTATGCAATGTACCCATGGATGTACAAAAAACTACCATTGGAGATTAATACTGAAGAAAACTGAAAAACCTGATGATTCTCAGGAAAGTTCTGGAGTTATAATGAGCATCTTTTTTCTGATTTCTAAGTGGATACATGGATGTTTTTTGGCGGTGGACATAGGAGCTAAAATACCTTCGTGAAGTGTATCTAAGTCTAACCCCCCCCCCACAATTCTACTGCGCGTATCACACTTTGAAAACCTCTGCCATTGTCAAACAAACAGCATCATATCCAGAGAGCTGGACCATACTGCCTGTGTAAAGGTTGATACAGGACACAGGACTGACGTTACAGAAAGTGCTTATGAAATGTAACCCTTGCTGAGAATTAAGTGCTCTGTGAGATAATCAAGGATTATTTGGCAGCTGTGGAGAAAAACAGGCAGAGGTGCAACTTAAGCCACTCCAATTACAACCGCTCGCTTTGAAAAGAGATGGATCAAAGCCGTAACTACACTTTGCTCAACTTTCCATCACCACTAAGCAGCAGAATGTTTCTTTCTCATCTCCACATAAAATTAACTGCATGTTATTTGAAGTGGTGTCAGGACCAAGTGGCACAACAGAAAGCCATGCTGCAGCAGAGGCAACATATTATCATTTTGTCAGCGTACAAGCACTCTAGGAACTCGTTTGTCTCCGGGCCGGGAGCCGTCATCTTACTGCAGACAACTCGTGTAAAGCTGATACTAACTCAAGTAATAGTCTCCCTACAAGCTCTGACAAGTTCATTTGGGTATAATTACTTGCCCCACTCAGGTATTCTGTCGACATTTGTCACAGAGACACCTGCATTACCCGATGAGATTCATTTGTCATATTTCTTGTGTTGAATATTTTTCCTACCTGTAACTGATCTAATCCTTACAGCTCAGCAGAGTATGGCAGCAGAGAGCCTTCCTTTTACCTGCAGAGCTGGAGTGCTTTTTGCAGAGTGGACCACCTCCAGGCTTATTTATGTGAGTGGTCCCTGCACCCGTAGATAACGTCATTTAGCAGGACCCGAGAGAGCGGCCCCTCCACTTCTGTTCAGACCTGACACCGGGCAGACGGATTTAGCTCCTCTGCCCTGACTCTGCACCACTTAAACTATGGGCCATTCCAGTCTCCATTAAGAGAATCGCTTCCTAATGAACCCTCTTCCTCGGGAGGAAGTGATTAATAGGAGTGGCCATCCAGGATTGCATTACACCAGCAACACTCCTCTCTGCAAAATGGGGCACACACAAGAATACAAAGAGAGTAGAGCGCTAGCATGCTAACAATCATCCTAATGTTGTCAGGAAAGCAGAGGTGGTTTTAGCTGAAACAAGTGTGTGTCTGTACACTCTAACACAGCTTTGGATGTCCTATTTCTGCATCACAGAAAATGGCGAGTTATCTGGCAGTAGTTATTTACTAATCCTTTGATTCATAGTGTCTGTTTGAAGTCTAAAACCACACACATCTCAATAGTGATCACATGAGACTTACTTCAAGCACAGTGGAGATAAAGGGATTACGTTGGAAAGGATCATTAGGTCTTTTTAATCAGTTTCACTTTTACTAAACACGCTGCTGGGCCTCAAAACAAACTAATGCCGCATCCTTTGGAGTCTAGTGTTGTATAGTGAAACTCCACAACAATGGAAGCCATCAGACAAAGCCACAGGAGCCATATGTTGGTGACAATAGGACGCCATCTCCGCTGCCTCCCCTTCCCTAGGGCTCAAATCATGCCAAACTCAGCAGTGTGTTGCCTCCATTTTGCTTTAACATATGGCAGAGCAACGGCTGGAGAAGATCATGTGTTGCACACGGGAGAGTTTTGACAGTCGCACAGCTCTATTGGCTCTGAGGGGCTTTCATTTGCTGGCAATGATACAGACGAGGATCAGGCAAAGTCTCCCTAGGGATCAACTCCATGCTGTGGAGAAAAGCTGTTTTCTACAGCATTAATCTACTGATCTATGACTTGAACACAAGCCCCATAAATTCTGTAAGGCCAAAAGGATGCAGGAAAATACAGGTCATTTAGAGGTGCGAGGCTTGTTAACAGACTTTGGTGACCCTTGATGCTGTGACCTCCCAGAGTCACGCAGGAAATTAGTAAAAACCTTTGCCCTGGAGAAGCAAAAGGCACTGCCACCTGTACACCTCCAATGTTGGTTTCATCAAAAAAATGAGGAGGATATAGACAGCCCAGACCCTTGACACCTCGATGAGGTGGTGAGAAAAGCAGCGAAGAGTACTCAAAACGAGGAGAGGCTCCAGAGGACAGCTGCGACTGATTACAAAGACCACCGGGGCTTCTTAAGCTCATCTGAGCGCGCTGGCAGTCGCCACATACTCCATGACCTGTGGCACAGCAAGACGCAACGTGAAAAACACGCTGCTGCTTCAGCCTGCATGCATGAACAGAATTGAACCTGTGATAGCAGTGACACACCAATCTGTTGGTGGCCTTCATGCGCGAGTCATGAAGGTCACTCTGGCTGAGGCTCTGAAAGAGACGCTCGGGAGTCCATTGTTCGCACTTAATTTTCTGGTCAGTTGGAATTTTCTCTCTGATTAGCTCATTATGGTATTCAATGAGCGGCAGGCAGTGCAGCCAGCGGACCTGATGGATGCTTCGAGGCCACAAAAAATAGCTGCTATCACAGATATGTGTGACAGACATTCTGGAGCATTAGCACCCAGTTAATGAACTACAAATGATGATGACGGTGATGACTGTAATAGACCTATTTCATACGTGCATATTTGCCCGCAGAGAGGAACAAGCAAATGATCTGTTGAGCCCCGGAGAAAATGGTTTTCGGACAAGGGGAGTGACTCTTTCTTTAAGGGATGTTTCTAGGGTTTGTTGGAATTATTGTATGGTTGTATGCTGTATCAATACACCCTCCTCACCACAACAAACACACACAAGCCCTCATTAGCTTTAGCTGAAGTATAGATTGCAAGCTGACACGCTTAAGTTTTACACCGCAGCTCTGTCATTCTGTGAAGTCATCTGCTTGCCTCAAAGGAAACATTAAGTAATTGTCAATTCAGAATAGGGCTTGCAGTGCTTGGTGGTCTTAACAACATAATTTTCTGCTTTTCAATTTGGAAGCAGCACTTTATGACCACAGAAAACTGTCAAGGAAAGCCATAAACAGCGCCTCATTGCACTAAATGTTTTGTTTTAGCACCTTATGTCCACATTGAAACCCAAACAGGAGCTTGAACTGAAACTGAAAATATAAATTAATTGAGAGTGTCAATCAAACGCCGTCAATCTATATATGATCGATTGCCACGAGCTGCAGGATGAGAGCTGCAGGGAGAGTGTAGACTCGTCAAAACAGCAGATCTGTCCTTGGATGATGTGTGGGCAGAATGACTGATTTCAGTTTGACCTCCAGTGTTTTTGGCGGATGGAAGGCACTCTACTTTGTCACGAACACGGCCCAAAGTCTCCCGTTGACACTTCACCAAGAGCTTAGCAGTGGAAATATAGATATCCCTGTGCAAATCCTTAAATGACGGTTACTCCTCCTCTCCAAAGTGAAGTTAATCCGCTCCTCTCGGCCCACTGGTCGCTGTGTGGTACATAATAGCACTGCCTGATCACCAGCACAGGTGCCTGCTGCTGCTTCAGAATCTAAATAAAAATCCGCTTTTATTCACCAAGTAGGTTACATAAACTGAGAAGCTGCTCTTCAAAGACAGAATTTGTTTTTAAATGTTTTCAGGACTCTAATAATGTGAGAAAAACAAGTTGTGTTCAGAAGAATACATAATAGCTACCCACTTGAACATACCGGCTTGCTAATAAAACCAAATTATGTTTGGCAGATATTGGACTATCTGGACTATCAGAAAAATCTGATAACAGAAACATGTCTACCAATAAATAATGAAATAAGCTGATTTTGGCTCAAGTTTTTTAAGAATGTGAGCCTATTTTTTCATGAAAAAAAATATTGCCTGTTCATTCTCTTGATACTGTATGTGCAGTCCCTTGATATGATGCAGTTTGATTACACATTTATTGTAATCACCATAGTGGTAGTTTCTGAAACAACTGAAAACACTTGACTAGAACTGATTGCAGTGATACATTTTAATAAGATTCCACATGAATAAACATTATTATGTTTATTATTAGTACTAGTAGAAGTGGTAGCAGTAGTATCATTCTGGATTTGAATGATAAATAAAGTTTTGGGGTAATTCTTGCATTTTTTCTATGTTGTATTTAAATTTGCTGCACTGAATCACCTCATATCTTGGAAATAAAACCATTTTGTGTGGAATTTTTATGTGATTATAGCATCTTTCAAAGATTGATTGATTCTGATGGTACAATATTATATTATATATAATATATTTATTTGTAGAGTGGACTATCCCAGTGAAAACTGGTGCAGTCTTTAGTCTCTTAAAGTGATGTTGTTTTTTTTGTTTTGTTTTTGTCAGTCTAATAGTTTACACGCTATTCAGTTTTGCTAGCTACCATTCTTTAGCTTAGCAGCTAGCAATGGCTTCTCTTTCTCTCTCTCCTGCTCTCTCTTGCTCGGTGTGTCACATGTTTAGCTATTTCGCTGCCTCCTTTAGTGATAATGGTAGATGTAATAAATGTAGTTTATTTGTAGCATTGGAAGCGAGGCTTAGTGAATTAGAAACGCGGTTCCGCACAATGGGAACTCAATAATTAGCTGCTGTTGTTAGCCAGCCCCCAGTAGCCGGTGCAGACTGACCAGAGGTAGCTCCTGTTAGCCGTCCCCTGGCAGCTCCTGAGAAGACAGGAAACCAGGGAGGCTGGGTGACTGTCCGAAGGAAGCATAGCCCTAAGCAGAAGCCCACGGTTCACCACCAACCTGTTCGCTTTTCTAACAAGTTCTCTCCACTTAGCGACACACTCGCTGAGAAACCAACTCTGATTATTGGCAGCTCCATTTTGAGAAACGTGAAGTTAGCAACACCAGCGACCATAGTCAAATGTATTCCTATGAATCAATGAATCCTATTTAATCCTATATAACTGCTGGCTAAGGATAAGCGTAATCGTAGTCACGTTGGCAGTAACGACTCCCTAATAAGCCAAACAGAGGTCACTAAAATTAATGTTGAGTCGGTGTGTACATATGCAAAGACAATGTTGGACTCCATAGTTTTCTCTGGGCCCCTGCCAAACCTGACCAGTGATGACATGTTTAGCCGCATGTCTTCATTCCGCCACTGGCTGTCGAGGTGGTGTCCAGCAAACGATGTGGGCTTTGCAGATAATTGGCGGACTTTCTTGGGAAGACCTGGTCTGATTAGGAGAGACGGCATTCATCCCACTTTGGATGGAGCAGCTCTCATATCTAGAAATCTGGCCAACTTTAATAGTGGACCAAAACCATAGAGACTAGGAGGCAGAATTGCAGTCTTAAGCGCTTCTCTGCGCTTCCAGAGCAGTTACCCACCCAAAACTTCTTAGTGACGGTGTCTGCCCCATGTCCACTTAAATTAATAAAACCAAAAGTTAACAGAAGAGGAGTTATACATAAAATCCTAAACAAAATTGCCATTGCTGAAATAGCACAGCAAAATAGAAGAATTAATTGTGGACTTAAACATCAGATCTCTGTCATCTAAATCTGTACTAGTGAATGATTTAATATCAGACTTATTTTGTCTTACTGAAACCTGGCTGGGTCATGAAGAATATGTTACCTACCATCTTTCACCTACATAACATTGCAAAAATCAGGCACATCCTGTCTCAAAATGATGCAGAAAAACTGGTCCATGCATTTGTTACTTCTTCACATTATTTCTCCAATATTAGCTTCTCTGCACTGGCTCCCTGTAAAATCCAGAATATAATTTAAAATCCTTCTCCTCACCTACAAAGCTCTTAATGGTCAGGCACCATCATATCTTAAAGAGCTCATAGTACCTTATTACCCCACTAGAACACTGCGCTCCCAGAATGCAGGGTTAGTTGTGGTTCCAGCTTTTCTCCTGTGGAATCAGGTCCCAGTTTGGGTTTGGAGGGGTTTGGACACCATCTCCACAATTAGGAGTTGGCTTAAGACTTTCCTCTTTGATAAAGCTTATAGTTAGGGCTGACTCAGGTGAGTCCTGAACCATCCCTTAGTTATCCCTAGTGCTATAGGCCTAGACTGCTGGGAGACTTCCCATGATGCACTGAGCTCGTCTCTCCTCCTCCCTCTCACATTCTTATCCCATTAATGCATGTTAGTTACTAACTTGAGATCTTCTCTCTAGTTTTGTGCTTTCTCTTCTCTCCTTCTGTCGCTTTCAGCAGGTATTTCTGCCTCCGGAGCTGCAGAGTCTGGATCTGTGGTTCTGGGCCACCTGCTGCCCCCCTGCTCGACGACTGCTGCTACAATTATTATTATTAGTCTTATTACTATTATTATAATTATTATTCCTATCACTATCATTCTTATTACTATTATTTTTTTATATTAATAGTACCACTAACATTACATTATTTTTATTTTAAAATTATATGCGGAATTTGCATTGTGTTACTGTACGCTCTGTTATCTCTAACCCCCTTAAAACTTATTTTGCCATTGAATCTTTAATTAATGAACGCGAGGGACACTCCACTTCTTTCTCACCTTGAATCCATTGCCAAATGTTCTCATCATCATTTATTATATAACGTAATGCTGCTGCCTATTTATCAATACCTGGCAGTGCATACATAGAGAATGACAAGACGCTATGTTGGGACTTAATTCCTGTTTGCTTGCATGCTGTATATAAAGAGTTTTACTGGATATTCATAATTTCATCAATGTAGTTGGACATAAATGACAATCGACAATATAGCATGGGAGCGCTGCTCTCATGATTATTGTGGGGGGGTTTTGTACTGCAGTGATAAAGTTATAATATATATGCAGTTAAAATCATTTTTATACGGAATCTCCTAAACAGCTACAATTTCCCGTTCACAGTGTTTGCTGTTTTATTATTGATTTTATATTCTTTGTGCATAAGAGATGATAATTAAGTGATCAACTTAATATGATGCTCTTAATGAGGCGGAACAAGACGTGCATTCAGTCCCTCTCTGTATTTTACGTGCCACTGTAGCATGGATGTTATTCTGATGACATTCAATTCAGACTTGTGCAGCAAGTCCTCCAAACTAAACTAAATTAATTGCTTGTCTGTGCCCTCCAGATGGACACCACTATTGACATTGTTGTTTCAAAAACACAATCTTTTTCTGATGTGACAACGGCGTGGTTAAGGTTTGGTGTAGGTTTAGGCACAAAAATAACTTGGTTCTTTGAAAGATCATGGTTTGGGTTAAAATAACTAGGCTACTTTGTTACAGGTTAGGGTTAACCCACGTTGATTGTTAAACAGTGGCCTCCCGATCTCCTCCATAAGCAGACTTTGTCGCTCTATAATAACGTCAAACTAGGCCTACCTCCTCCTTTATAGTCATAATTCCTACAACTGCTACAGGGCTTTGTCCCTTGGATGTAAACGTGTCTTTTTGGGGCACATGATGCTCTGGTTCTTCTTGGGAGGACTGTCACAACTTGTAGGAAGTTTTACAGAAAGGTTACTAAGTCTGACCATGGCCGGATGAACCTGTTAGGAGGCCCTGGGAGAACAATTTGCTGTTGGACCCTTACTGACACCCCATCTACCAGCCTCTGTGCAATATGTATGTACCCTCCAAGTTCCCATTATATCCAGTGCAACCAGTACTTCTATGCAGGAATAATAATTACTGCAGACTTAAGTCATTTAATTAAACACAACTTTATTAGGAATATGCTCCATGTGAGCACAATATAAGTTAAAATAATAAACCTATCAAAGCCAGGTTTTGACACAGGGTTCCTCTACAAGACATGGTCACAAAATTAGTGTTGCAGATTCCCTCACAAATCTACAATTAATCAAATTACCCAAACCAAGAGAATCTGAACCTGCTGTTTTTGTGGCCCTACTAGGTCTGGAGCCCCAGGGGAGTTGTCCACTTGGTAATTGACCCTTGGGTTCAACCTAGTAAGTTTGTTTTTGTACGTTTTATGTAAAAGTGACCCAGGCGCTTATTCAGACATTAATGTGATGTAAATTGCCATCACATTTACGTAACGATATCCGTGTCTGAATGGATATTATAGGTTGCTTACCCATTCTTCTCTGTGTCCCCAGGGGAGTAGCAGCATACTATTGCTGCCACAGTGACTGCCACAAGGGGCCACCATAGTAGAACACGAGATATGCTGTCTGAAATACAAGCAGTGAAAGAGGTAAGGAGAACAGAAGGATGAATCTAACATTTTATCTGTGCACACAGTGCAGTGTAGTACATTCATCTTAGGGCAGTGACAGCACCCAACTCAGTGACCCCTATCCTCTTCTCTACTCTCAAACAGTAAATTATTACTGTCCATTGCATAGTTACAAGGCTAAGTGCAAGTTATTCCAGCCTGCATGCACGTATCCAGCAGACAGCGCTGTCAAAGTCGGGTTATGTGGAGTGTGTGTGCAGTCTTATTTCTGGGGAGAGAAGATGTGTGCTTAAGGGTTACACTGTGTAGGATGGTGGGATCAGATTTCCTAATCAGGCAGCAGTGAGGGAGCATTGTGTGGTGAAACAAAAAAAGGGGGACAGAGAGGAGAGGAAGAATGGGAGGATTAAAAGAATAAGCTGAAATGTGATCAAATATAAGCAAAGAGATGAGATGGAATGGGAGCACACAGATGGGTGGAAACAGGGGCTTGTATTTGTGAAGAATTTCTGACAGCAGCTCATACAGCTCTTATACGATAGGGTAATAAATCAGAAGTCACCCTGCAAGTCCCCTCTATCAGTAGACTTTTCTACATGGGCAACTTTGCATTGATAGGGGAGCCAAGCATGGAGCAGAGCTGAGAGTTTCATGATGGGATGGCAGGGCTGTGGTTGTGAGATGACTGATAGGATGAGCTCCCTCAAGCACTCATGTTACACCTCAGTGGGTGGTGTTGACTAGCTGGCGGAGGCAGCGCTACGCTGTTGTACAGCTCGGTGCAAAGGTATACTCACGAACTCCTGAAATAGAAACACAGTTCAACACATATACTGCTTTTGTAGTGTGCTGTAACTTTTCTTTATTTATGCCCCACACCACAAAGGAGGCAGGAAGATTAAAGCGATAACCATAACCATTGGGAAGCAGGGGTGACAAAAAGTCAGAGAGCATCAAAAAAAAAGCTGTGGAAGGCAAAGGCACAAAGGCAGCTGAGGGACTGTGAGGATTCAGATGCCGTTTGATCGGTCACAAAGTTGCAGAAATCCTATAACAAGCTCAGCAAGCCGAGCCTGCAGACCGTTCATTTTGAACGAGCCGATCACTGGATGTTAGCGCGCAGATGGAAACAAAAAGCGATGAACCAAAAAAAGAAATGGAGATGCTTCCCTTTGAGCCAACACAACAATTTGTGTGATATTTTCGACCAGTTGCAGATGGTCACCAGTGGTGTTTGAAGAATTAGATTATTTCAGTCAATGAGTGTTTCTCACAGCACAGTATGAAGCCAATATGGCACTCTTTTGTTCCCTAAAAACATGCTGAGGAACTGTACTCCTGTCTATGAAAGCACCTTTAAAACACAGCTCCCATGGTGCTTTGCAACGAATGATTCAATCACCAAATCTGTGGTTCTTTCAGTCCTCGAGAGGTCTCTAGTGGGACCCCCAGCTCAATGACACATCTTCTGAGTGTAATTTAATTCACAAGAAATGATCCCAAGTAACAGTATGGAAGATTGACTACAGCATTCTAATCATAGTTTTGTCCCTCATCGCTATTATCTCCCTGCAGTTCAGCAATCCTATAAAAAGCTAAATAAATCATTCAAACACAAAAATCTTCTTATACGGATGCCTGGGACTGAAACTCAAATGATGTCTGTCTTACAGGGGTGATGACACTAATGGCTTTATGTGTCTGTGACATGAAAACAAGAGAGAGCACTCGCAGCAAACAAGGAGCAAAATAACTAGTTTGCGGTGGATATTAATGTGTTGTGATTGAGTCATGGGATTTCATCTTACCTTCCGATGAGAAAGCTCTGACTCTGCTGCAGTTGGAGCGTATTGGAGATTTATAACCGGACTCAGTTGTGTATCCATGTCCAACTACTGCCCCCTGCAGCATTTAACAGGGATTTCTTGCATTGTGACTACATGTTTCTTGGTGTGCTTTTTCATTTGTTTTACAATTTAAAATGATGTGAATGAGCAGGCAAGGGGCAGGAAAAGGAAATGTCTTACAGGGTTACATAGGGCTGCAACTATGTTTGCCATACTCTGTTGATTAATCAACTAATCATTTAGTTAAGATGTCAGAAATAGGGACAAATGCCCAATCTCAGCCTAAAGTGATCCTTTTTTGTTAGACCAACAGTCCAAAACCCCAAAGGTAGTAATTTTAGAATAATATAAAAGTGAAAAGCAGCAAATTCTCAAAACTGAAAAGCTAAAACCGAGATAATTTTTTTTTTCAGTTTCTGCTCATGGACCAATTCATCTTTAACCTTTTTTTACTTGTGTCCTTGTGAAATTAATCAATGTGTTGTTCTTCTGACCCTCTGCTTTGTGTAGGAGTCAAGGTCGCAACAAGTTTTGAGCAGTTCAGTGATCCCTTCTGAGCCTGTTTTTTTTTTTATATATAATTTTTTGAAGCCTGAAGAGGTAAAAAAATTACAAGTCATCCAAAGTGTTTTCTGATTTGAGGCACCTATAAACAAGACGACATAATTTATCAGTGCCTTGAAAAACCATAGCATCATCACTGAAAAAAATACAATATGCAAAAATATAACAGTTTACTGATTTTACACAGCTATGGTTAAGGTTTGGTTGCAAAAAGAGTTGGTTAGGGAATGATGACTAAAAGAAACCAGTGCTGACTATCCATAGGTAACAGAAATGAAAAACTGTTGTTGACCAATCCAACCACCTTGACCTCCCCCCTCTGCAGACTTTGTGGCTCTATAATAATCGCCTGACTTCCTCTTTTGCTCCTGACGGACAAGAGTCATAATTCTGAAGGCCGCTAGAGAGTTTTGTCGCTTGAAAAAGTGAAAGTGTGAAACAGATGTTGTTTTGGAGCAAAATGTATCTGTGTGTTGACCCCAGTACTGTGCAGGAGACCTTGATGCTGTCAGTTTGTCTGGGAGGACAGTCTGGAAACATACTGTGTATGAGAAGGAAGTCAAATGAAACATGATGTTGAGCAATTCTCAATAATGCACTAAATCCAAGGTGTCCCTCCTATAACTTTACAACACAGTGAAATGTGTTTTCCAAGTCCTCATCATGTGTCCCTCTGTTAACTGTGAATTTATCTCTTGTTACATACTAAATATGTGTCAAAGAAATCATGTTTGAGGTTGTTTTTTTTAACAAAAAATCCCTCCCTTCCTGTAAAATGTAAAACTATTACATCTTGAACTCGGGGGTGGACAGATAAATATATCAACTGTGATTTGGGGTCATAAGCTAACACCCGCCCATCATATAAAACCGCACTTGACGCTTAGCTAGTGTGGGTAGCTAGCAGAGCCATATCATAGTAGGAGGTGTGTGTTTGGATTTCAGCTGGCAAAAAGTTTGTTTACATTTCCAAAGAATGTGGTTGAGGTCTAATTTATTCATTCAACCTTTACCTCCTCCTCCTGATCTAACAACGTGGGTGAGGAATGTGTGGGTGAAGGTGAGCAGCTGTCTCCACAGCTCAACACTGCCGTGTATTCACTAAGCCATGCCCACTTTTGAGCAACACAATCACAACTGAAGGATCGACGCTTAAAGCCTTGCTTATTTTGTCCAACCAACAATTCTAAAACCCAAAGGTAATCAATTTTACAATGATATGAGAGCGAGAAAAACAGCAATGTCATCGTTTTTGAGACGATGGAACCAAAATATCTTTAGTATTTTTACTAAATAAATGAAAGAAATGGGTCTTACAACGTGTCTTCTGACCACATCCAAATGGCCACACTCTAAGGTGGGGGTATAAAACCTTTCGTCATAGAGAGGGGCAAGATGCAATGAAATGTACAAATGGGGATGATGGCGTACTCTTTCGGACAGTCTCTTCTCAAAGGCATGGTGTTGCACTCGTCTGTGCACCTAAAAAGTGAAAGAAGTAGTTGTGTGAAGAATGAAAAAAGAAAAGACTGTGTAATTCGGAAACTTACAAAGATTGTCGGATGCAGCCCTCAAATTCTGCCATTGAAAAAGTCATGGAGGAGTTTCAGACACCGAAACTCTGCCGATCTGCCGAGCACTGTGAAGCATACTGACAACCTTATCCTTGTTATATAATAAAATAGTACAGCAGATTTATTTACACCCTGCTCATTGTCCAGTGGTGTTAATTTGTTTCCTGGGTGAAAAGAGTCTCATGATATTTTGCCACAGCTTCACGCTGTTACATGCAGTTGAACATATGACTTCTGCATGAAATGGGCAGTGAATCTTGAGATTATACCCACAGTTGATGCATTTCACAATAGGCAAGTAAAATATCCATGCTGATAACTCTAAAATAGAATTCCTGAAGGAATATTTTCTTCAACACCTCAAATTTTAATCATATATTATTAATGCACTGGGGATATTTTCCTGGCACAGTATGCCAAAATGTGATATATTCTATCCATGAAATGCTTTCCCTGAGGTGTTCCTCCCTCTGGGAAGGCAGAAGTTGGCATCATGAGAAAAACTTTTAGGTAGTAAGAGTGTTAAATGACCAGTGCAGGGTCATCTCAATCCAATCAAAATGCTGCATTTTCATTCCAGCTTCAGAGTATGCTGGCACAGAAAGGGAAAAAAAAACTAAAAAGGGAGCGCTGGGTTTGAACTGCAATGGTGATTTTTGTCTTGATTTGCTTGTGGCCACCTGAGTCAGCATTTGTCACAGCGCATTTCGTTACGGACTGAGTCGAATTTATCTTGCCAGTAATCTAATTTAAATGCCGTAGGAGGAGAGAGTGGGCCCTGTGGCGCATACTATCACGGCACGAGTGCCAAAAAGTTGATATTCAGACCCAGCTAAAGGGACAAAGATAGAACACCAGCATTAATATTTCATTGGGAAATGCCATTTTCTTTGTATAATCAAAAGTGTTCTTATTTTGCAGTGGCATTTGATAAAGCGTTATCAAAACTGTAGCTGCCATGCATAAAAAGATACGTCTCTAGTGGCATCTTAATTACTGTGTGAATATATTACGCTGCTGCTGCTGTTAGAAATATTAAGGGGATAGATTATGATCCTTACTCCCCAAAAAATGTCCTTGCACGGTCAGGAGCTTCACTGTTCCTCTGAGAGAAATATTTAACACTCAGACGGATTATTCATGCACATGATAAATTCATCTATTGATCCGACTATGAAAGGTTTCCATAGATGCAGGCAGGATTTTTTATCCCTGAAGCAAGTCAGCCTCAACTTTAGGTCACATCAACAGATGTCATATAACTGTTTAACTTGCTGATTGCAACATTTTTAATGTTACCTGTTTACAGCCTCTGCCTCTGCCTCTGCCTCTGCTGAAAACTTTATTCCAGAAGTTTGATTGATGACATCTTTGTTGTTTAAAGTGTTGCATTAGTGTGTGACCGCGGTGCATATTGCTTCTAGGTGCTGAGGAAAGGGGGGTCAGGTAGTTTATTGGCCCATCACTGGTAGTGCAACAGTATTACATTCCATTTGCATTCTAATTTTGTACAAATCCACTGCTTGTTCAATGGGCCTTAGTGAGATGGATGCACAGGTTTATAATAAACAGGGGACATCATTATGCAAATGAAGGAAATATTACACCCAGGAGTCATAAAAACGTCTGTGATGTGTGTGGTGGGTGGTGGAGTCTTGAAAAAGCATGGCACAACACTGTTCATTGCCTTACGCAAATGTCATTATAGTCAGATTAGAAGGCAAGAGGGACCGAGGGTAGTGAAGCAGTCACTGGCTTGGATAGCAGACTGATAGGTTTGGCATGGGAGTCTGTCTGTAGTACAGCATCGGGTGCTGATTGCACAGAAGATGTACATGGCTTTTAATAATCAGATTTACTGAGCACAAAGCAGTTCTAATTGGTTTTAAATTTTTGCTAATTGGCATTTATGGAGAGCTGCTCAGCAGGAAAGAGGGATGGCGAGGAGAGGCGGGGGTTGTGAATGAGCGGCCTCAGCAGAGTCGCTACATTCGTAGAGGCTGTCTGTCAGCTCTGTGACTCTCGCACATTAACTCCTTTGTGGTGAAATAAATATAGAAGCCAAACACACAGTGGGAGAGACACAGCGGTACTTAGTTAAGAGCCCCTAGTTAGTATTCAGAGAGAAAAGTGTCCATTAAGGTTAATTTTTAGTCTCTCCCCAGAGCTAGCTTAATGGACAGGAGCTCTAGCAGCCGCCGAGTCCCAAACTGAACTGAGCTCTGACACAAACACACGGCTGTGTGAGAAACTTAATCTGCATCAGTGTGTATTAAAGCAGCCTGCAGGAGCCTCCTAAGACTTTACACCCTGGGGAAGGCACGGCGCTGCTTTTAGTGGCTTTACAGTACCTCGTATTATAGTCACAGTTCATAAAAATAAAAACGCTAAGCTAACCTCAACACAGATTGGTTATTCACTGCTTGTATTAAAACTATCAGTCATGTTGTCACTGTTTTCTTTTAACACATTCATCTTCATGGTCACAGTTGAATTGGGCTATATTAGTCTTTATTTTAGCTCACCGTGTTCATGTTGTATTCATACATCTCTTTATAAGCAGTGCAGCGGGGGCCTGAGGCCTGCTTGCTCGGTGGCATGGATGTGATGAATGGCTGCCAGGAGCTGGCACTGGCTGCTGATGGATGGGGGGGGAAGTATGCTAATGGCCTATTGTTTTAAGGCCTTCGCCCGCCATAACTTATAGCATTGTGAAAGCCTTTCACCGCAACCCCATCAATTTGTCACAACCCAAAAGTTCAGAGTCAGAAAATAAAAAGGGAGTAGGGAGATGGGCTGCAGGGTGATTTAAAGCCAAATGTGCAAACAGAGAGCCCACAGAGTGAAGTAGAAGGTGCTAGAATGCCTGGTGCACCATATGTTTCATGGCATGTGTTAGCATAACATACAGCTTGCTCTTGTTAAATGGATATTTTGTTTATAGTGTGCAGAGCGCCTAGCTAATAAAACATCTGTGCTGATGGCTGTGGGTGATAACTCAGTGGATATAGCATTAGGAAAACCCAGAAATAAACCAGTACAGATTATATTCTCTCTGGTTTCTAGGGGTAAAGGTTTCTACCGATACAGTATGTCACACAGTGTGTAAATGCAGCTTGTATATTGGCATCAGAAAGAGGGGTAGGCTGTGTAGGAAGTGGATTTGAACCCGTCGAATTGACACCTCTTCATTTCTGGTGTCAGTGTCGTACCTGCAAGGAAGCAGGAACATTCCTAAGAGATCAAGTCTGTCTGTCCTTGGCAGGCCTCCCTGCAACATTTATGAGTGGCAGTAAATCCATCTTGTCTGCTCTGCAGCTCTCATTATCACAGGTATTTAGCAGCTTTGCAAACAGACTGTTGAACTATATTGCATTATACAGAGATATATCTGGGGATCTTCCCCCAGAAAATTGTTAATTTCAGAGGCTGTTTTCCTGCATTCCAGTGAATTTATGGAGTAATTTTGTTGCCGACATGTGGAGTCTGGAGGACGGGGGGGAAGGGGGCACTGAAAAATGGGACTCTAAGGAATCTGGAGGGTTCAATATATGAGTGGATATGATAGAATTTTGTTCACATTGTTAACGTTTGCTATTGGTGATTTGATTTTCAAATTTGTAGTACTCACCTCAATGGCATAACATTGTTTTGAAAAGTGGGAGTGGGCACAATAAAGCAGGGGGGGTCCTCCACCAGAAAAAAAGGATTTGAAAACCATTTTCTGTGTTTCTGCATGCTTTTATCATATTCCCAGCTACTCTCTGCATGTTTAACCCTTCACCCCACTGAACAGCACATGCTGTGGTATTCAATTAGGGATATAAGCTATACTTAGAATAGGACTGGTAGATCTATGGCACATTATTTACAGCACTATCAACAGATAATGTTCCATTTGCAACTTTAATCACAATAAGAAATTTATCAAATTATGAAATATATATAATAGGTATAATAACTATGTAGAATATAGTCACACACTGTCAATGGTTTTATCACAATCACTGTAAATTAATGTGTTAACCTTTGTTTATGTTCAAGTCCAGTGTCTAGTACTCTTTATTATGAGGAGTACATTGTGATTATATCTTCTCACTGTAACTCAAAATACATGCCTTTTTTACTCCCTTTTAAAAATATATAAAAATTTTAAAAAATTGTATAGCCACCATCTGATTATCATGAATTTAATGACTTATACATGAACATAATCCTTCTTACATGTATCCATACTTAACTTTTAAATTTTAAGATGGTAAAAGACATCAATTAATCAATGACAGACAGAGATCAATTCATCAAACTTGCTGTTGTTGGCAACGTTTCATTTTTTAAAACTCTACCAGTAACATTACCACTCTAGTCACAAACTGTCAGCGACTCACAGCGCGAGACTGGGTCCACTTGATTTCCATCCTGGCATACGCTGGCGTCACATCAACTGGGCGGAGTTGATTCCTGCCGCAACGTTATCAGTTATATATTTGCTTTTCACTGCGTGAGAAAATGGACGTGTGTCAATTGCGTGAGTATCGCGGTCAGTGCGTGAGAGTTGGCAGCCAGTGGCAGCTGGTGGAAAATGTTCTGTTGGCATCGATGTAGTTTAGCACAAGCACCAGCTGGCAGTGGGTGGAAATGTCAGTTGTGTCGTTTGCTTTAATGGCGATAAAATCAGCGCTCTTTACTTCCTCCAAAATGTAATCCTTTAGTAATGACAGCATGCAGTCCGACAGCTCGTTTTGTAATGTCTCTGACTGCCTTTAAAACGGTAAGTTAGCAGTAGGTGCTCCTCCAGCACACTGTCTAGGGAGGCAACAAAATCCACCAATCACCTGAAAATGCCAAGGTTGTCCAAGGAGTCAGTCTCGTCATGCCTCCTCGCTGTGTTTCCTCACCGCAATCCTGTGGCCGCCGTCCAGCTGCATAGCGATGTTCACTCTGCCTAATGTGGCTAACGTTAGCTTGACAGAATTATCCAGGTGTGCCCTGGTGATTTCATGTTTTCTTACTTTCTTAGACAGATGTTTCATATCCCTCACTTCCGTAACTGTCCCTGCTGGATCTGTCCCCGTTGTTTAAAAAAGCAAGCACGGAAAGCAAAATGAGGCATTAGCATGACTGCATCCAGCTAGCTAGGCCTTTCTGGTGTACCATCGATGCCAGAAGCCTTGCATACATTGCTTCTCTTTCTCGCTAGCCTGCTGTCTGATTGTGAGGTCAGGTCGATCTGGGCCCAGCTCTTTCACCTGTAGCTTCTCCGCCAAAGTTCCCCTCTCAAACGGATCTTGGAGGAGAGATTTTACCGAGTTAGGGTTGGGTCTTGGAGGAATAACGGAATTTAGTGATTGGGCTCGCCATTGTCACCAGTTAGTCGCTGCTAGTAGGTCAGGACCTACTAGCAGTGGCTCGCTTGGGGCGAAAAAATAATCGCCCTTTTTGGATTAGATTTGAGGACACTGATAAAAATTTTATATCATACATATCTTTGGCTGCTACTCAGAGTCCGCCTCCTGTGGGCTGTTTTTTCCATCGCCGCAGAGCTGCTGAGACATGCAGACAGGCGGAGGGGACATGTAGGAAAAGCATGTATGTTGCGTAGATGATTTCCTATCACATTTTACCCATATTACTGGGTGCATTCCATATTTCAAACACACAAATATTGACAATTTGCTGGCAGTCTTGTTATAAAGTTGATATTGCAAATGCGTTAGCGAACACTCTCCTTTTAGCTCTGTTTTGGTCTCCACCAACACCTGAGGGAAATATCTGACTCTTTAGCTGCTGAACGCTCATCTGTGTTGCCAAACTTTGTCTTTCTGCCGTTTGGTGCTGAGCAGGTAGTGTACAGTAGGTTTATCAGAGCTTTTTTTTTGTGACTGGAAACAATGAAACAGTAAAATTTTGTAGCACCAAAACATGACCAAAAAGATGCCAAAAAGCTCTGTAGAGTTGAGGGGAACTGGACTCGGGTGGTAATTGTGGGTTTGTTCCTACAAGCAACCCCTTTCACATTACTCATTTGACCAATTGTTAATACAAAATGTTATCTTAAAGCCTGTCTGATCATTTGACTATCTGTGATCCTTATTACCAATAAGAATGATATGAATGATAAAACTACAAAATAAGAACCAGGTTATAATAAACCAGACGTATTCTTTCATTACTCTCGCTCAGCTGTCCTCATAGCCAATTGGTGTTGCATTTTCCTGGCTCTCACATCTCTGACAACAGCTAATCCTAAAGTAGCATCTAAAAGCTTTGGTGCAGTGTTCCAAAAAGGCCATGTGACTGTTCTTGGCCATTATGAAGAAAAGATGTCTGACAGGTTCGGGAGCCTTGTCTCCATAATACATGTCTGGCCTTAAGCTCCACTTCTAGCTCTCAGAAAATTTGAATGGCTGTCTGAGCAAACTCTCTGACTTGTTATACATGGCACAGTGTGTGCAGGCCCATTCAGCCGATCATGCCGTACTTGGTGATCTGTGACATCTTCAATTCATTTTCAATTTCCAGCACTTTCGAGAAAAAGTGAGAAAACATAGAATACATATATAATATGTGTCTATGTGGAGCTGCAGTGTACAAGGTATCAGTGACTAACCGGGACCATATCCAGGAGAAGTGGAAATCCTTTCAGTGGTAAATTGTGAAGCATTTCACAGCGTTCCATTTTGCAAGAGAATATGCCGTCTTATTTCTCCTAAATTTATCCCCTCCTAAGTCTCTCACTTTCACACCTCATTCCCTTTTTATTTATTTATTTTCTTCTTAATCTTTCTCATTTTACATATTCACTGCAGACATCCAGATCTGGGCAGATAAATACTCCTCATTGTGTTTCAAACAGGGAACGATTTGCATAACAATGAACATGATATGTGACATCAAAGACATGAACTGACTGAAGTGCTTCCTCATGAAAACACATTCTCTCTCTCTCTCTCTCTCAATTCAATTCAATTCAATTCAATTCAATTGGGCTTTATTGGCAAGATGTTAACATTGCCAAAGCATGTGTGAAATAAAAACATAAACAGAAAAAATGTGCTATTAGAATATATACAGATAAGTAAGATAATATAATAATAATAATACATATTGACTTGCAGTTTAAAATACAAATACAAGCGTATAAGTGAAAACTACATAAACATTGCAACTTTGTTTTATTTTTATGAATGTGTGTGTGTGTGTGTGTGTGTGTGTGTGTGTGTAGGTCATTCACTGTCCCTCAGGTTGTGGCATGTTGATACATATTGGGCAGCAGATCTACCCTGTCTCCTTCTCCTGGGAGGATTTTTAATTTTGAGAGGTCATTAAACTCTTTGAAATGTGAGATTACAGAGTTGAACTTGTTAAAGTAAACGTTCCTTATTTCACTGAATGTTGTACATTGTAGGAGGAAGTGCATCTCTGTCTCACCTCACCTGTCGAACAGCGACCACATAATTCTGTTTTCTTTTGGTTGCCAGGATTTTTTGTGTCTTCCTTTTTCGATTGCCAGTTTGTGGCCACGGAGCCTGTACTTGGTCAGGATCTGTCTCTGCTTTCTGTCTCTGACAGCAGAGAGATATTCTGCCAGTTCATCATCTCTCCTTAGGGCCAGATAACATTCTGGTCTACTTTGGATTTTAGTTTCTTCTTTCCAATTTTCCAATTAGGTTTCTTTACATTGCGTTATAATTTGGTCTAATCTGATTGGTGTTTGGAAAGCAGTGCTGTTGTGAGACTGGTCAGAGTGTGTCTGAGAGGGCGCAGTTAGTCTCAGCACCAGCTGACATAGGGGACTATTTCTGGGCTCAGCTCTTGGGTTTGGAGAGCTTTGGGATGGAGGGGATCTAGGGGGCTGGATTTAAGCTGATTAAAAAATGTGAGCGCTCTCTTTTGAATGTTAATCATCAGTGGGTCTCTGCCTGATTCTGCTCTACATGCATTTGTTGGTGTTTTTCTGTGTAAAATGTATCTGCAGAATTCTGCTTGTAAAGATTCTGTTGGATGTTTGCCCCCAGCGGGTTTAGCTATGATGGCTGAGTGGACCCCATACTGCACTACCATCCAGCGCAATGGGCTGGATGACACTGTGAAATATTTTAAGACAAATTTGAATTTGAATTTTAAAATTGTGAAATTTTCTCTTAAATTGCATTTAGAGCTCTTTGAGCTTTTTCTTTTACTGCATTCACTGCCATGCTGAAACTCCCTGATGCTGTTATGGTTATACCAAGGTAGGTATAACTCATACTGTGTTCAATGATACGATTATTAATGGTAAACTGGTATTTGTTCTCCTGACATCTGGGTTGTTTTTGAAAAATCATGACATTAGTTTTCTTCATATGTCTTGCCAGGGCCGAGTTCTGACAGTACTTTTCTACTATGTCCAGCTGTTGCTGTAGTCCTTGTTCAGTAGGAGACCATAGAACATGGTCATCAGCGTAAAACAGAGACTTCACCTCTCTATCTAGGAGGAGAGGCCCGGAGCAGCACACTGATCCAACTGTACAGCAAGTTAATTTATATACACATTAACTAAAGTCAGGCTTCAGTTGCAGCCCTGACGAACACCTCTTCTCTGGGTGAAGGATTCAGTTTGTTTGTCTCCAATTTTAACAGTACACCTGTTTTCCAAATACAATGATTTAACCAGATCACACATTTTGCTCCCTATACCACAATGTAAAAGTCTGTAATAGAGCCCTTCATGCTAGATAGAGTCGAAAGCTTTCTTGAAGTCAATAAAACAAGTGAACATCTTACCATTTTTTGTTTGGTGTACATGTTTGTTGATTAAAGTGTGAAGGGTGTCAGTGGTGCGGTGTTTTTTGAGTCACTCATTTGACCTGAGAGTTTAAAGAACACATTTATTTGGTTGTAGTCTGAAAGGTGGGATTGCTGTCTGACAGTGAATGCACTGAGAGTGGAAGGCTCCATGTCAGTGATTGCATAGTCTACTACACTAGATTCAAGTGCTGAGGAGTATGTGAATCTCCCTAAAGAGTCCCCTCTGACAAGCCAGAGGTTTGGGACACTGGCAGGGAGAGTCTGTGTCTCTGTACTTGTCGTTGTGGAGACTGATGAGAGGGTAATCCTTGTCAAGGTGTTCATCTTTACAGATCTTTAGTCTGCCTCCTGAGCCGATGCCCTCGCTGGACACATATGCATAATTGCTGCACAGAGTATCATTCCAGATGTAGATGGAATCAGTGAAGAAGATGAGGTTGTTCTTCTTCCTTCCTTCTTTTTGTTGGGCGTAGTCAGTGAAGAGGACCTCTGGGTTTTCATGGAGTGTCTTCTCCTTGTGTTTCTCCCTAGCTGTTCCACTCTTACATTTAGCAGGGTACTGAATCTCCTTGCTCTCTACTGTACTATATATTAATGTTACCAACAAGGATCCTTTAATTTTTCCTCTTGTCTTCATAAAGTAATTCTTCTGTTAGCTTCTTCAGTGCAGTTTCTCCTTTGGAATGCTGGGAATAGTAGCGGGTAGCAGTCAACAGCTGCTAGCTAGTGTGACAGTCAGCCAGTTGTTTTGATTTTAAAAATATATCCAAAGATGATATTTCCTCTTCTGTTCTTGATGATTAATGCAGTTTAGAGTCCTTTCTGAAGATTATTTGAAGGTAATTTTGCAAAATGTCCCACTTTTTTAGGTCCAAGTTTGAGTTGTATTCAAGAGTTCATATTTTGTGCAGCTACTCTCTCTCTCTCTCTCTCTCTCTCTCTCTCTCTCTCTCTCTCTCTCTCTCTCTCTCTCTCTCTCTCTCTCACTCTCTCTCTCTCTCTCTCTCTCCTGGTACTGATTCTGTGTCTGTTGTGGGATTTAAGACCTTGTATCTCTATAAGAATGAATGTAAACACAGATAATAACCTGGAAAATCCATTCTGTGGAGCAGCTGTGACCCTTGATTTTCTCCCAGACCCAGCAGTAATCTCTTCCCAGAGGACAGTGCTGAGTAAGATGTGCGTGCAATTTATTCAAAATAACTGGTGATGTAATTTGGTAATGTAGGCAGGAGTCCGTACATCTTTCAGCAACACCGATAAGAATTTTATCTCTGTTGGTCACATAACCTTAAATATACAGTATATATTATCTCAGAGGACAAAGTCATGTGGGAGTCTTTGGGGTTCTTTGGATTTTTTCTCTTTATTAGCAAAAGGAGCTGAGCATGGGGATGCTGGCCGGTTGGTTGATCTCACTGTCTGTCTGAAGCCCTGGACATACCAGAAAGTAGCACAGTTCAACCACACGTCTTTGTGTAATAGGTGGTACTAGAAGCTTGGTGACGTAGTGACTATTTGCAGGGGCTAGTTGTAGCTGGAGAGCTAAACGCTAACACTAGTCAGCTCTAGAGGGGGACTGCAGTGGTGGTCAGCCAATAGGGGGCGCATTCCCTTTCCTAAAGGGCTCCGTCCCAGCCATGCAATACACACAAATTCCTCACTAGCTTCCTCCATCTAATACATGTAAATGGATGTAAAAAGGGAGCGCAGAAGACAGCGCGCTAAAACCAATACAACAATGTTTAGGCGGTTTACTGTTGTCAGACAGCATGAATTTGCATGTCACAGTTCTCAAAACTACTAAAAACAAATTAACTGAGCACATTCGTTCCCCCCAGATTACACACCCTTTCAATTCTAATGACCCTATAGCCTTTTCCTTAGCTCCACCCTCAGGCAAATTTTTACATTTTCAGATCTACTGGTAAGGCTCTACAGTAAGAATAGCAAAAGTCAGTGTTGCTCGTTCTGTCTAAGGATTTGTTCAGGCTGATGACAAAGCAAATTGTAGGGGCAGCGCAATTGCATATTAAGTCCATGGGAAGACCATGCGGATTGAGGTGAAGAAGCTTCCATGCAAGTGTTTGCACTTTCCCAGAAGCTTTGTGCCTCCACTTCATTAACCTACAGAGACGAGAGGAAAAAAGTAAAGAAGCTACACACATGGTTGGTGTGAAGAATGCACAAATTTGCTGTGCAGTCACTTTTGGGAACAACAGTGTTTCCCAGCCTGGTGGTCGGGACCCGGACAAGAGGTTGCAAGATAAATCTGAGGGGTCGTGAGATAATTAACAGTGGGGGAAAGCAGAAAAAAATATATTTCTGCTACACAAAATGATGTTATTTTTCCAGACGTTCATTTACTTTTCACTTCATTGTTTTTTGTTTAGTTTTTTCTTGTAGTTTACTGACTAATTTTACTTTTTAAAACAAAAACAAGGGGAAATAAATCAAGGGGGAAACTGGTGACAAGGGTTTGCAAGTAGACATTGCTTTTTTTAAGCTTTCACAGACTAAAAAGGTTGGGAACCACTGCTTTACGGTGAATACCCACTAAATGTGACGAAATGTAACGGGAGTGGTATGAGAGCGAATTGTCTCTCAAAGCATTGTGGGATAGCAGGCAACGGGGGGACTGATGCAAAACCAACGCAGGGGTCAGAGGTTGAACTTTTCTTTTTAAAGATCATTTTTGGGGCTTTTTGCCTTTATTTGATAGGAACAGTTGAAGAGAGACAGGACATCGTACATGGGGCGGTACCAGGTGAGCTACCTGGACGCAAGCTACTCGCTAGCTTGTAAGTGCCCGCAGCAACAAGTGAGAAGTATCGGAGGTGATGCTCAATTTCTTCCCTTCCAGTGGGTCTTTACGTTTAAGGGCTTTGTCTCACCAACATTTATACAGTAACTGTAATATTCTGGACTGAAATTAAGTTATTTCCATTGACTTGCCATGATCAGTTGATTCAGCGTGTGGAGGCAAAGTAACTTCGTACAATGTTTTCGTTCAACTTTTGATGCAAATTCCCACCGCTGACTGCTGTCTTGACAGTATACTGAGAGTCAAAAATGGAAGAAGCTAATATATTAGCTGTGTTGCAGCAATCAGTTTTAAATAAGTCACACCAATAGAACTTTACTCTTTGTGTCCATTTTGCAAAAAATGAAACTAGCCACAGCTTGAAAGTAATTATTATGTCACAAAGTCTCCAGGACCAATTTCTCATGGACATGCAAATTGTGCAATTACTGTGCCACTTTCTGGTGTGACTGGCCACAAATACTTATATTTTTTGTTGCAGATTGGTGCATTTTCTCAATGAACATTGTTGCCTGTACCAGCCAACAGTGGAGCTTTTCTGAGACCAAAGACTTTTCTTAAGAAACAGTCACAAATGTTTGAAACTGGCTATGAAAAACCTTTTTACTGTATGTAGTTTGAATCACTCTTGTGGGCCAAAAAGCAGCAACAGACACTTTTATATGAAGTGAATTAAATTTAGATGCAGCTGAGTCACCCTGAGCCTCCATCCTGCTGCTCTGTTCACTTGGAGACTAAAGTTGTTAACTGTAAACTTAAAACTGTGGAGTGCAAGACACGGCCCATCTGGAACACTCACACCTCACACCTTTACACACAAATTAAACTGCATCTACTGTATCACAACATGTCACAAGAACAGTGGCCAGAAAGTACAACTGCAGACTGAAAGTGAGAATCTCACTTCTGGATGGTAATTGGAATCACATTTACTTTTCATATTTCTTCAGATAAATCTTTATCTAAAACTTGCAGATGTAGCCTCGGTGTATTTGGATACACAGATATTCACCCAAGCAAGCTGTGCTTGATGTAATTAGGCATTCTTCCAGTTTAATCAAGTAATCCCAACACCAGACACACACACACACACACACACTCACTTCCTCACTGTTTGAAAGCAACTCAATTTTCAGGCAGAAACATCAAGCAGCATTTTTGCCTGTAAAGTTCCTCTTCCCATTCACATTTCTGGTTATCTGCTCTTCATTACAGACTCCCTCTATCATCGCGGCTCAGAGTTGCTGCGACTTGACACCGCTTCCAGGAATGTGCTTCACCTCTTAGAAAAACAGCTGCATAGTCACCAGTCAGGATTTAGTTGACTTTTCCACAGTGGCTTTGCATAAATCAACTTTGGAAGTGATCCCTGAAGGGGGGGTTCACCATGGGCGCTGAACCGTGATAAAACCCAACAATCAGTTATTATTCTTCACAATAGTGGGAGCAAATTGCAGAGACAGCGCACTGTGCCTGAAAAGTAGATGAGATTTTTTGCTGCTTAACTGTGGGTCATCTCCTATAAGCACTGAGGCGTTTGGATTAGCTACTCCTACACTGCTGTACTGTGGGACTGTTACACGTGAAAAGTACGCATGACTCGGTGATGGCGCACACACAATGTAGGGCCTCGCTGGATACACAGCGCTGTTGATCAATATGTGTGATGCAGCTTCAAGTGAAGAGATACTTGGCTTGCTGACACCTACACAAAAACCAATGCTTACAGAGACGTTACTCTAAAACATCCTCCGCTTGACATCACTTATTTAACATTTATATCAACACTTTACCGAGCGGCTCTGATGGAGCATGTACAGCGTGGAGAACCTGAGAGGCTTTTTGAGGCTTCAAGTGTTGTACTGGTTTGCAGATATTATCAGGCCCATATTTTTATTAGATTTTATTGCAGTATGTCATTTAAGTGATTGGAGTGTGGCACACATTTGGGGCACTCCAAACATAGCTACAGACAACTGTTGAACCACCACTAAGTGTAAGTAAGTGTACAGGGTACATTAAACTGCAGGTAACCACAGCAACAATACTTAAGCTTGACTCCTCATTACCATTTAATTCATTGGTGAAAGTAACCTAACCGCCATATGTTCTCCCTTACCACAAGAGGTAAAGAGGCACGTAGATAGTTTTGGTTTTATGTGCAGAGGTTTTGAGACCTACTTCCAAAAGTTGTGCCCATCACCCCGACGCAGTGGAGGTAAAAGGAATTTTGTATGTGCTGCTCAAAGCAAGGCTGTAGCTGCCATTTATGACACAGAAGTCATGTCCTTAATATTATTTGGGGGAATTTGGATTTAGACTCATGGCCTCAGTATTTACAAAATCTGGGTACAGCCTTGGCTCAAACCAGTAAAGTGTGACATTTAAAAAACAGTGCCCCGATAACTGTGAGTAATCCACTAATCTTGCTCTGGATTACTTTTATCCATTTTTATTAGGGACTATTTCTAGTTATACAAGACCAAGGCTGTGTTCGAAATCACATACTAACATACTGCCTTCTACATACTCAAACAGTATGTACTACTGCATACTGCCTACCACTCAATGTAATATTTTCCAGGCAAATTAAAGGCTGTTGTTTGTTGTTCACGTTTGATTTAAAGAAGAATAAAGAATTAAGGTAAAATAACTATTCAAATCAAAGCTGGACCGGCATTTTAGCAGCTATGCTTTACCGAGAAGCAGAAGAGGAGGCTGCCGAGCTGCGGAGGCAACTGCAAGTTGGCTGGCTAGCTAGCTGCCCCCGCAGGCACTCGCGGAGCTACTCAACTGTGAACATGTTGGAGCACATTTTTGATTCGCCAACAATTTTCGTAAAACTGCCAATATTTGAAATCTACACAGTTGATTTCTCGCCTTAAAAATTCTCAGAAGTGATTTAGTGATGAAATAGCATATGAAAGTTGTAAAAAAATATATATATATATATATATATATATATATATATATATATATAAAATACAGTTTGGTGCTAGAACTGTCTATCTTAGACAACTTAGTCACACCCACTTCCTGTTTAAGCACCATCTACGTCCGCTTTAATCCCCGCCCACTCTGAGTATGGATACGAATACAGATCATTTAGTTGGTTAGAGATACAGATACAGATAATGGTGTTCTCGCATGAACACGTTAGTATGCGACAGTATGGCGAGTCTATCGCCATGCTAGCAGCTCTGTGAGGCTGTACTTATGCTGCATTCAGAAGAACAGGAAAAACAGCCCTTATTCTGACTTGGGAGTGTCCATGTATTATTCCAAGGAGGTTCGCCCCAGTGCTAACTTTGTATTCACACTACATAAACAAGCTAAATTAGCAACTTTCATTGTGTTACATATTTGAAGCAGTTTGTCACCAAGTGAAACTTTGAATCAAACAAACAATGTATAGGTTCTATAAAATTAGCTGAATCAGTTGTATCAGTGTTAATAGTGGATTTTATTCCGATGTAGCTGCCAGTGGTGGTGCATTTGCAGCCATTCTGCCAACAGTTTGTTGACATGTCTGTAGTTCTTATCATCAGCTGGGAGATTTCATTGGTGTCAGAAATTTGCGACTCTGATTTACAAGTTGGTGGCTGATGTGAAAGGTTTTTTCCACACAGCTGCTCATAATTACAGTGTAAACGATATGATGTGAACGCGGCATTAGGCACAGCGCTGTTTTGACATAAATGCTAATGTTAGCATGCTACTTACAATGACAATTCTAACATGCTGATGTTGAGCAGGTTTATGATGGTCACCATCTTAGTTTAGCCTGTTAGCATGCTGAATGTGATGATTCAGTGCTGAACATGAATGTCTGACCCGTTGTTGGGATATTTGAGTGTGGACCAAAGTGGTGGACCGACTGACTGCCAATTCAAGCTGCTAGCATGGTTAAAAGCCAAATTGTCTCACTATACCACAAGCGGTAAGCAATGCAGATAGTTCGGTTTCATGTGCAGTACATGTGAAGGTGGCTGGAATCTTCTTTTGTGCAGCAGTAAAATATGACATTTGAGAAACCACAACATCTCTTTCCAAAATCTATGTCCTGATTTCTTTGGATAATCCACACTGTGGACAGTTTTACTAGGGACTATTTCTTTTGCACAAAGTCAGCCCAATTAATCAGTTGTTTTCAGGATGTTCCCAACACTTATTCCTCTGCCAATAAAATCGCTAGCTGTGCAACTTCTGGCAGTCTTTCAGAGCTATAAGGAGACTAGGGATGCAGCCAGGATTTTAAAAACACTGAGGTTATGAGTTCAAGTCCCCCAAGTACACGCCACAAAAATCCAAGTCTCTACAAAATGTTTTACTTATTTAAATTTATAGTAATTTATTTATTTAACTGTTCGATGACAGCTTCTGAAAATATTATAACAACATGAAAGTCTTAATTCCAAAATCAGAAATCATTTTCTGGAGGGAAAATAGTGACTTGATTATTTATTTATTTTGCTGGCAAGTTGTAGTAAGATTTTAATTTAGTCTTTACTGGAATCAGCCCATTAAATACCTAACCATGTGTAAGTTTTCAGTTGTATAATGTGAACTCCCCTAATTGTCAGACTGACACATAAAGGTTTGTGGCCTTCATCCTTCCTTAGTAAGTGTTGCTGGAGTTTTGACTCTTTATGACTGCTTTCCCTTTTCCATGCAGGGGTGTTTTGGGAAGTTTCTATGGGGTTTTGGTGCTTATTTTACCATGTAACTGCTAAACACTAAATCTAATAGGGCAGAAAACTGTTGCTGTCCTGCTCTATATGTTCCAAAAATGTTCAAACATGTTGGATTTGTGGCCACACCCCAATCAGTGGTATCACAGCAGGTGTTTTGGCTTCGCTGTTTGGAAATGCCTGTCATGGCATTGCTGATTGGGGTGAGGCCAAGTGCAGCATGTCTGAGAGTTTCAGCCCACAGAGAGCAGTGCAGCAGCCCTTTGTGGTTTAGTCCTGATTTACCCATAAAGAGCTGTTAACATTGCCAAAAGAATTTCATTAGCCTGGCCGTCAGTGGAGCCTCCAGACCATGGTTTAAAGGCTTTTCAATCCTGACAAGAAGAGCACTGTGAGGGAAACACTGAATACATGAAACCTTTGACATGAAAATGGTCAGATTCAAACATTCTTAGCAGAAAATAACAGCAGCAGCTTTGATTCCAGAACCACACTTACAATGGATATATACACTTTTTTTCATGTATTTATTTTTTTCTATACAACCATTGCTGTTCAGTATCAGAGTTCCTAATCCACATTATCATATCCACTCTTTGTTGGTGCATAGAAACAAGGATTGACTCGCTTAAATGAAAGAGACATTGGTCATTCGTTCATTCTGCTGCAAGCACAGATATTTCTGCTAGTGCTTTAATCTGCTTTAATTGCATACTGAAGAATGCTATGACTGAAATGTCTGTGCAGTTTGTTTCTGCATTGAAAAAGGAATTGAAAACATACCAAATGAAATCTTAGCCATGACCTGCTTCAAATGAATATCTTCATTTATTTCAAAGATCAGCAGTGTAATGAGAGAGTGAATACTGGCTTATTTGAACTTGGTAGCCCCGATGCTTCCCTATTAAAAGCTTAGGGAAGTCTTTTCTCCTGTAAAACCAAAAAGGACTGTTTGAAAGCATAAATCTCACCTTTGTGTTGCTTGTATGAGTAAGTTTTCTAGTGCGGCGTATTATTCGTCTGGTGTGTCGAGCCGTAATGGGTTCATTACTGCCTCCTGTGGCTGGATTTTCCTCCAGCTCCAGAAAACACCCACTGCAACATATAGTATGTTATAGTTATAATTTGTTATTACAATATATGTCGAGTTATTATATTTTTAGTAAAAAAGTTGCCACGAAACTAATAATGTAACAACTTGCATAAAATGTAATAACATATATGCAAAACAGTTGTTACGTTATTCCCTCAATGTTTTTATTACATTATAGGCAGATTACTACATTATTAGTTTTTAATACATTTTTATGACATTATGTGCACTTATTACATTATCTGCAATTGTTGTGTTATGAGTTTCTACAGTCCCAAACGGGGCTAGGGTATTGCTTACCTTTTGCATAGAGGAATGATCCCAATGAGTTAAGATTGAAAAACAAAAAAGTGCCCCAGTGCCAAATCTGCACTCATACTGGCCAAAACCCTGAATTTAGGTATCAGAACTGACATTGGGAGGGAAAGAAGAGTGGCATTGGTCAAGGCTGGATTAGCAACCAGACAAAATGAGCAACGGTCCCTGGATCCACAGAACTCCGGGGGCCGCTGGCAGAGAGCTCCAGGTTTACTGTGTGTTACCAGTTTGTGCTTTTGTTCCCCCCCACACACACACACACTAAATTACAATATAAATTGACACGGTAAGGACCTTAGAAGCAAATTCTGGTATATTTCAACCTGGGGGGGGGGGGGCATTGTACTCACATCGTGTTAACAACAAAGTAAACACAGAAAGTAGCCCCCTGTAATAGCCATTATGGCTAACTGCATAGGCATCTACATCCAGGTCAGCTTGGCGGCTGACTTAATCACCCTGCACATTCATCCGCGGATGTGCATGTTTGTTTGTGTGAAGCTAACTTCCACTGTGTTTATATCGTCTTCTAAGGAAACTCAAAAACCTAAGTGTAATGGTGGATTATCTCGTGGACTATTAGGAGGACGATCGTGGGTGATTTCACTTTGATGGCCGACCATATTTATTCGAACCAGAGTACACAGTACATATGACAGTACAAAGTAGCTAAATCAAATGAAAGAGGAAAGACGGAGAATGGAAGCAGAGGCAGAAAGGCAACAGGACCGTCCCAAAAGACAATGTACAGTATGTCAGGAAACTGTTGGTGTTCCTGTGCTCACTGATCTCCACAGCCGTCTGAGGAGAGTGGGACCGGTTGATACCAGACGTGGAAAATCTAGGTGTGTCCACGGATGAGCGTAATTCCAGCTGTGTAACTACAACAAATGTTTGACCCACCAGTAATAAACACTAGCATCTGGTTATAGGTTTTCTTTGACCCACTATTAGCACAGTGGGCTAACGTGGCCATTCCAGGGTTAGGCTTAGGCTACTTTCTGTGTTTACTTTGTGTTGGACTCAGACACAAGTGTTTGAAATGATTCATGTAAAAATGTGGAAAGCTGTAGGAGGCTCACGCATCTTGCCCCATCTTTTGCACGAGTGCTCGTTCCCCAAATCTCTACAACAGAGGTGGAGAGTGCAAAGGGAGTATTCCAACATAGAAATTTTGTACACATTGCACAGAGAATGGAAAGAGCAGGGGTTAATATATGGGCCCAACAGCTAATTTCTGCCCTGGGGCCCCCTGGCAGGTTGATGCAGCCATGGGAATTGTGCATGCTTACGAAATACCAATGTTAAAAAATATCCATATTTAATTGCTATTGGTACAGTATCTGCTATACCAGCCTTCAAAAAGCTTCATCAGTAGTACTCTGAGAACAAAAACCCTCCAGGCAAACAACAAAAACACGACATGATTGGTCAAGCCCTGGCTGATATCAGTACGCATGTTCACTCACCTACTACTTTCAATACTAACAGCATCTCTTTGCTACATTAAAAACTCAGTCAGCCCTGTAATAGTATTTTCACGTCCGAGATCATCATTCCTCCTCCCGTTCCCATCCTGCCTTTATCGCACTCTTACTCATCATCTCTGCTGATCTGTGTTTCTCAGCCTTAATGTGCCTTCTGCACCGCCTCCACTGATCTCGCTCAGCTCCGCTTGCCTTATCCCTCCCTGCCTCAGCATATCTGCCCACCGTCTACACTCCCTGTAGTCCTGGACTTAGCCTGGCCCTATTTGTTGTTTCCCCACAGACATTTTCATTCAGATGATGTCAGGATAGACTCGATTCATTCTGCATTATGTTTACTCAAGGAGATACAGGCCGGAACATCTTTCTTCTTTGCTGTGATCTTACCAGGCTCAACGTGGCTGTCTTTAAATAAATAGAAATAATTGGAAAAACAAATTCAAATGGAAGAAAATAAGATAAGAATGTGGCAGAGAAATGATTAAGTTCTGTACATCATGGATTTACTAAGATATTGTGATTAAGATGCCAAATTAAAACATGAGAAACTGACACAAATTGCCTTTTAACTAACCTTAAAGAAGTGGTTCCCAACATGGGGGTCAGGGCCCCTCCTAGGGGTCCTAAAATAAGGAAGAGGAATCATACTGACTTCGGTGATCCCCAGACTTTTCTAGCACCACCAGCAGGTCAAATTTTTCACTTATCCTGTGAAATATCTACTGGAGGGATTTGGCACAAAATTTGATAAAGACATTCATAGTTCACAGATGATGAATCCTAATGACTTTGGTGATCTTCTGACTTTTCTTCTAGCGCCAGCATGAGGTTGACATTTGTGGCTTAGCTGCTGTATGGATTGCCATGAAATTTGATACACACATTCATGCCCCCCTCCGGATTAATTGTAATCAATTTGGCGATCCCCTGGCTTTTCATCTAGCGCCATCATCTGGTCAAAATTTCCATTTTATCTTTGGTTTATGGCCAAATACAAGCAAAACTAATGACATTCCCATCAGCCTCAGCTGTAGTTTTTGTTTATTGCTAATTGGCAAATGCTAGCATGCTAAACTAAGATGGTGAACATGGTATAAAAGTTGCTTGACATGCTGCTTAACATCAGCAAGTTAGCATTGTCATTGTGAGCATGTTAGCATGCTGGCGTTAACATTTAGCTCAAAACACTGCCTCACAGTGTTGCCAGCGTGGCTGTAAACTGTTGTATTAACATGTTTGAGCTATTATTGAGAATGAGCAGCCAAAGCTGTGACAGTGATTGTCAAAAGTAGCAAAAAAGCCGTGCACACCTCACTGAAGGTACAAGTCACCGCTGGAAGACCCACTATTAGTACTTTAGCTGGACCCAGCATGCACCTATTGGTCGTGCAACATTTTGGGTGTGTTGATTTTGATAATTTTATCAGGAGTTATTTTACAAAGCTCATTCAGAACCACAGAAGACATTATCACAGAATGAGCTTACCATGACTAGTAAGCTGACCTTTAAATGTAAAACCATTGGAGAGCCCCTGTAAGAGGGGTCACGAGCCAAAAACGATGGGAACTACTGCGTCAAAAACAGGTTCAAATGAAGGCTCCACTTCAGAGTGAGTAAATTGCTCTGTATTTCCTTTTAAGATAACCACAGCAAATTAAAACAAGCGATGATGCAGTAAATGCATGTGATTAGTACTCTGCAGGCTGTGCACTAGGAAGCAATAAGTAATAATGAGCGCCCAGTCTATACTGTCAGCACTGTATTCAGCTAGTTTTCGTCAAACTTTGTGGAACTAACACTGTGTGTATTTAACATTAAGAACAGTCCTTTCATGCTGTGTGTATCAGTAATTATCAGAGCTCTTGTGCATACAGAGCATTATTGAGCTGCCATGCAGAAGGTTGTCTTGGGTCACTCCTGCTATGGTAACAGAGCCAAATCACAGAGGGTTATTACAGGCCGTTTGTCTTTGGAGTGGGCTCTGTTTCTAGTCATGTTCAAACTCCACAGTTGGAGACGTTAATAGTGCATTTCACTTTTTAACCCACACATTCCTCCTTTCCTCAACAGTGTTGAGTCTCAATAGATTTTTCTTAATTACTCTCTTCTGTGCGAGAACAGTTTAGCAAATCAGGCATGGAGAATGAGTTCTCCGACAAGGACTTTAACAGCCATGATATTTCTTTTGTCATTCCTTTTTTTGTTCTTGTTTGAGATAAGTGCCAGGCTTTGCTGTGACACACTGATTGTCACCTGCATTACACACAGCATGTGTTCAGCCAGGCACTTTCTGTGAGGAGCCAAGAGCGGGGTTCTTATATGGTCTTAGAAAGTTTTGACAGGAATTCTACAGGATTTAAATATTTTTTTATGTATTTTGCAGTTAATAAGTAAGCTGAGACGGCGGCTCCCAAACTGGGACTCCCAGGGGTTCTTGGTGTTTTAGGGGTTTATAGACCCAGTGAGGAATAGTACATTTCTATTTTCCAAACTTATGTAATTATCTCCTCATACTGGTGGAAAGGGACTAATTTAGTCAAGTTCTGTATTTACAGTAAGTACAATTTTAAAGTACTTGAACTCAAGCATTTCCATTTTATTCACTTTATGCTTTTATTTAACTACAGTTCAGAGAGAAATATTTTTCACAGCTATAATATATACTACTTACGCTGCAGATTAACATTTTAAAACATATGATCATTTAATAAAACATGATACATTTTTAGCCGTGCTAGCAGTGTGGTTGTAGGGATGGTAATGTTGGTAGGTGGGTCGGTCCACCACTTTAGTCCAGACTGAAATAGCTCAGAAGCTATGGGACGGATCGAGATTACATTTTGTAAAATAATCTAAAATATTTCACCAACTATGTTATGGATTGTCACGAAATTTGCAGTTGTGAGTAAGGGGACCTTGAGTTAAAGGTTATATTGATGACATCACTTTTCCTATAAAATTATGATTGTGAATTACTCATTTTAAAATTTTTGACGGGTCCAAAATGAATGTTTTGTTTATCTCTTTGTTTCTGAGTGATAGGTCTGACGTTTGGTTCCTGCTTCTAACAAGAGCCAATAGTTATAATGAAGTTGGTCACGTGGTATAGTTGCCAGTTAGTGTGGAAAAAAATGGACACTGATGTTAGCATAGTATATTAGCTATCTTAGCTTAATCGTCTGAACAACAATAACCCATAAAATTGCAGTTCTGAATATTAAACCCAATATCCCAATATATTACCAGTGTGGCATGTCGAAGGTAAATTAAAGTTCAGAACTACTGTAAATCTGCTCATTATAGTGTTTAGACCCAAAACGTGACTTTTATTGAGGGTGTCATTTCATATAGCAGTCTAGCCATATAGCCAGCTGCGTTGAGCTCAACAGCTACAGTACTCACGTTGATATAAAAATCTGAAAATACTGACATGATCATACAGTCGCCCTTTCTCCCTGTAGCCATTGTTGCTGTGTGGCGCTCAGCTGTTTTTTATAATCCGCTATGAGATTTGTTTTCAGCAAGAAAACACTTTGAATAATGTTAGGTCAACACTAGCTAACGTCAGGTTTTACTGTAGCGGTCTGTCTGATGTGGAGCGCTGTGGGTTTTCATAGCATCCCTACGATGTAATGTACTGTACTTTGATTGGATTAAAATGTAAATATTTACCTAATGTCTTATAGTGTAAGGATGATTGAAATGTCATTTTACGGATAAGTGTTGCAATATAGGACCTCTATAATCATCAAATGATGGGGGAAAAAAGGGTTACCTAAAGCTAGCTAGCCATATCCTAAGATTACCATAGATAACGTTACATGAAACACCACCACACAATGTAATCTACATCTATAGCTAATGTATAGCTATATGTTGCTAAATGGATTCATTGCTGTACTCGACCATTCATTGTCTCACTCCACTCGACCATGAAATATGCAGGTTGTGCAACGAACTGGCAACCACTGCAGTGGAACGAGGGGGGGAGTGCGTCATCTAGTGGCTGGATGTTTTCAGTGTTATCAATAGCGCCTTTAAGTTGTTTTTTTTTTGTCAAACAACTTTGTTTCTTTTTGAGCAGCTTTAACAATAAAATGATGCTTACATGTTACTGCATCTGTAATAACAAACCAGTGATCTACAGTATGTATAAAATATGTATATGGCAAATACTTTTGAGCCTTCTGCATGATAAGTAAATAAGTTTGATACTACACATTTTACTGATAATACATCGTTTTACTTTAAAAATTGAAAAAATGAAAACAAGACTTTTATGTCTAATTGAGTACTTTTCCATTGTTGTATTTCTACTTCCACTACATTCAGCATGTTGTATAGTCCTACAATTCAGCACTAAATCAACAACTTCAGTTTTTTCATATGCAATGAGGCTATGTGACCCTAATGTTTGAGAAATCCATAGTCCATTACTCATACAAAGTTAGTAAGTGATGCAACTAAATAGCACTGATTACAGTTTAGTGAGGTGCTTGGAAAATTTGCTGCTGCAATCTGCAAAAGTAGGCTTTTGGTGAAAAAAAGAGATGAATTTAATCCAAGATTTTAAAGATAGTCCTTATTTTAACTGATATGATGGGTACTTGGAGAGAGGAAGAGAGGGGGGGGAGTAAAGAACAACATTGCCCTCTACTGGTCTGCTGAAGTGTTTACTAAAAAAAATAAAGAACACCATATTCTAATTCCTACAATGTGAACACAGAACGGTGAGGTGTGACACAATAAAACGTTTCCCCAGACTCAAAGACTATGAGTAGAATAAAATAAAAAAACGCCATTCACATTTAGTTGTAGTGTCTATGTAGACTGATATTGTGCCCAGTACAGTTTTGAGGTACATATACTTTGCTTAAGTATTTCCATTTTTTCCTACTTTATACAATAATATATTTTACTCTGTCACAGTTGTTTAACAACTATAGTTACTAGTTACCTTTCAGATTAAGATTTTACATACAAAACATACCGTGAGTTCATCATGTATGACGCATTGCTATAGATCTGACTACCCAGCAGCATATACAGCAGTTTTAGAATGGAGCAGAATTAGCTCCACCTTAACCTGCTACAACATTAAAGTACTGATACATATGCATACATATCAATGAATCGATAACCAGCACTGACTGATTATTCTGCTTTATGAGTACTTTTACATTTAATACTTTGAGTACATTTTGTTGCTAATACTTGTGTACTTTTAGGTTTTGAAGGCAGGACTTTTGCTTGTAACTGAATATTTTTAGTGTGGTGTTGCTACTTTTACTTAAGAATGAAATGATCTGAATACTACTTCTCTCCTTCAGTATGGCTGCCAATCACAGGAGCAGCTCTCATTAATGAGATTTGTTATTTAAATAAATTTGGGAGTTTTTCTTTATCCAAATTAAGGGTTGAAGGATAGAGGGCGCCTTATGGTGTACAGATTGTATAATCCTCTGAGACAAATTTTGGACAGGGCTATATAATATTGTGTATAAGTGAGTCATTAAATCTATAGTTCATAGTTACTAGTTACTTTTCAGCTGCTTTTTACTGAAATACACAAATGTATGTATCTCATAGACACCAGCTTAATATACTGTATAAAACTGCAGGATAACCCTCCCTTTAATTGCTGCCGTGCCCAACCCCATATAAAAATTTTAAAATATCCATTTACAATACTGTATGTGCAACTCATTATTTTGTATCGTCATTTTAATTTGACTTGTTTCTGTTATTTCAGGTTGGCCCATGCTCTCAAATCTGTAGCAACTGATCCAACTTCTTTGAATGGTTTAAGCTGTTTGAGCCAGAATAAAATAAATGCCATATTCAACGAACATCTATAGGGATGATTCGCATGAAATTGTGTCACATTTGATTTGATTCAGCTTTTCAGATTCAGAAACGCTACCTGGGACTTTAATCAAAACCACCAGCAGAGGGAGACAAAGACTGCAGTTTTTGGAAGCTGGTCCACAGAGTGGACTAGTTGTGATCATGTGTAATGATGTCACTGGTCTACAGTATGTCACCATCAACTTGAAGAGTTGTCTCTTTCAAAATGTTGGATTTTGTGGTTCTCAAATCATCAAGTCATCAAGTATTAATTCACTGCATCTGTGATTAGCCAATATTTTAAATGCATGACTACAGTTAGAGGATTTGTAAAGTCTGAGTGTTTAGGCAGTTTTTCTACCTTTCCCCCAGCAGAGGGCGACATATACCTGAGCATCCTTACATAATGAGACAGTTATGTTCAATAACCTTTATACAATCAGTTACTTTATCCTACCGGGAGACATCAGTATCTACAGAGTGGGCATTAGTTTGGTTCGGTGTCGTGTTATTGAAGCCCATTAAAAGAGTGAACAAACCAGTCTCATTATTTGTCTGCTCAAAAATTATCAAAACTGACACATTAAACCAGTTTCCTCATTGAGTGCTTGTGTTGTAGCTGAGCCCGCCTCCTTCCACAGTATAACTATACCACTCATAATATAGGACACCAATAGTTTCAACAGCAAGAAAACAGTGTTGTTTGTTATTTTTATTTGTTTTAGTACAACAGTTCAAGTCAACTAACCACGGTATCTATTGAGATGCGGAAGTGTATTGCTCTTTAGCATTCCATGTGTGGGCCCCTGTTCAGTGATGTTCAAGATGGCATCCATTTCCATGTGTGGCATGTTAATTCACAGCTACACAGCAAGAAGTCATGTGCTTTCAAGACAGCGCCATATTTTTACAAAAGCAAAGAATCAATCAGCAGCACAAAACATGATCTGCAGGAGCAAACTAGCAGAATCTGGGTAGCAAAGCGGCACTAAACACCTGCATGTATAACAGCCAACGCCTTGATCAAACCTTGTGCTACTTGTTTCGTTTGTTTTTTGTTTTTTTAAATATACATAAGTGCCGAGAACATCAACGGTTCACAGGAACATTTTCAAAAACGCACTATGAAACTGGCAGGGATGAAAGACCTATGCATAGAAACATGCTTCCTCAAAAAAGGATAAGAACACACTGCTAATTTTCAAGAAGGGCAGAAGCTGCACTGACAAGCTACATATCAAATGGATTAGACTCAACAAGGGGGGGGGGGGGATGATCCACATGTTATACCAGCGCAAGTACACTTATAGCAGGAGAATTGAAAAATTCACAAAGTGGAACTTGTATTTATTATTATTTCAAAAAGGTGGGTCGTGAACACAACAAAAATACTGGCTGAACAAAAAATAAATCAATCTTTGGATACGTAAAAAACCCTCTACAATCCCCTGTTTGTAACTTTCAGTCTTCCGAAGTGCCCTCTTTGGTTTCCTTGTTCTTTCGCACCTCTTCCAACTTCTTGTCCTATTAAAAGAACAGGAAAAATTAAGGATTAAATTCCAACATCCTGGTGAGAAAAAAAAACATGCAAGTTCATCCATTTATCATCATCTGAAACACTGACCTTCTCCTTGAATTTCTCATTCATCGCTGCCATAAGTGCTGTGCGGTTCTCTTTGTTGGCCTCCATCTTCTGATTAAGCTTCTCCTCTGCCATCTTACTGAAGTTATTGTTCTCCTCCATAGCTTTCTGTAGCACTTCCTTTTCATGCTCACGCTTCTCGGCCAAGTGCTTCAGAACCTCAGCTTCATGGTTCTGAAAAGGGATGTTAAACTAAAATGTTACCTCCAGCCCACCACATTTTCATTTCTCCAGCCGACATCCACCACAAGCACTCAAATGCTGATGAACTCAATTTGTCAGAGACTCAGATATAAACAGCTCATAGAAAAAAAAAAAAAAAAAGGGAAATGTTTAGGTTTCTAGGCTCAAGGTTTATTACACTGAATACATTTTTACCTTGCGTCTCTCCTCTGCAGCATCCAGCTTCCTCTGAATTTCCTCCAGTGAGACATCCTTCTTCTTGGGAGGAGACAGGGGGAAGTCGCCCTTGGCATCTGGGGCGGGAGCAGCCAGGATTACCTCAAAGGCTTGGCCAGAGGCCCGCTTGTCAAGCTCCTTGACCTGGATATCTGAACACACACAAAAAAGGTAATTAAAAAAAAAAGGCACAACGAACCATAATGCAGTAATAATTTACATTGAACTCTTGATATAACTCACCTTCAGAGGCTGCCATTTTAAGAGTGCGCTGCAGGTCAGTTTACCTGAAGGGGAAATATAAGAAAGACGTCAGATTAATGGGATTGTGATTCACTGTGTCTGTGGTGAATTCATATCAGATAGCGCTAAAACTTAGTGACCTCTAGCGGATGTTTTACAGCATTTCCACAAACCTTCATCTAAAAACAAGCCAAGCTAAAAAACCAAGGCACAGTGGCAACACCCCATGGCCGTCTTCAATACTGCAAGCAACCACCGCCCATCAATCCACACAACACCACTGGCATTCAAAAACTGCATGTTACACACACAATTGTTTCTTTCATCTTGTGGCAGCAACAACATTCAGATCAATCTGGGAGCACTTGAAGCGCTTCATCATACAGAGGAGAAAGCCTACCTACCGCTGCGTTAGTTGTTAATGAACGACACAAGCCACATTTTGTTGAAACAAAAGGCTGTGATCAGGGTGGGAACGCAGGCAGCGGCAGGTGCACACAGGCCTGGACTCGGCCTACGAAACAGCCAATATACACCATCCCAAATGAGATTAGTGAGCAACGAGCATATCCGGGGGGGGAAATTATCATCAGGAGCACCTGTTCCTTGCACCATGTGTTGGAGCCTCGGGGGGGGCTAACCACGCAGACTAAACATGCGAGGCGAGCCCGAGAAGCTGGATCCTTGAGCTCAAACGTAATGTCAGTCATATCATTTGAAAACTTATCGAGTTACATCTACAGAATCGCTGGAGCAATGGCAACAGCCATCATGCCATTTGGTCAAGTGGTTAATGCGAGTCATAAACTATCACCAAAATCAGATGGTGTTATTGAGTGACCCCTCCCATAATATTTCAAAAGGCTACCAACACACGCTAAATGTGGCATTTGTATAATGTTAGCTTTCCATATAACGCCATACACAAATCTCATTTTGACTTAAATAGTGCAAGGTTTGGTGAATGCCCACACCTTACCATACCAAATTTACACCCACGGTTGGCATTTTAGTGAACTGCTGACTCACTTCGCCTTAACAATGTCCTCGCTGACAATGACAGAACATCGCCTTCGTTTAGAGTCAGTTTCAGTGAGCTTCCTGGTGTCTTTAGCTCAAGCATAACAAGCAGCATCAAACAAAGGCGCATTTAACGGCAACGTGACGAACAGCTGCAAACAAAGACGGGCTGGCGGCAGTTGATTTCCACAAACATGTCGAATAAAAGCAAAGCTTTGCTCACACACACACACTGGTGTCGTTGAGGGGTGAATAATAATTGACAAAATGGGACTGCACCCCACAAATACACAGACATGAAAGAAGTCATCCAAGTCTACCTTCATCTGCCTGTCTGTCTGTCTGTCTGTCTGTCTGTCTGCCTGTCTGTCTGTCCAAACTGTGCCAGTGTCTCCCACCGTACAATAGGCTAACAACCCGCCAACCACACGCCACAAAAGAGCAGTAGCAGCAGTCTCAGTCTAATTTTTTTTTCATTGAAATAAGTTATTCACAATAAAAATAAAAATGCCGAGGTCGAAGAGATCCACCTACAACATGTCAGTCATAATGTTAGATAACGTTAGCTCACATGCTATGCTGACAAAAGTGACACATACCATTCACAACAAAAACGGTCAAGGAAAAATTCTACATACTATGCAAAAAATGACGACTAAAATATTAAACATGTCTCGCCTGCATCTCTTTACAACGGCATGAATTCAGCAAAGTCCGTAGTTAAAGACGAAAAATAAATAAATCAATCCTATGGACTTTTTCGGTTATAAGGATGCTGTCTGTCACACCCACCTTCAACAAGCTGCGGACGCTGTGCTCCTCTCTCACAGAATTGACCACGAGCCCTCTGCGCGAGCGTCTCGAGCGCGCACATAAATGGACCAAAGCGAGTGCCGTCACGCCGTCTACTGCCAATCATTGGTTGGCTCGCCCACTCCTATGTGCCTCTGGGAATTGTAGTTTTATGCGACTACGTTTAGACAATGAGCTTCAACTATTCCACGGGTTAAAATTTGATTAATAGTGTTTATTATTACAATGGAGGTAAACTGGGTGAGGCTGCAATCCATAGTAATGTATTAGAAAGCAGTAGGCCACGTAGTAGGCCTGTGGCAATGTTTAGGGTCACTGTTCCCTGTGACAGTGATTGTAGTCATTGCTCCACCCAGTGCTTAATATAATGGAGTTTGCAAGTTTCACTGTCACAAATGGTTTTTATTTTTGGCATTTAGGTTTTAATTATTTTTAAATAAAAATACCACTCAGAAAATGTGTTATGTTTGAGCTTCACTGTGCAGAATGGTGTCCATGTTTCAGATGTGCACTACAACAATGATTTTGTGACAAGTTTGGAAGAAATTCTTTTTCAAAGCAGAGTATTTGTGTATGTCTTAAAACGTGTCTAGAGGAGATCTTAGAAGTAACATGGCAGCAAGAAAAACTTTAACATCATTTCAGGGGAACAGGAGTTGACATCGTGATAAGACATGGTGTAGAAACGAGAATAAATAAGTAACGTAACATACAGATAAAAATAAGGAACGCATATTTCACATTCAAATAAAATCAAAAGGAAAACAATCCCATACACAGGAGCTTCTCAGCCATGAATGAAATCCAAACAGGCACGATTTTTCTATCTAAAAAGGTTCTCCAAAGAGACCAACTTCCAAACCACCAAGCTTCCAAATAGACTCGTATAATTATGTCACAACCATTGCATCTACCTATTCTTTTAAATCTGGAAACTGTAATCATACCCACCATGATGAGTGAAAATACATATTTGGATATATTTGGTATTTGAGATCTTTCCCCTAGTAAATAATCCAATGGTTTTAGATTGAAGGCCTAGATGTTGGAGCAGAGAGACAGCAAGCTGAGTTCAAGACAGGAAGAGACCACTCTCAAGCCCCTGTATCAACAAGCATCCACCATGGTAAAGTGTCTCTGAGAGGGAAGAGAAGGATGATGGGGTGTCAACAGGGAAAAGATCAATGTTATCTTACACTGAAATGCATACAGTTCTTGGATGTAATTTGTGACATAAATGTAGGTGACACTGGAAATTGTTAAGGAAATTTGACATGCTGCTGTGTGCTCACTGTTTGAGCCTCCATTCCTGGCACAGTGTTTGACTGAGACATGCAGCCAGCAGAAAGCCTCAAAGCAAACTGTCGTACAGAAATCTTTTGGGAGCAGTCTGCTGCAGCCCACTGTTCCTTTTCTGCTGATACATGTCAGTGGTATCAGCACAGCCTTTACTGTGTAAGTTAACAAAGCTGAATTAGCAATACCAACTGGTGCGTGATTTAAGGGTTGTACTGCTGCATTTGGAGGACCAATATGCTGGGTGGATCAGTGTACAGAGAAGTTGCACAACCCATTCTGTCATAAGCATTTCACCTCGACTGCTTAAAGGTTAGAAGGCCACGTTTAAAGGACTGGCAGGATGTGGGAGCAAAGCAAAGCTACAGAGCAAATTCACCTTAGAATTCTACACATTAACGCCTCAGAAAACAGCGCTGAAAAAATTGCCACCTCGCTTGCTTGTTTCTCATTCCTGCGATCGTCCCTTTCCTCCCTATTTGTCTATATTCTGACAAACAATTGCTCCGAAGCAGGAGTCAGCCCTGTGTGTTGCTGATTCGTTTCCAGAAAGCTGTTGTTCGTCTATCTTTCCCAGAAGTTAAAGTACCTCGCATGCTGCTGCCTTCTTCTTAATATATTAGTGTTCAGATCCAATTTAGCGCTAAACAGTAGGTTTTAGGTGATATCTCGGAATCTTTGTGGCTCCTGCTCCACAATTTCATACAGCTCTCCAATAAAACTGCCGGGCGTTATGTAAATGCCAATGCTTGGACTGAATTCAGCTTCAATCGACCTAACCCAGACTATTTGATTTCTGACTATTTTTAGCTTATCATTATTCTGACGACAGGAGGAGCAGATCAGTGTTTGTTCAGTCACAGCGATGCTGTGCCGAAAATATTTGTAACTACAGGACCTAGTTGGATCTATTTTTACTGTTGCCATGTGGATGTCATTTCATCTTGTGATTTAGGCCACTGGCTTATATTTTTGTTGAAAGCACTTTCAGTGGGATGTTTCAGTGCAGAGAGAGAGAAATCTGTCCATGCTGCACATTGGTGGATGGATAACATCCTCTCCTCCATCAGGTCACTGAGTGAAGCTCCGGCTGGACGGATCAGACGGTAACAGACGGCCTGATTCAGTCTCACACTTTACAGCAGCAGAGTCACCAACGGTGACGGTGCATGGTTTCACATCTGTGGAGAAACACAATTACTCACATCAGCACTCAGGCATGATTCTTCATTTCCCAAAGGTCGCTGGTACAAATCCCCAGGGCGAGGGTGGGAGAACTGAAAGAAAGGGCAAGATGCCTTTGAGCGCAGAAGCCGCTGTTAATGCAGTTGTTACTGCAGGACCTGCACACTGGTCAGCGATGTGAGAGGGCAGTTGGATACTGGGCAGATCCCAGTTTTAAGTAGTTCCAATCGGAGCTGAAACAATTAGCCAGTTAATCGATTAGTCGTTCAACAGACTACTGTTTTGAAAATCAAGTAATCGTTTGTAAAAGTCATTTTTTATTTTAGATAGATTAGATTTTATTAGATTATAAGAGGTTTTAGGATGAACCTCATACATGAACTCATTTTCAGTTACAGGATTTGAAAGGATGTTGATATAATTAGGATTTTAGATGCGGGCATGGATGTTATTGAGAAATCATTGTGATATGTTGATGCAACTATCACAACGCAATGTTCATAATGAAGAGTTACATATACTTATGTACAAAATAAAAATAAAAGTTTGCACACTACAGAGGAACCAGTCCAAACTTAGTTTGAGATACTGTGAGCAAAAATATCACTTAAAAGTCTCTTGAACGTCCATTGGGAACCCCCGCCAATCATGCACCAACACCACTCGTAGTCTGACCACATTCACTGGCAATATCAACCCGTTTAACAATGATGAAAGTGTTGTTAGCTTAGCATATAACCTGTTAAACAGTGAGATTATTCGAGTGAGATTAACAGTGAGGTGCTGGGAGGTGGATTTTATCGACTCGGCCATGTCTGCCATTGCTGTTATGCAGAATTATTCACAATAGCATGCTTGGTGTCATATACTGTAGTCTTCCTATAGTATTTTTCACCTATCAATAGGAGCCTGTGGTGTCCCGAGTGTTCAGTCCCAGTTAGTTCAGTGTGGCCGAGCTGCTCTGTCTTAGTGAAGAGGAGCAGATGGCGTTTGCGGCCTGCCAGCATCGGTCTCCCCCACTAACAGGATCTGTGGTGCTTCACGGGACAAAGACGGGCGAATGAGAGACAGAGACAGAGAGATGGGGAGGGCAGGGGGAGGCACAGGAGGGCTGTCTGTCAGCACAGTCCAGAGGCAGCACCAGCCAAAATTTGCAGATGTGTGTGTGTGTGTGTGGAAGAGGATTTAGGTCTTGGTTGAATATCGGCTGTGTCTGGGGGAGCAAGGTTTTAGACTTTGTGTGTGTGTGTGTTTGTGTTGTTGATTATCTTTTCATACATTCAGCCTCGTGGCTAAGATTCAAAAGTCAGTTTTGGTATTCAGGTCATTGCTTTGATTTAGGAAATTTGCTTACTCATTTGCATTTTTCGATGAGTTTTCAACAACAAAACCCAAACATGTTCTATGCCTCACTTTTCCAAAAACAGCTTGGCAGAAATGATTCATGGTTCAATTTGATCACCGGGGAGTAAAATGTGCTTGCTCGTAGTTTTTTTCAAATGTAAAGGTCTAGTTTATATGTTTGCAAGAAGTTTAGCTTTGACGTATTCGCGCTGCCTCCTCGGAAAGGAATCTCCTGCATTGTGAAAGTGAAACATTTTCACGCTGAGGATGGATGCTGTCCGACGAGGGGTGCACGGGGTTAACTGCGTGGAGATTTCAAAGCTTTGTGATAAAAAAAAGAGGACAAGTGGTTGCATGATGGGAAACACGGGGGGTTATTATTAATCTATGCATCTCCTACCGGGCTGCCACTGTGTGACACACACACCAGCAGCTGATCCACAGAGAAAGCATTCCTCCTAAGACGGCGGAGGAGTGGGACCCTCCTTTCAGAAGCACTCAGCCATCCTGGTGTGTGCTGTGGCTGGAGCTGGAAGCCTGACCCATTTTTAGCCCACACAAACACGGTGCGGGCCGCCTCCCCCCCCAGTCCACAGAGGCAGTGGGATCCAATAGTGAGCGGATCAGGGAAATGGGGGGCTGGGAGTCTGCATGTTTCCAGGCTGCGCCTCTATCGGTTTGTGCTGTAACAGGAAGCCTGGCAGGTGTAATGTTCGTCTCAGGGGCATGCAGAGAAGTGGCAGGTAGCAGAACACAGCAATTACCCATAACCCATTGAGGTACTGAGTATTGGAAGCGTAGATCAAGAAAAACAGTGACATTTGCTGCTTGTGATGAACGCTGATAAGGTACGGCAGAGAATTCAACCCTCTGAGTAATCCAACGCTGATTCACAAGGAACACAAAAGCCCTTTTTGTAAATATTGCATGCAAGACGATACAGTATGTCCTCTGTTACCATGACGCTAAATCTATAGGGCAGTCATGTTTAAATGTAGTGATAACTTTTATGTAACTGTGGGTTACATAATCACCAACTCAGCTGCTCTCCTCTCTGGGAGGCTGCAGGCTGTCTGGAAGTGGTTTCAGCATCCCTGCCCCCACCCCCATTTGCTCTGCATGTGTGTACTCTGTGTGTGTATATGTCTGAGTGATGTATCCTCATGTGCAGAATGTACTGTAGAAATATGTTGTGTTGTTATCTCTTTGTCTAAAAGTGGATAGCAAAAATCATTGAAAAAAAATGATACTGGGCAACATTTGTGACCTGTCAGATGATATTGAATTATTGCTCATTCTTACTCTTGGAACTTGGTGTTTTTCTTAAATATATCAAAACGAGTGCCAAAAGACTGTGCGATGAAATAAGAAAGAAAAACACCACAGCAAACAGAATAGAAGAAACACATCACAAAGCTACTTTTTTTTTTTTTGCTCTCCACTAAACATGACCATCTCCAAGATAAATGGGTGTATCCAGTAGATGTGGCATGATAAAGATAAATGCCTTTCATATGGTTCCTTATGCCAAAAAAAAAGTCCAACAGATCAACTATCAACATCTGTGTTGGTTAGGCCAGGTTCTCAAAGCGCACCTCAGTCATATTTGAAAAGGGTCATTAAGATGGAATCCACAAAGGCAAACTGAGGCAGGAGGACAATAACAACTGAGCAGGCACAGATGAATCTTTCCTGGGGTGAAGCCCAGCATGTGGCCCAAGACAGGAACAAATGCGAGTGATGGTCAAAGTCTCATGTCCTGCTGTGAATATAAGTCAGTATGTGGAATACATGTATGCATGGGCACCTGGTTATGTTTTAAAATGGGGGAGCAAACTTGGAAAGATACATAATTGGCAGGGGGTCTGTGGGTTCTCCCCCAGGAAAAAAACAAAAACAAATTTAAAACAAATTTCCTGCTTTTCTACATCACCTTACCTGACCTTTGGTAACAATAGAGGATAATTCCCAAAACATAAAAGAATTATAATTTCGTATAGGCCCTACTCAATCTTAGATTGATAATAATGACACATTATGAGACTGTGTGTTCCTCACTTTGTTGAATGTAACTGCATGGCTCATAAAATCCCATTTGAGCCAGTTGAAGCAGGGTTGGATGGAAAACATGCGTGCTCTAATAGAGGTTTGGGAAACACTAGTCTACGTTATTCTGCTGTTGTGTGGGGCGAGGGAGAGAGCGGGGCAGCAAATTAGCCTGAGATATTAACAGAAATTGGATCAAATCACAGAGGGGATGTAGTGGTAAAATAAAAGGTGGGTAAATGTCCGCTGGCTAAACTGTCCAGTGTTAAGTAATAGTAAACTCTAAAGGTGAGTAAACCCTATGATGCATTTGAAAAAGGTGGGTAAACTGTGTTTATGAGTGTTTACCCTCCACTGCATCCCAAATAATCAAATCATCATGGCTAATGTTGATTTTAGGTGGAAATATTAATACAAGTTGACAAGCAGGTGGGTGTTTATGGTCTTTTATAGATACTTGCATGCACCTGCTGACCCTTGAGGTCAAAGCAATTGCCCCTGTCAAGATCCAGATCCCCAACCTCAGCTAGCACCCCTTCCTCAGTGGTTTGCAGTAAAGCTGTCCCATTAGCAAATCATTTGGTCTCTGCATTACTCCTCCTGCATCACCCCTCCAGCCCAACCCTTGGTGTCGACCTCCCACTGTCCTGTCGCCTTCAGTCCGCACACAATAGTCCTGTTTTGGGTTTTCTCCCTAATGAGGCCCAACAGATGGGACTTACAACCACTGAAACAGCAGGCGGGGACAGAGCTGAGAGTGATAAACCTTTTTGTTGCAGTTGCCCAGAGAGAACAACAGTGCATGACACTGTACAGTAGTTTGTACAGCTATCACGAGAGAGAACATCGACCGGTGGTTGATGTTAGCTTTAAATGACTGGCTTAATAATCCATGCTGGCAGCACGGAGGATAACAGCACTGTGTTGGCTTTGCCTCATCCGCAATTTCTGAAAGTAGACATTCATGTCTCAGTATAACAACTCTGCCTTAAGACAGCTATTGATTGTTATCCCTTATGAGTAATCAAATCTAATCAAATTTTTCTGTGAATTTTCAAATGTACACTCAGTTTCCAGTTATACACCTAGCTCATTCCAGCTGGAGCAGGAAGGTGATTAGTCTAGCTTAGCATAAGGCCTGGAAGCAGGGGGAAACAGCTACCCTAGCCCTCTACAGAGTTATGCCTACTACAATGGCTTAATATGCCTACTCTAAAGCGTACTAATTAAAACACTGTATCTTACTCAAACAGAAATGTAAATGACAATTTGTGTTTTTAGGAGGAGATACATGGTGGATATTTCTTTGACGAACAACAGTTTATCCACCTGGTATACAGTATATACACACATATCCGGCTATAGCACGGCTTGCCAGTTGGTGAGCCCAGATTTTAGTATAGGTCTCTATGGTCTCCGTACAGACACAATAATACCACACTTGGCAACCTCAATGTGACAAGACTCCAGGAAGTCATGCTATTCCCCCCAAGAAAATAACAGAGCTAGCTGTTTCCTCCTATTTAAGCTATATTTATACTTCTGCATTAAGGGCTTATGCATGCTTAGGCAGCTACATGCATAGGCTCCGAGGTTACGTCGTAGGCTATACTGTAGCTGACGTGCACCTCCTATCAATGATGTTACCTGGCAACGTATCCTCATACAACGGTTTGTAGATATCTTACGAAAAGTAACGCACCATTTTTCGTGCATAATCCTACGAATGTCCAGCAACCAGCAACAGGCGTACCGGACCTTCGTCGTCATGGTAACAATAAACACGTGGTTAACGTTGTGAAATGGTTGTAGTTTGATTAGGTTTAGGCACCAAAACTACTTGGAAAAGACGGTTACGGTTAAAATAAGTAAGTTATGTAACTTAAAATATCACAATGTTGACTTTTGGTTTCACACAGGATACGAACCCCGGTCTCTCAGGTGAAAGTTCTCGGGTGAAAGTCCTTTGTGAAGTCCTTTTTGTCCAGCCTCCATCAGGTGCAATCCCATGCTCAACTATAAATCAAAACTTATGCCAGGGGTATCTGCAATGGGACTCCCGTTAACCCCTTGCATCGACTATAAATCCAGCTTTACAGTCTTTATGCTAAGCTAGGCTAATCACCTCCAGGCTCAGGCTTCGTACTTAATGCACAGACATGAGTGTGGCATTGATCCTCTCATCTAACATCAGAGAGAAAGCAAATTAACAGATTTCCCAAAATGTTTAACTATCTGTTTAAGTCTGTGAATTAAGTTAATTAATAGTAAAACAGTAATAAAATAATACAGTGTAGTAGTCTGGTCTACTCTTCATACTATTCATTTGTCCATCTAGGTAATTATAATTGTTCTATATTTATGTAAATTGGGCATGGAGACAATTCATAATTTATTAGAATAAGATTATTTTAAAATAGTTTAAACTCTCTTTTTACATTTATTTAATATATTGAATATTTTTGCACCAGAATTAAACCACCCAAGTCACAATGCATTAGCACATTACTGCAATATTTTTTTTTTACAATTCTCTTAAGAATGCACAGTTAAGGCGGTACCATAGGACAATAGATGATAATGGTTTACAGCTTGGGCTTAAGTGTTGCTTAGACTTTTCTTTGTCTTCATTTGCTGTTTTTATTTTTTGTATCATGTCACAATAAAAGGAATCTTTTCATGTTTGCCAGGTTGATGCCCTTTCTGGCCAGCGTACAGGATCCTTTCCCATTTTGACAGTGCTTTTAAGCAGCATTTTTTAGAATTCAGCTCAAGCCCTCAGACCTCTTAACTTCGAGTTGTACTCTTTGTTTGACATTTCTTTGCTCTGACTTGACTGGGGAAGCTATCTAGTCTGAAAAGACGGTGAAATGTAGACGGTAATACTTTGATGTCCTCCTCCATATTCATGCTTTAGATAAATATTTCATTTTGGTGTTGCCCTGATGTTTCCCAGTAATGTACTGTAGTCGTCCTAGGCACAGCCGATGGTGAAATAATAGCACTGCCCACTTGGGAGCGGTTGTTTTCAGCACAGTAAAAGCAGTCTGAGCTCCGGAGCCTGCTTAAGACCAGAGGGGTGGGGTTATTTTTTTGGGGGGGGGGTGGCAATTGCTGACTGAAACATAATGCGGTGGGGGCATAGATGGGACTACTTGGTGCTGAATCAGGGCTTGTTACCATCACAGGGCTCCACTGGGACTGTGATGTCAGCCCCGGGACAGAGGGAGGAAGGGAGGCAAACAAAGGGATGAGAAGGACGAGAGGGAGGTGTAGGTGGGGTGGGGAAACCACAGGGGGATTGACAAAGAAGACCTGAAGAGATGATCCACAGATGGCTGCTGGAAGCTGCAGGCTGAATATCAATGGAGATGTATTAGAGAGCTACAAATCAGATTTTTGTACCCCGTGATGAAATTTGTTTTCTGACTAGAATGATACATTTTATTGATTTCTTCTGAATTACACTGATTGGCTACGGAGCCCCCTGAAGGTCATGGCAAGAATTTTTTTGAGGACTACTTTTGCATTCCCTCACGATATGTTTTGCGTTACCTCGCAATACTTTTGCATTACCTCGCGCTACATTTCTTCTTCAATTCATTCTGAGCCATATGTCTTTTTGGAATGGAAGGTAGTGTGGAGATTCTCAAGTTAATGCATCTAGCATTGTTTATGGACACCTCACCTTATATGATGTCTACGGAGCCCCCTAAAGGGGACAGCAAGAATTTGTTTGAGGACTACTTTTACATTCCCTCGCAATACTTTTCTTCTTCCATTCCTTCAGAGCCATATGTCTTTTTCCACTCAGCTGCTCCCATTGCAACTCAACAGTATATCAGCTCACTGAATTTCACTTTGAACTGGGCATTAAGTATGCTGATATAGTATATGGTACATCATCAAACTTCTGGGTAGAAGCTGTATGTATAAGGAACATCAATTATTGCTCCATCTACCAAAACCTGTTTCAGCATTGAAGGTTACTTTAATTTGTGCAAAGAACAGAGGACCCTGTGCAAAAACACAAAAAGCTTTCCATCTTGCGTTGGTCTGCAGTCCTGATGTATCTCCGCAAGTGGTTCAATGCTGTCAGCTCTTTCTGTGACAGAACCACAGACTCTGACTGTTTGCAGCAGTCACATTGTTTGTTGCTTTTTTTTTTGACTCGTACAAATACAGCACATTAGCTTTATGAAGTAGATTCAACTGCACACCTGTAATTCCACCTCTGGAGACGTCTCCTTTTCCTCAGTGAAACCCCTCTGGGGTCCAGTCCAGTACAGAGCACAGTAACTGTTCACGAATGAAACCGACAGCATCCTGCAGATCACCGTACTGCTTTCTTCTGGACAGACCTCTTGATCTAAGAATTTGTTTAATTTTACATTCACTAATTACATAACCAGCAGTAGTACTACTGTATATCAGCATACTTAATGCCCAGTTCAAAGTAAAAATTCATTGTGGTGATATACTGGGGCGTTGTAGAGTGGAAATAGGCACATGACTCTGAAGGAATGGAAGAATAAAAGTATTGCGAGGGAACGCAATAGTAGTTCTCAAAAACGTTCTCGCTGTGACCTTTATAGCGCTCTGTAGATTGGCTTAATGAGGTGGCGCTAAAACATTTTATTTACATGTTACTGATCTGCCTCAGCCTTGGAAACATGTTTACAGTTAGATTAGTTCTGAGGTGGAGGGAACTCTGTTTGTGTGCTGGTGAGCGATGATCATAATCCCAATCTGGGCGATTAGTGTTATCCTGATATTATCATACCAACATCCACTCATACAAGCCAGATGTCTGCATGTGAGGCTCAGCTCAGTTCGTTTCAGAGTATTATCTCAGCCTGTCCAAGCGTTTTAGTTGTCCTTAGCTGTCATCTCTTAGACATGACACTGATCTCTTTAGCCATGCTGTGAGATGAAGAGAATCCCATACAGCTTTCTGTAATTGATGTATGAAATTAAATAAAGATGTGGAAGGAGGAACCATTGTGGCCTTTGTTATCTCAACATATAACTTTGACTGCGTCTCTTCAGTATGAGCATTTACAATAAATTTTTGTTCCTACAAGTCTGCAACATGCAGCAGATTAGGATTTCCAGTTTCAATTTGAATAATCAAACAAAGGTAGCATTACAGCAAGGCATGACAGGTGAAAATGGCAATAGCGCCACTATGGGGTTCACATTAGTGGTTTTCAGTGAAATGTCTCAACAACTATTGGATGGATTGCTATGAAATTTGGTGCAAACACTCATGTATTAATGCCATAACATTGTCATTGTGAGCATGTTAGCACAGTGACGTTAGCATTTAGCTCAAAGCACCGGTGTGCCTAAGTACAACCTCACAGAGCCGCTTGCATGGCTATAGACTATAGTGCCAATGGCTCCCAGGAGACTGTCTGAAAGAGTACGCCGTCATCCCCATATTTAGATGATCCTTCAAGTGAGGATCAGGTATAAACACTTTGACTTCCTACGTGGTAGAAAAACACGTTCTACGAGCATAACTTGACCCTTGGTCTCGTTCTTTTTCTGGTGGATAACTAGTCAAACTGTAGGCAAGACGTATTTTCAGCGCTGTTACAATGGAGCTTGATTGCATTTCATCAAGAGTCACACATAGTTAAATTCACGACAGGTGTGGTAGCCGTATCCACAAACCCCCATCTGACATGCTCAGGCATGTTCAGGAACACCATATGGGCACTGAAAAGCATTATGGGATATGTAGGTACTTCATCCTAAAATTGTTCCTGGAATACGTTAGACATCACAGATTTTTGATGTCCTGCAAGAGGTGTTTGTTGTTCCTTTGAGAGGGCACTGCAGCTAGCTTTTGAACAGTTAGAAGACATAAAATACAAACAGTAAATGCTAGTTCAATGTGCTCTGCCCACTAAAAGTCTATATAAGGCAGTCTGCAGAGTATAGCTAACAGTAAATCCACTGACCTATTACTGCACAGAGAATATTGATGAGATGGAAGAGGGACAGGGGCAGTCCTCCCTCAGAGGCTGCTGCTGAAGATCACCAATTAAGAACAGACTTCAGCTGAAAGACAGAGGAGAGGTCAGGATTTGGGAGTGGGGAAAGTCTGTCCCTTTCATCTGAGTATAATTTTTATCAAGAATATGCTGGGGAAGAGGAGGGAGATGGGACATTAGAAAGGCCAGACATGCCAGACCGCAGTGATAGCACCACATACTGTTTGTGCAAAGTGACTTGGTCTCTGTGAGAATGGGGTCAGGCTAATGCTCGTTCCATCTTATTGGGAGAGAGGGATGCCAAGCTGAGCTGTCTGACAGAGAGCTTATGGAGAGAGAGGAGTTGCGCTATCCCACTGTGTATGTGTGTGTGATGCCAGGCTTACGCTGCCAGTCTCCACCCCGTCACTGCTTGGGTGATGTCATATGTCTTTGTGTGTGTGTGTGTGTGTGTGTGTGTGTGTGTGTGTGTGCGAGCATGTGTGTGTTTCAACCTTGTGATCCAGCGCTAGACAAAGAATGAAGCCACTGCCAAGCTTGGATGCACTGGAAGGAAGGAAGAGGGGAGGCAAATTTAGAATAAAATCTGATTGGGAAATTGCCAAATTGACCTAATTTTTAGCACATTAGGTTTGTTCAGTTTCAACCCCCCTCATTTCTTGACAGTCTTGGTATTTTCCGTACATTGAGGACAGAGGATTAGAATGGTGTTTTAGTTACACTTATTTAACTCGATTAATGCTTGGCTACTGCTAAGCAGTCTGTTCATAGATTAAACAGCGAGAAAGTTCTAATCACTGTCTGTCAATCTGCTTAATTGTCAAGCACCGAATTCTTTGAGCTGATTGTTTTCCATCTTACAGTTCATGATCATTAAAGACTAAGTCTGTTATTGTATATGTGTCTTATTGTCATGAAATCCAATGACAAGAACAAAACCAACAATGTGTCTCTCATCACTTTCTGTGGCCCTCTGCCCAGAGACCTATAAAAACTTGTCACAAATGTAAAGTTTCACAAAAAGGCGCAGTAATTTCCTAAAACAGCTGAGCACTGTAGTTTCCAGCAAACATAACTCAAGCAGGAGGAAATGATGCATTTGGTGGGGACTATTTTCATTTTGAGACACCAGGACAGTGTATGTTGGTTTGTACCGAAGATTTACATCTTGAGGCAGAGTGCCACAGACAGGGTAGGGAAATCAGAAAGTACAGATGGACTAACGCATTGTTGGTTTTGGTCTATATAATATTTTGGTGGTGAATGATAATAATAAATGCAGCAACATTGCTTTGGAGTTTTGTTGAATTGATTCTCCAGCAGCTCCTGTATCGTGTGTTTCTGTGTTTCTCCCTCTCTCTTTTACTGTCATTTGCTCTCTCTCACGTCTGACATCTCTTTTTCTTCTCCATCTTTCCTCCTGAGGCTCCTGTGTGTTGGAAATGGCACATTGACTTCCACGTGAAGGCTTTTCTATTTGCTGCCTCCCTGCCTGCATGCCTGTCTGCCTGCCTGCCTGCCTGCCTGCCTGCCTGCCTGCCTGCCTGCCTGCCTGCCTGCCTGCCTGCCTGCCTGCCTGCCTGCCTGCCTCCCTGCCTTCCTGCCTGCCTGCGTCCCTGCCTCACTGCCTTCCTGCCTACCTGCCTGCCTGCCTGCCTGCCTGCCTGCCTGCCTGCCTGCCTCCCTGCCTGCCTGCCTCCCTGCCTCCCTGCCTGCCTGCCTGCCTGCCTGCCTGCCTGCCTCCCTGCCTCACTGCCTTCCTGCCTGCCTGCCTGCCTGCCTGCCTGCCTGCCTGCCTGCCTGCCTGCGTCCCTGCCTCACCTGCCTTCCTGCCTACCTGCCTGCCTGCCTGCCTGCCTGCCTGCCTGCCTGCCTGCCTGCCTGCCTCCCTGCCTGCCTGCCCTGCCTCCCTGCCTGCCTGCCTGCCTGCCTGCCTGTCTGCCTGCCTGCCTGCCTGCCTGCCTGCCTGCCTGCCTGCCTGCCTGCCTGCCTGCCTGCCTGCCTGCCTGCCTGCCTGCCTGCCTCCCTGCCTCCCTGCCTGCCTGCCTGCCTGTCTGCCTGCCTGCCTGCCTGCCTGCCTGCCTGCCTGCCTGCCTGCCTGCCTGCCTGCCTGCCTGCCTGCCTGCCTGCCTGTCTGCCTGCCTGCGTCCCTGCCTGCCTGCCTGCCTGCCTTCCTGCGTCCCTGCCTGCCTGCCTGCCTGGCTGGCATCCTCTCTGTGACCCACGTCTGGATGGCCTCAGTGGCAGTCTTATCATCCACCCTCCCTCCCTTTCTCTATTTCTGTCTCTCTCTATATGCCTCTATAACACTTGCTGTCTCCTCCACAGCAGCTAGATCACTCACTCACTGGCCTTGTCATGGGGGTGAGAGAGGAAGAGAGATAGAAATTGAAAAGGAGAGCGTAGTGGGCTACCTAAAGGCTGCAGCTGCTGTTTATTCACTTAGCTTCGATTGATAACAGAGCGTTTGGCTCTAACCTGTCTGTGAGAGGAACCACAATGCATTTCTGTGAGACAATTACACAAGTTTTCTTGAGGAAAGCCAATAGCTAACCGCTTATACCATACTATTCAATTATGTAAGAAGACAGAGAGCTTTCCTCTCCACTGCTTTTCTGTTCTGTGGAATTAGAAACATGCTGTCTAGTTATTTTTGATTTGTAAAAGTGTGAACTGTCAGGTTCACAGTATAAGAGATTAATGTTAACATTTAGGGCTGGCAGTTTGTTACATCCAAAGCTATTTTAAAATATTGTTTCCACATTGACTTCTTCTCATTTTGGTTTCTTTTCCTATTTTCTATTATAAAAATGAAAAGCTACAAGGTCAAATTTGCTCTCACTTGCAGCTACAAGGGCCTGATACCTTGCCATACCCAGTTGACATCATGCATATGCCTCCTTTGCTCATTGCAGCCAAAGCCTTCAAATCAATTCTTAACCTCCCCTCATGCTATTAAAAAGCATGACTGCATACAATAAGGCCCAAGCTTCTCTCAAGGCTAGGTTACCCTAGCAACAAGTTACGTAGAAACAGTCTGGGCGAAGGAGCTACCTCAGAGGAGAGGAGGATGCCTGAGAGTGGAGGTGGAGACTAACAGGGATATTTTAGCAAAAACAATGAGTCTCAAATGGATTACACATTTCTGTTTTGCTTGAATAAATGACCAATTTTAATACATAAATGTACCATATGCAGTAGAGCCATTGCTCTGTATTTAATAAAAAATGTTTCTGTTACACATCTATTGACCACAGCATCAGATAACAAACATAATGTATTGTACACAGTGTTTAACAGTGGTTGTGTCTGCAGAGAGACAAAGAGCCCTTGGGTGTATGGATGGTCTCATCTCCTGTCAGCAGGGATTCTGGGACGCAGCCAGACAACCAGCCTTCATGATCACAAAGGTTCACTCATGGCTTCCAAACAAATTCTGTACACACACGCCCTTCATTATAAACCTCCACCTCCACAGGTTTGGAGCAGTATTTGAGACGATTAAACCAAAACTAATTCAAAAAGTGTTGAATTTTTGTCGAATCACTCCCTACTGCTGTATGAGCATCGAGACAACACTGGGTGTGTCCAAGTAAAACTCCTTACTGGGTTTAAAACTGAACGTTATGGAGCAGGAATGTGAAACCAGAACCACCAAATCATGATTTTAGTCACCATGTTTATGTAACTTAAGGTATTTATATAAATATTGTTGTAAAAATTGCATTTCAGCCATTTTCTTTGTACCAGACATAACAAAGAAAGTCTCCCGTAGGTTTAGGAGCATGACGTGGGGTGAATGATAATTTAGTGAATGTCTCCATCTGCTGCACACCCACAGGAACTGCTGCATTATGTAACAGGAGCGTACTAACTTGGCCATTCTGGAAGGAATAGAAAGAGTGCTCGCTTCAAGTGCTCCTTATACGCTCTTACTTTACAATTCAGAGGATGTTAAAAATAATTGCCGCCATTTCAAGTGCCTTTGTGCATTTCAAGAGATGGTGGCTGTAATCAAATGGAATAGAGCAATGTAGTACTTAGCAGAAGAAAAAAGTAGAAAAGTGTATACTTTGTTTTTGTTTTAATTTGGCAAAAGCTTGATACATTACCTCCAGCCACCGAACCACCAACACCATTTTTATAGCTGCATAAGCTACATCATAAAAACTCAGGCTTCCCCTTGAATCTACTGATTTAGTTGGCCATGCTTGTGTTGTCAACCTGCAGCAGTAGTAGGCAGCATAGCGTTGATACAGTATAACATACAAAACAACCTCTGCACTATTGCAAAACAAAGGGTGTGTCTGATCAGCTGATTCAGGTAAAAAAAAAGTATTTAAGTATTTGAATAAGTATTATTATTTATAATCACTTGTAGTTAATAAAAAAAAAAGAAAGAAAAAGGAAAAAGAAATTCCATTGTCATGACACCCAAATATAAAACTGCTGTGGAGTGTGAATTTGAAAGCTATAGTCATCAAAATCAAAATTGTTTATCCTCTGAGACCATGAATAAGCAACCTGTCTATATTGAGATATCTTGGGTTCAAAGTTAATGTTTAGGCCTGAGGGTGACGCTACAGAAAAACCCATGGAGTCCAGACTGGAAAGGATTCATCCTCTGGGCAGCATGAAGCCTTTTATGGCAATTTGTCCGTTAGCTTTTGAAACTTCTTGTGTATAAGTGACACTTACTGCAGAGTTCTTGCTCTCCATTTAGTCTTATAGACAGGCTCGTTGGATCATAAACTCAGTACTCAGGACTTGTACTCAGTTTATTTACAACATTTTTGGTCCTCCGACCTTCATCAGAATTCAAAATTCATTTATTTTACCTCATTTGCGTGATGAAATCATGAATACATTAATCTTATCTGATGAAGGTCTGAGGACCGATACACCGTAAATAAAGTGAGCAAAAGTGAGCAACACTGTGTCGGATTTCTTTTTTGGTTCTTTCACTTGTGTAGAAGTGAAACCTTTGGCCTGATGGTGGTGCTTCGACCTGACGGCTGCGTGAGAGGAAAGGTCAGCAAAAGTATTAGCAATCCTCCATTAATATCCATATCAAATTTCGTGTCAGTCTGGCCAGACTAGTCCTTCAGCGTTAGGCCCCTTCGCTTGTGGGGCTCAAACTGTATGTCATTAAACACTGATATGATAGGGTTGATCAATATCATAATTACAAAAAACAATCAAATCATTATCATCATCAAACATGCAGCCATCTTTCTCATCACTATTACAAACAGCAAAACTCAAACTCAAATTTTAAAAATTCTAAAAAGAGTACGCCACTGATTTATCATTGCACTCCTATAACACTGTCGGACTCATGATGGACAGTTTTACAAAAGAATCAAAATCATTGCAGCAGAACCAGAGATGTCATCTTTTTTTATTCCACGCATTCTTCTTCCTTGTCAAAACCTGGCGCCTGCGTTACCCACAATGCAACGTGACGGGCGACAGTTCGGTCAGAGATGTTGTGCTAGTAGCGGCTAATGTAGTCTCCAGCAGAGATGAGCAGCGGGCTACAGAGGTCTGGTAAGATCACTTCTTTCTAACGCCACACCCCCAGATTTTAAAACTTTTCAGACGCAACTGATGCTGACTCAAGTGACATCACTTGAGGACATTTATCAGACTTCACACAGCTCTGTCTGGAGACACAAAAGACTATAACTTTTAACACCTTTTTTTCACAACTACAGTAGTACTCCACAAGACCTGTAAACAGACTCTGATGTGTATTATTGGTGGTGTTCCCCTTTAAGTTTTAAGACTTTTAAGTCTTTCTGCTCTACCTGCTACTAAGTAGATAGACTTAGCACGCAGAACTCCTTCTCTCTGATAAAATGAGTTTACAATGGCGACAGCTGCTATAATATATTTGGGGATTCATCAGCTACTGTTCCATGTAGACAAAGATTGTCCATACAAATGTCCATGTCAATTCACCAAAGTGGTGTACTGACCATGCCCTCCACAGAGCCCTGCCGCTAGCGTGGCTAAAGACACTCTAAATACTAAATGATATCATAATCACTTAAATATTGTCATTATTTCCAACATGCCGTGGCTATGCCAAAATGTATAGGTCAACCACTAGTATTGAGGGCCTTTCAAAGAAATGACACTATTCAACACACAGATGTATATGTAAAGCTTGTGGGTTTAATATGGCAATTTTCACCACCAGATAGAATCAACATAAAGGATCCAATCCAGCAAAGTAAAATATATGCACCACAGAGATCAGGACACTACAAAATACACCTCTGATTCATCGACCCCCAAAAAAGTGTTGATCATACAGCTTCAGATAGACCATAAACATCATCCTCATCAGAATTAGTAGTAGTACAGCATCAAAACAGAGGCTGGGCAGCAGCACACCAGGCTTTCCTTGTTGCATTTGTGAAACATCCACATAAAGACAGCCACCGGCAAAACATCTTCAAATAGAGACAATTACAGAACATCGTTTCTTTGTGGGTACAGTATGTGAATAAAGTCTGGTAATCATACAGGCAGCATGTATGACACACATTATACTACAATACAGCACAGTATATACACAGTAGCAGTGAGTGGCTAGCTGACAAATGTGGATTGCTGCGTTTCTCACTCTCCGTCTTGCATCTTATTCACAGCTCTGCTTATGTGTTGATGAGTGTGAACAGACTTTTCTCCGTGCGGAAAGTGTACTGCCATTTTCGCACTCAAAACACATTGTGGCGTTGGTGTTGCTTGATGCTTGCTCCCGTGCCCAGTCAGCGGGCATATGCTGCTGTTGCTATAAGAAGCACGCGCGAGGAGCCTCGCGCTGCAAAAAAAAAAAAAAAAAAAGCCCTGCTGAAGTTTACACAAAACTGACTGCGTTTCTGACAGTATACAGTAGGAGTGTAGGACCTGGACCAGATGCAGGTCTGCAGAATGTTACAAAAAAGTGTTTTTTCTTTCATTTACAGTTCAAGCAGTAAAGAGGTGTTATGATACCTCCTATTAAAACAGGAAATATCAGTAGCCCAAAATAGTCAATAACAGTACTTCACAGAGAATGAACACAACACAGGTTTTCGGTTGTGAACTGCCACTAGGCACATTTTCAGAGGTTTGGAAAATGAAGAGACTTTTAAAAGCAGCCTTGAGCAAAAAACAAAAGGAAATCTTTGACTTTTCTCAGTATTATAATGAAGCAGTGTGTACATTGCTGGCAGTGGGACACTATTTTCTAAAGGAATGTCTCAAGATATGGACGGCTCCACGTTATCACCTCGGACACCTAAAAAATAAATGGATCAAATCCCTGGTCGTTGTTGCTAGGATGAAAACAGTCTCGTGATGAGGGGTAAAAACTGTACATTTCTAATGTAGATATACTGTACAACAGCCTCAGATTTGAAAACATACAGTAGATCATACACATTTAGTGTAAAAGGATAAGTGAGCAAGACAACACAAAGAGTTCTCAGTTTTCTTAAATCTACAGTTTTCTTATGTCACATGTGCCATTTTGCATCCAGCTGGATTAAAAAGCTTCGAGCCACTAAAGGCTGCTATCAAAGCCCTCCTACTATTGTCAGTGTAAAATAACACACATCACTATAAAACAAAAATTAGCAGGAAATGCAAGGACATGGTACACATTACAGTTTGACTTATGAGAACCTGTTAAGTTTTAAATAAATCATACAAAAATAGTAGTGTACAGTATACAATCTGTCATGGTCCCTTTGATTCTCAGTGTAGTGTCTGCGGTGAGTGTTTAGCTCACCTATACACACACACACACACACACACACACACACACACACACACACACACACACACAGACACAGACACAGACTCACTGGTTCATAACTAAGTGATGTCTGACTCTTTTCAGATAGTGCTGAGTGCCAAACAGTCCTAAGCTCCTGGCTCCAGTCCTTGGGGAGTCGGTCCCTCACTCTCCCTTCGTGGCTCAGCTGCTTTGCAAACAGACTGACTCTCCACAAGATAATCACTCTTTCTCCCACAGGTCGCCCTCTATCTCGTTCCTCATCCCGTCTCACAGGTTATCTTTGCAGGTCTCCGGGGGAGGTAAATTAACGAGTCCCTACGATCCCTCTTTCCCCTCTGAGCTCTCCGGCGGCGCTGGAGGCTCCTCCGCCGTGGGTGACTGGGCCCCTCCCGGACCATCTGCACGCAAACCCAAAAAGACACAAGTAGAAATATGTTGCAGTCACTTTCAAGGGCAAAAAGAAAGAATTAGACTTTCCAAAGCAATTGCTGATCAATACAAATGTCCTTATGGTTATTACATCACTAGGTGCTGACATGTTTTGCTTTTGAGTCATTTTATGGCCCCTGTTGTGTGAAAAAAACAGCAAAGCCAGTTTTAAAACCGTCACAAAAATCAAGTGTGTTTCTCACACATCTGGGACTAATTTGGGGCTATAGGGGGAAAATGCATCATGTCCAGAACTCCAGGATCATGGGGAGACAAGCGTAATGTAACAAAACGTTGTTAATTAATTGGCAATAAAACTATTGAGCCTGACAGTCTGCAAGTCAAGATTTGAGAGTGCACAGAGATGGGCTTGTAAGGACAGAACAAGAGTTAGCAAAGCCAGATTTGTACTTCATACATTTTTGGAGCATGCAAGACAAATTGTGTCATCATATTTAAATTAGCAGCATGCTTGTTTGCTTGCTACCCATGTAGCCAAAAATACTCAGCCCAACAGTGCTCTATATTTGGCCCGCGTGGTAGCCACACTTATGCCAGAGTCGTGATGAATGACTTAGGATGATTCTGGCATGGAATTGGCAAGTTATAGCCAATTCCCAAGTGGCAATCCTAGCCCACAGCTGGCCCGAATGCTTCTAACTGGAGCTGATTCTCAACGCTAAGTCTTCAGGCCCAAATCTTTGCCATATCTGGCAGCCATATATGGACCCGAGCTGGGCCCGAAGGACCAAACGTCACAGCCGAGTGTGCTCAGCTACCGGGGTAGCTAGCAGTATCAGGCCTGGGTTGAGTTTAAATTAGAAGTGACGTGTCTTCATGTTTAATTTGGCTATTTCCCAGTCCCATCATCCTTTCTTTGTCTAAAAGACTTTAACTGTTAAAAAGTATATACATCCCAACAACCAGATATGGCCTGTTAAAGTTAGACCAAAGGTCATGGCAGGTAACCTTTTTACATTCAAGTACTCAGACTCTAGCAAGATTGACAGATTTTGAACTGTGCATGATATCAGGACTTGCACTACAAATTCAAGTTGATTACAGATTACAGAACGTGTGCTCAATATTGTAATAATGAAAACGAAAAGATTGCGTACTTTACCTTTGAGGGACAGCTCAGCCAGCTTAAGAGGCAGGTCGCCAGGGTTTACGCCCGCAGGAGAGCCCAGGATGTCAGGCAGGGCATTTCTCCTCCCAGAGCGCCCCGAGGAGGCAAAGTCCAACACTGGCTCCACCTCCGTCATCTCAGGACCCCTCTATGATAAAAACAGGGACACGGTACCATGTTACATTTATGCCTGACCTTGAAAATAGTGCTTTATAACAAGAAAAGAAGAGTACACTTTGGATAGCTTAGCAGTCCTGTAACAGTATGGACTGAAACAGTAACAACACACTGGTTTGTTACAATATGAAAACTTGTAAATTAGAGTGTTAAACAATATACAGTATTTCACAATAAATTCAGCAGATATCTTTCTACGCTAACATGCGATGGAAACATCATTAATTGACTATATTTCAGTGTAATTTAAAAGTTATCCGTGATATTAGCTGAATCATTAGCTGTACAGTTACAGTATTACTGCTTTGTTTGCTCTGTTAGTTCGTTAGCTAGCTCTCGCTAACGAGTCTGCTGGACAGTTAGATAGCTAATAGCAAAGGAAGCACAACTGTAGTGATTACAGTACCACACACTGGCGCAAATTACATGGGGTTCAGAGTCTTTAACTCGTAGCCATCAGTTAGCATAGATGGGAAAACCCATGTGTAGGAAAGTAAGAAACGTGAAGGAAACATCAAGTCAACTTAACATTATTCACTGTTTTTTACTGTAAATTCTCAAAGTCATTCATGATATGATATAAGCTGAATTAATATTAACTGAAAAGTTACGATATTATTGGATTGTTTGCTTGGTTTGTCCAAAAGACTAATTACTTTAGCTAGAGCTAGCTAACTGGTCTACTGCACAGGTGGATAGCTAATAGCAAAAGAAGCAGACTTGTTGTAATGTTAAATAATCAAAATGTGCATTTCAGCCTGATTTATAACAGATTGACATAAATTACACGAGGTTCAGGGTCTCATTACTATGACCATCAAACAAGTGTGCTTTTGTTATGTATGGGGAAACCCCCTGTAAGTACAGTAACTAAGTTCTACTCCAAGCACATTTTAAATGATCTTCCCTAAGCTGATGTTTACCCCGGTAATTGTAATGACATTCTAATGATATTACGTTTGAAATGATTGATATGTTAAATTTTGAGTAATACAGAGCACAGACGTGGCCATTTATCTTGACATATCTCAGAAAACAAAATGTACCTCATCTGTTCGGTGATTTGAGCGTCAAGAGAAAAGATTTATCATTGGAGCGGAGGATGTGTCTGTCTGGTCTCATGGCAACCAGCTGCTGGGGAGCCAGCTCTAGGCTGCACTCATGACAGGCAGAATTACATCCCTTGTCACACACACACACACACACACACACACACGCACACACACAAATACAGCGAGCTGCTGTTGCCATGGTAACAATACAGAAAAAGTCCCACTGGCAGGTAAACATATGACTAAAATCCATTCTCTCACTATCTCACTTTCTCTTCCCAGTCTCCCTCTTTTGTTGTGTTGCCTCGCTTTAAATAACCATACCATTCTGTGGAGCAAAATCCCATTTCCCATCGCTCTCTTTCAACAAAGGAATGACATGTGAGTTAATGTGTACTTGCAGCTATAAACTCACACACATACACACTTGCACACACACACACGCAGTCTAAATCGCCAGAAAAAGGGCCACAGGTTGGCCATCTGTTAGCCTCAAGCGCTATTGTAGCTTAGCCACTGAGCTCATATAAGCCACAGTAGTGCATTGTAGCTTTTTTTTTTTTTTTTAAATAATTCCATATTTCCTCCAACACTTTCACATAATCACATGTTGACCACTAAGCCCATGACTCTGCACACAGAGGGAGGAATGGGCGATGCAGTGTAAACATAATCAAATTGTAGCTTTTGCGTGGCTTTGTTTGATTAAAGGTGACAGATGTAGCATTTTTGAACCTCAATATATAATTTTCAAATTAATTGTGCTACCTATGATTACCAGAAATTATTGATAGTCTTTATTTAAGAGCAGAAATAATGAAATCTATAACCACATTACCCATAAGGTCTATGTCCACCCTCTCCCCTCAGCATCCTTGGCTTTACTGTACAGGATAAACATACAGTAAGATACTAATAATTAATGCAGTAATGATTTACTGATGACAAATGCTGTTGCACATTTATGTTGATGTTTATGTTCAGTTATGTTGTGCCCTGTCAAACACCTTACAACAGCCTAGTCCAATCAGGGCCACAGCCAGGGTTTAAATACTGAGGTCATAAGTCCTCCCGACGCACCCCCCACCACCCTCAGAATCATGTGACCAGAAACCAGAAAGAAGTTTGATATTTATATTTATCTAATTATTTTGATTTTTCTTTGGATTTTTCATATTTTGTTCAGTTAACTGTTCAATTATACTTTCTTTGATTTTTAGATTTCCCGACATAAAGGTCTAAATGATGTTTCAAAGCCTTGCTGAAGGCTTATTCATTTATTATTTTGTTGGCATCAAAATAGTCAAATTTAAATGTACTGAGTGATAAAATATCCACCATAGGGCTGTCACATATTTAAAAAATCAAGTTTGAATGAATCTGAATGCAATCCATGTAGCCTAATCTGAATTCCGTTCATTAGCGGTGCCTCTGCTGCCTCACAGAGTCTTACAGAGTCCTCTCAGCTCTTTTAATTACGTCATTTTGTTGCATCCTCTTCTTCTGCAATGTTTAAAGGCACCCAACTGGAGAATTAGTGCCACAAACTGTTTATCTCTATGCAGCGATTCCTAATTTTGTGGGTCAAACAGGTCAGAGGGATAGCATTTTGGGAACCCCACCACCTGTTGGAGTACAAGGGACAGCCTGTATTTCACTTTTGAAAAGCCCTAATCCACCATTAGTATGTTTTCAATTGTAGAACGTGGCTCCCCCCATGTTGCTAAACACCATAAATTTACATAAAAATACAGAGAACGTGGCCTCAATATCCTCTACGACCACTCCAACTTCAGGTCAACTGATTGTCAATGAAAAGCTAGGATTTATCTGTTAATCTGGATAATTAAAAATAGACTTTGCCTGAAATATTGACTTGCTGTTGTCAGGTCCACAGTGACCTTCTATTTAATACCAGATACTGGCCACAACCCCCCGAGGCTGATGTGACAGCTTTCCAGTGCGATGTGGGAGGATTTTCCTCAGCAGCTTCAGGATTTTTAGCCTGTAAAACCTGGAGTGGAAGATTCCTCAGTCCACCTTAAGAAGTTATTTCCCCTGCTAAAAAAAATACTTTGTTTTAACATTCAATGATGATTTCAATGTAGCTTAGAGGTTATGATTCTTTGTAATTTTTTGTGTTAATATGAACAAAACATACGAAAAGTACAAAACATGGGCTTTCAGTAGCTTGAATCCAGAACTATCCGTTTCAATAACAGCCTCCACCATTAGTCCAGTCCTAATTAGAACATCTGTTTGGTAACTTTCATTAAACTGTCGGATTAGACATTGAACAGGCAGTGACCCATCACCTGAACAGGTTTATTTTAGTTGATAATCCAACAACAGTTTAGATGGGATTATCTTGTCCAGAGAATTGACCTACATATTCTGATGCCTGCGCCAGCTCAGTCTGACACAGGAACAAGCCGCAGGTATGTTACGCAACAAGGTAGAGTTATAAAAGCCTTTTGACTGAAGAACCGTCAGAGGTCAAGGGAGAACATAAAAGGCTATCTTTTCTTTCTTCTTTTCTTTAAAACTGCAAACATGGGACGGCTCTGCAATTAAATAAAAGCTCATTAATGCTGCAAATTGCTACCTGGGCTATTTCTAAACACAGTGAGCTCTATAATTTTGCAACAAATTATACAGTATGCACTTGAAACATCCTCTGTCTTGCATGGCCGCTATGTAAATAATGATGCAGCTAAAAGTATCCTCTCATATCTTGTCAGTTGGACATGTGCAAATACAAGCCCTTTCATCCATGTCTTCTTCTATGTGTTTAACACAGCAGGTCTGTTGTGTCTCTGAACTTAAATGTTGCAGGGTAATTTTGACAGCACAGGGTATCGTCTCCGATCAAACCTCACAGTGCTCTCAATGCCGCTGTGAGTGGCTCTATTCAGAAGGAGCCTTGCTGGCTTTTGGAGAGAGCGCCTGCTTTTCTAAATGGAAATACAAGTCCAAGGACACTGAGCAAGAAAGCTTGTCTCAACAGACACTGACAGTGAATGGAGGCTTTCAGCACCACGGACAGAGCAAGAGAAAGAGCGACAAACAGAAAGAGATGCAGAGAGCTTGATAATTTGGACTTGCAACCAACACCGACATATCGCCCCTTTGTTGTGTGTAGAAAATGTCAAAACCAAACTCTATTCAAGATCCTGGCAAATAAATTTTCCTTTGGTATCGACAAATGCTTCACATCTTGCAGAACTTGACTGGAGACCTTTCAGAAACAGTCAGGATCCAGCCCTCAGTTCAGTATACAGCTAATACCCCAAGAAGCTCTTGTGACAACTTTTAGAAGTGGTTTGGTAGTCATTCCAACCAACTTCTGCCACAAAAACACACTATGTAGAGCGTTAGCAACATGCTTAAATGTACCAGTAGTTCTCAATCATTTCTAAAAGACCAAACCGAGAGCATGTAATAATTTGGCAATACTGATGCCAATACAATACATGGGGTTTAGTACCAATGCCAAAATGATACTTTTTTCCAAAACATTACTTTGAGGAATATAAATGCCCCCGCCCAAAACACTGTTGTTTTTCTTTAAACAAAATTAGCCACGTTTCTCAAATGTTAACTGTTGGCTAAACACAAGCAGTTGCACAGTAACTTTGCCTGAATACAGTCTAAATTTGGTCAAATTATATATTAAATCAGAAACTTTCTGATCAAAGAATAAGTAAAGAACAGTACCAGTCTGACTAGCCAAGGCCAGCTTTTGATACTTGACAGAAACAACCAAAAAGTCTTGAGGTTAAAAACCTAGCCCTTATAACAATTCATTGTTAGTGAATCAATTCTGCACCAGCATTTTCTTAAACCTGCATTAATTGATGTTTTGGCCAGTAAAATGTAGATAACAATTGACATATTATCAGTTGATAGCTAAACGTGTTTAGCAAACAGTTTATTTTTTACACATCCGGCAGACACAGAGCAACATTAGCATTTATTTGGCGCAATGTTTGTGTCCACCTGATGAATGTAAGGCCAATATTCACTCTCTTGTTAGCTCTGTTTTGGTCTCCACCAACTCCATACAAAAAAATCTGTCTCTTTAGCTGCTAAATGCACCATTATGTTCACCAGCTAGTTGCTAACGCTGTCTGTCTGCTGTTGCGGAGCAGGTAAAGTGCAGTGATTTTATCAGAGCTTTTTCTCCGAAAAGAGCTGCCTGCTGAAGATGACACCAAGGAAAACTAAGAGTGATCCAAAACAGTAAAGTAGTTTTGAATGTTATACCAAAACAATGAGCTAAAACGCTTTGTAAAGCTGAGGGAAACTGCAGTCGGGTGATAATTCTCTGTGGGTTTGTGACTATGAGCAACCCCTTTCACAATACACATAGTCATCTGATCCATTACTAACATAAAAATATTGATTAGAGCAGCTTTAACATTTTGTTGTTGGGTGCAGTAGTTGGTTTTGCTAAATTGTAAAGCTGATTTGAACTAGTACTAGTATACTCACTGAAACTTATTGGTTTCAGGCTTGAAAAATATATTATCAGTAATCAGGTACAATATCAAAACTATAATTCAATATATGGGTCATTTCTGACATGTGGATTGTTCAGCTGCATAAAAGAAGCTTTTAGGGAGCCACCTGTACAAAAAAATGCATGAATAAAGGTTTTTGAAAATGTCATGTCCATTACAGTCAGTGGTTATGTCATAATAAATGTGACATGTTTTCTGCATTCTCATCTGCTTGAGTGATTGCAGACACTTGGAAACAGTGTTGTGTTAAGCAATAAACCAGGACAAAGCTCTCTAAATGGGTCAGGAAAACTCTGAAATGTCTGATTCTCAAGTCTCAAAAATTTCATTTTTATTAAACCCAATACTGCAATGACTTGAAAATGGAAGTGAAATGCACAGTCTCAGACACTCCTTATTTTTGCTGGATTGAAAATGTATTAGACCGTGACACCACTTATTGAATCAAACCATAAATCCTGTGAATTTGTACGCTCTATGTGTAGGCTGATAATCAGGGAGAGTTCGGAGTGACCATCTCACTAGAGTTACACTAGCCTATTGTTTGCTCACAGCTTTGCTATCATATACTGTTTTTAATCTGAACTGTATGTGTATGTGTGTCTACATGAAAACAGTCTGTAAAATAATCAGTGAAAACTACCTTCCTTTGCATATTTTATGAAGTGAATTTTTCAGTTGTGTTTCTTATAAATTAATTCTTAATTTCAAAGCTGGACGCACTCAGTTAACTCACTTAAGTTTGTCTTATAGAACTGTTAACCCTTCAAAAAAAAAAATACAAATTTGAGCATGGAGGTTGATTCTTAACCTTGGGTACACATATCTGTATAAAATATGCTACACTCAAGGTTCACTCACAAATTTTCCCCCCTAAAGCTTTGGACTGTATCTCAAATGGAACTTGTATGAACTCCTATCACCTACTTGCCACATACTTGCCATATATTGGATTCTGTTTATGTTAAGAGGCCCTGAAATTTGGTATAACATCAATCAAATACTGTATTTTCAGCCGGAAGTATGGAAACGTCCATATGTTTATACTTTGGGGGACTGCCTGGGGCCCCAAAACCACCCATTTTGCACATTTTTCCCATTTTCAAGGGCCAGTAAATAAAAAATATGACACCTGCTTGTGCCTTTCAGTCATTTGAATCTGCTGTACACCGTTTTGTCTGTGCCCCTACCACATTTACATGTCTGAAGATATTGAGCCCTAGAAATGGCTTCCCGCCTGAGACGTTTTTTTAGGGGGCGAAAATGACAACATTCCCAGGGGCAATAAACTGTGCAATTCTCAAAATTCAGCGAAAATATTTTACAGAATTTATTTTTTGGTGTCAAATAGCATATACATAAAGTTTGAACAAAATCTAAAATGTAAACAAAAACCTCTATCTGATTTGACACAGAATGGCCCCTATGTAATTTGGTACTAATTATAGGGAAAATGTGAATTTCCTTGAAAGAAAAGCTCGACTGAAATATATGTGTAATATATATTAATTCATCATTTGTTTAGCCTAATATTAGAAACTTCAGCTGATCTGCACTACAGCCCGGCTGATACTGGATGTTTGAGGCCGATACAGATATCGACATTTGGGTGTCGTTATCTGTTATCTGTAAAATCTGATAATGATACACTGGCCCACATACATTTTTTTTAATATCAACACATAACATAAACAAACAATCTTGATACAGATCTCTTAGATTTTTTGTGTGTGACAGAGATACATACTGAGTTGGACATTTTACAGTGTAAAAATCGATGGGCAAACTATGTAATGGTGACACTGTTTCTAAATGACCTCAAACCTACTTTGAGCATTTCTGTACTGCAATGTCTTTTTACTTGTCTGCCAACATATACACTGTTTATCGCTGTAGCTCTATTGTGCACTGACTAAAAGACTCTCCAGGCTACAGTAGGAATTAATTGGAAGCGTACCACATGAACACTGTCTCTATTTTCCCTGTAATTTGCTCAAAACAATATAGTTCTTTCCAGGAAACGTCTTGCAAAATGTTAGTAAATGATTCAGAAATTACGGACCCATACATTTTAGTCTCTAAGTGTTTCAAAGGTAATTTAAATTAAATAGTACTTCCACTGTTCATCCACTGTTTATACATATAAAATACTAGCACAAAATATAAGCAACAGTATTGGCAGCTTCAGTACAAAATATCAGCACTGGTACTGGCCTTTTAAAAGCCATATCTGCCAAAGCTTTGTTCTCTCCAAACAAGAGACAATGATAGATATCAGTTCTCCGAGCCAAGCAGCCTGGCCCTGCCTGCTGCCTGGGGCTGACCTCTATTCTGTTTCTCATCAGTCTAACACTCGCAGTGTGACAGCCTCGGAGAAGCAGCCACAGTCACCGCACACACACACTACAGCTTCACTATAGTCTATACATTACAAATCAGTGCACATAACACATGAACTGACAATGATTAAAATAAACATTATCGCATTTTCTGGTCACGTATGCCATAATTTAGAGAGATGTTTAATTACAAATTGGCAAGTTGTCACTGTGGATGTTTTTCAGTGACAAAGCAATAGTTCTGAGCTTATTTCACTCTCTATTATGCAGTCCCGTTCTTATCTCTCATGCTTCATCTAATAATAAGGAAGTAGGAATAGTAATAGATTGCTTGCAATAATCCAGAACCAGTTTCCCTCACCAGACAGCCTCACCACAACAAATCCAACCCCTATATGTTCACCCAGAGTGTGTTGTCTTTGTGTTGCGACTGTATCCCCCCCTCTCCTATAGCCATGGTATTAGTCAGTCAGTAAGACCGTGGGGGTTTAGGTCAGAAAACGGCCTGCCTGCCCAACAAGAAACTGCAGGAGAAATGATGTTTACACAGCCAGCACGAGAAGTTTTAGATGAATAAATAATGCCTGGGATTAAGTCCTTTGCTATTTTTAGTCCCTCATACCCTGTGATTATTCCCTGTCCTTCTCCCCACTTTTTTCCACTGTTATCCTAAAGCTTAACATGCTCTAGCTGCCATGGAAACTGCACCATTGTTATAAAGGCAGCTATATAGTGGAGGAGGGGAGCCAAGAAAGAAGGATCTTTATACTGCATTGGTATTGTTTTTTTCTGCTCATGGAGTGTCTTTTGTTATGATAACATCGGATTTGACATTAACGTTGGGGAAACTGGGATTACTGCTGCAGGTAGCAAAGAAATAGAAAATAATGCAGAAACACAATAATCAATGTTAACAATGTAGGGCTGGGTATCGTTCAAAGAAATTCCAATATCAGTACCGGTACGATAGCTTGACTTTGATACCGGTTCCTGAACAATACTTTTTTCGATACCAATTATATAAAATCCATTTTAACAAAAAATAAATTCAATACACATTACGGTACAATTACTCACTTGACCTGGGAGCAGCTGGACAAAATGTTTTTACGCTGCGCACTTTACTCAACCTGGATAACTAGACGAAAATGAAGAAAATTATGGAATACCTGTACTGTTTTGGACTACATAAAATATAAATCAATGTCGAAAGGAACATTAATAATAAACAGTATGGCAGCAATACGTCATTGTAGCATCTAGTCTGCCTAAATCAAAGAAGAAGAACGACTATGTGGGTGACGCTTGTGGTACTGGGAAATAATGGCAGAGTGAGACCTCTTACTTTCTCTGTGCTAACGAGCAGTTAGCCCAGATCTGACAACCATCTGCTGGTCTGTAACGTTAAGCAACACCGTGTTTGCCGTCAGAAACACTCTAGGTTATCCATCCCTGAGGTGGCGAGGAGATGATGCGCCGGGGCTTTCATCCCGGGGGACGATGCCGTAAACGGACTCACCGACGAGCAGATACAGGTTAGCTGCACTGGCTAGCTAACAAGCAGCGTGCACAAAGTTCACTTCGTTATCTGTGCAGATAAGCAGCTGGCAGTAAAAAACAAAAACAGTGAGCCCCATCTCTGGGCGTAACGTAGTATTTTTCCTGCATGCCTCTACAATGTGAAATGTGTTGGACAGCCAATCACCAGCGTTATTAGATCTCGGTACAAGCATGCTGCATGCTTACTGGTGCACTGACGCTGATGAGATTTACTCCTTAGGTATCGAAATTTGGTACCGAATGACATTTTTTGATACTCTATGGTATCGAAGCAATTCGGTTGGTGCCATAAAGTTTGTTACCCAGCCCTATAACAATGTGGTATGTAGGAATGTATAGTAAAAATTAGAAATCACTATTAGCTAATCACAATTAAAACGGATTAAATAGAAAAACATTGATGAAAAATGCAGCTGAAAATATAATGATGTGAGACATACGCAGTGCAGAACTATCAAGTTATATGCAAAATACAGCACCTGAGAAAAAATGTGAAGAAAGGAAATGGGCTTCGCTCATCATATTCACATTAACATTAACAGGTGCACACAGGTCATATATATGCACAAACGCTGGAAGGTGAAGCACAACTCTGAAATCAGCAGTTGATTTTCAAAAAATCTGTTGGGTTTTTTTCCTGAGCAGCAGCAGTGGAGAGAGAGAGAGAGAGAAGCAGAGAGTTGAGACTTATCTAATGAGACAGCGTGATCACAGCCTCCCTTCAGATCTCGCAGACGTCCTGGGCAGATCTTCCCGTCTTTTCTGCTGATCCGCGCAGCCCCTTTTCTCACTATGGCTGCCTGCTTTCATGTTTCAGAAGCCAGGACACAGACAAAAACGCATCAGCGCAGGGTTTTACTTTGTAGATAATTTGCTTAGGGGGAGAATCTTTTGAGAGAGAAATCGTCAAGGTCTTGTGCTACAGGTCTGCGCATGTACAGTATAACCCAGATGATTCTCTTGGTGGGCGAAATGTCTCAAAAGGGTATATTTTTCTAGGTCTTTTATTAGAAATCAACCAGTCAATACCACCTATTTCTCAAAGGATCTGATGGATGGATATTGTCTTATCATTATTATTATCAATATTATTACTTTTAGTGTCCTGTGGTAGTATAAATTCTGTTTCAGAGGATTATCCATCTGAATATGAATTCAAATCTGGGGGATTCACTCAATTAGCTGTTTGCTAAACACCTTCTCCCAATCAGCAACTGTCCAAACCTAGCTTAGCAACCATAAACTAGGCTCCACAGGTCCTTCAAGCTTTCAAATCGTCCACATGCCAAAGCAAGAGTTTGCAGGTGGTGTTTTTAACCTTTCCAAAAGCAAAAACACAAGAGCAAAATTGTAAAGAATGCGTTGGTCAAGGTAAGTTAGAAACGTTGGCATGCCAGGCTAACTCTTACTACCTACAGTAGTGACTTAGTGTTACCAAAGCCAAGGAGCAAATCATTTGCTAACTACATAAATTTGTGGGCTTTCGGATTACGAAAAACCTTGGTTCAGGACTGGAACCTCAACCTCATGGGAGCCAATCATGGTTGCTAGGTCCATGCGACAAATCCAGCCCAATGGCCAATCTAAACCAGCCCAATACCAGAACTCAAAATATGCCCCTGCCAAACCATATACACTGCTCTTAAAATCGAATATCAAGTGGTAAATCTCCCATTGTTGTCATTGTAAACTGCATATGTGCCATGCTAGACTGGAACGTTTGACAGGTGTAGCAGATTTAGCAAATGGTCAGTTCTTGTCCTTTATTTTGTTTAATTCTAAAAGACAATAAAAAAATTCAATGAATATCAATATCCCAATTATCAGCTCTCAGCTTCAATCTGCTGAATACTGACATTGTTATTGAACCAGTTTCAGAAACTACCCACAACAATAAAAGGAAGTTACAAGCACTCACTGATATCATTCAGCTATATTATTTACTGGTAAACAGGTCCAAAGAGCACCTCCCGTTGCAGTCCTTCAAATAGCACCTGAAAGCAAACCGCCCTCTCTGTAATTAACTGTGTTTAATGTGCAATAACAACAACAAGCCATTAAGCCTACGAAATGAAGCCGACAAAGTGCCCTCCACGTTGCCAAATATGAAACAGATTGAGCAGCTTTTCATAAGGGTCAATCACAACAACAGAACACCCAGCTATTGAGAGCAATTAGCACACTTGACAGAGAGCCGTAAAGAATGGCTGGCAGGCAGAGCTGGCAAAGGCCTCAGGGATGATCGGAAGAACAGAACATGTCCAGCAAGAACACACGGTTTTGGGAGATGTACGACTTTTACACCTCATGTTCTGATTCAACTCTGATTATCAACTAATCCTGACCATACACCAATGGCCCTCCAATTCACTCCCATTAGAAAGGTCAAACATGAGAAAACCACACTGTCCTAACGTACAGAATGTCCTTTTTTTGCCTGGTGATAGCTGCACACGTGACACCTGTATTGCCATTGATGTATCGGTCTAAGACTGAGTGAAAGGGACCATAGATTTTACCTGTTTGGTAAAGATTGGTGATGTCATCAGGGTGATCTGTGCTTGGGCTTGGAGACTACATATTTTTAACAGAAAGCCTGCGTTACAAACTGGGGGCATGGAGTTTGGATAGCATGGCTGTTTACTACGCAGGGAGGGTGTAACACAGTGACACTATTGAGTTGCATTATGGGAAGTGTAGGATACAGCTTTATTGGATCATGACCAAGTGGCAACCTCTGGGGCTGAAAAATGAAGCCAATGCGGAAGTGCCAAAAATTGCAGTTCCTCGAATGGCCACTTGAGGCTGGCTCCAAAAGGGAGTCAATCTCCGATAACTCCCGTGTGAAAATACCCAACTTTACAGCAGAAATAAACATGTTTACAGCCTGGTACAAAAAACAGTTTTGGTCTCTATAGCTAATTTCCCCATTCATGACAACTGTACGGTGGGTGAATTTTTCTATAACTCACCCGTTTAAATTATATTAAGGCTTAAAGGTATGCATAATTACGACGTGGCCGCTTCGAGTGAAAGGTGGGCACGTCTTTGCCCATTTTTGGATTAGCCGGGAGCCGGTGAAGTCAGGCACTGCTGAGATGGCGTCGGCCAGAGCCACCGCACTGAGCTTCACACTGGCTCTTCAGAAACCTATGGGCGACGTCACGGGAGACTACATCCATGTTCCATACAGTCTATGAGCTTGGCCCATACCAGGAACTAAAATTCAGGATATGTCTGCCTTTGCTGCATCAATTTGACTATTCTTTTTTCATCTGTCTCGTGCAAGTTCCCCAACTTGTGGAAATGCAATGCTAAAATCACTGGAGTGCTCTTTGAATACCAGAGTGATGCCAACTATCAATCATTTAGACTGCAACTTTCATTTTGCAAAGAATAATGAATTAGTGAGATGAGACACCACTATAAAAGTTCAAACTGCAAGTATTAGACATACAATATGTTAGTGTTTTACATTACTTTACATTTATTTAGCTGACATTTTTATCTAAATTATCGATTCACAATAAGTGAATTTCAACCATGTGGATACAATCCAAAAACTGCAAGAACCATGCAAGTACATCAACTTCATTAAATATGCTGAACTGCTTCAAGTGCTACATTTAGAAACAATAAGAGATAGAGAAAGTGTTTTTTTCCTATACATTTTTATGGGCCACAGTGCAGTCTGCAGATGGTAGATGTGTTCCTGCTGTCCTGGTATCAATGGGTTTTGTGTCATTACTTGTTTGAAATTTATGGACATTGGCGCAGATATAATACCTAAGTTTAGTTACTGATACGAAATCGATACTTTTTTAGATACATTACTTTATACGTTTTTTTCCTACAAAACCCTTTTTTCCCATTTATGAAAAGAAGCCAGAAGTTCTCAAATGTTGGATGTTGTCAAAACACAAGCAGCCGTACAAGAGCTTAAAAATCTAAAAAACCTAAAGAAATTGTGTATAATGGGCAACATTTTCATTTATTTAAATCAGAATGATGCAGGTTGAGGTTTGATAACCGTCCCTCGGACTGCAGCTAACATTATTTCAATCTTTTCCTTACCAATGAATCTGATTAGTCTAAAAAAAAAGCCAAGGTTACATCTTTGAAGAGCTAATTTTGTCTGACAAACAGTCCAAAACAGGAAGATATTGAATTTACCTTGATATAAAACAGACAAAATCAGAAATATTTACATTAGAGAAGCTGTAAGCTGAGAATGTTTACCATTTTTTCTTGATAAATTACATCAAAAATTAATGTTTTATCAAAATTTTGACAATTAATTTTCTGTCAATTGACTGTTTCAGCAACTAGTTCATCCAAAACTAGTAATATCCTCTCTCACAAGCCATATATCTGTTGCACCCTTGTAGCTGCATTAAGGCCAGAAGAATAAATCTACGTGTCACACATGTCCGATACATGTGACACCCGGAGGACAGTGTGTGCTGCCGTCACATCAATATTTCAGCACAAAGCCCGTTGTTTTGAAGAGTGTAACCGAGGCCGTCCTCCACCCGGGGCGCTCTCCGGACTAGACCATCGTGTCACCAGCGATGCAGCCTGGGTGTCTGCGGCTGCACGTGCTGCTCCTGCACGCTGGCTACCACCCATGGGCCTCAAGCACTCTCTGACAACAACCCTGGCAAATGGGGCATCGGCTGAGACACACACACAATGCTATAAAGCCAACACACACACTGCCACCCTGCATCAGCAGAAGTGTCAAGCTCTTGTGTTGTTTTTGTGTTTGTGATTAAAGCTGCACTCAGCAATGGGGACAAAAGAGGAGCTGCGAACAGAAGAGGATTTCATCTCCACCGGTAGAATCTCCACTCATCTATTCATCCTGCCATCTTCCAACATTTATACAGGTCCAGAATTAACAGAGAAAGACTGACACTCACTTCCCAAACATTTCCTTCAGCTCCTCCTGGAAAATCCCAAGCTGTTCCCAGACCAGACAGGACATACAGTCCCACCTGCATGTTCTGGGACCAAACCCACCAACATCATTGAATTTGAATAATTGGCATATTTACTTAAAGAAATTACTTAAAAGATGAATCAATCATCAAATTAGTTGCCATGTATTTTTCTACCAACTTATCAATTATTACTGTTTGTTTAAGCTGTAATCTTATAACCATCATGCAGCGTTGCCTAGTAGTGCACCTTAGATGCATAAATACATTTTTGGACATTTGGGGGCAGTAGAACAAGCTCAAAAACACAACATCTCACCTTGATATGGCAAACGTGTTAGCAAACAGTTGCCTATTTACTCATCCAGCAGATTTAGAGCAACATCAGCATCGATTTGGAGTCATACGTCTGTCCACCTGACAAATGTGGGTTCAATATTAAATCTCCTTTTGGCTCTGCTTTGGTCTTCCCTCTCTTTAGCTGTTAAATGTTCCACTATGTTGACCAGCTAGTTGCTAACTTTGTCTGTCTGTTTGGTGCTGGACAGGAAGCGTACGATGAGATAATCAGAGCTTTTTCAGTCTTAAGAAGCAGTGCTGCGAGCCAGAAAACCAAAATAATGAGCTAAAAGAGACTGAAAAGCTCCCTACTGCTCAGAGAAACTAGAACGGGTTGATCATTCTCTGTGGGTTTGTCATTATGAGGGACACCATTAACATACATGCACATAGTGATTTGATTCATTGTTGATATAAAAAATATTGATTAGTGCAGCTTTAAGTTCTGCCACAGTATATTAGCGCCAGTGTTGAAGCCATCAAAGCTCTTCTCTACTCCTTCGTGACTAAATCTGACTTGGATGCAGACTGAAGACAAGATTTTTTTAATTATTATTTTACAAATTTTTCAAATATTTCCCTCTTGCTGCCATTTGAAGATGCAAATGTTCGAAAGTTACCAGGTGCAGCTGTAGAGGCATCTTAGTCTACATCTCAGTGTAAACCACGTGTGACTGTGCCTACTGAAATGCAATTCAAACAGCAAGTGCACCTCTCACCCTCTTACAGCCTCTCCATTTGCCAATCAACAGAATGAGCTCTTCAGATGGTTGATGTCTGACAAACCGTTTTGAGATGCCGTGCCTGTTTCTAGGGCAGACGGAATTCCACGCGGTAATTACAGGGGAAAACAGAGCAGCTGACTCTATTGTGTGGTCTGATACGCTGAAAAGGTCACTGATCTGTGGACTGAATGGATGCCTTGGGAATTACAATAAACCCTTTGTCTCCACAGAGAAACCATCCCATCTCACCTACTGTTCCCTTTCCATCTAATCAGTATGGAGAGGCTGGCAGCAGGAGAGATGACATTGACCAACCACAGTCCTTTCCCATAGAGCCGGGCAGAGGCATGCTGGGGGAAGTCTATTGAGTTATGCTGCCACCCCCCTGCCTCTCGTCAGGCTGGGCTGCTGAGAAAATGGGCACGGAGAGGTTGAGGTCAGAACAGTCTAACACAGCTTCTTAGGAAACAGCTCCCCTCTGTTCCTATTATTATCCTCCATCCTCTACATCTCTGCAAAACACGTCCGCCGTCTTGTATGTCCTCCAGATCCAGGTGGGGAAAGAATGGACTGACACGTTTTAATGGCAGAAAGATAAAAGTAGCCGTAGCCAAATGGAAGCCAGCCATAGGTCACAGTAAAGGGCAATGGGCTTTACAGAAGCACCAGCTCGGACTAAACTCTTATAGGTCACTGGTCAATACAGAGGAATAATGAATGACTAGAGTATAGCCCGGTAAATTACTGTTTCCATCCTCAAAGAGGCGAGGCCCACAATCAATGGGAATTAAATTTGGCGCCGGGTGGTAAAATTGTAAGTGACAGGCTGGAAGGGTGTTGTTTATCTTGCTACAAAGAGACACATTTCAGAAGTGAAGAACACTTTTCTTTCCTTCAATAGCAATTTTATGGCAGACAGCAAAAGGCCCAAAACAACATGTGCTCCTCCGCTTTTCATCTGGAACACTAAGTCTGCAGCAGGGATGAGTAGGGCTGGGATCATTTGAAATTTTTGGACACCCACAATACCAGAGTTTTGGGGCTGATACCAAAATGCCACAGTTTTTGAACCTTACTTTGTACAAGAACTTCAATGAAATAAAGTGCAGTCTTAAAGTAGCCAAATTATGGCCTGATAATCAGACTAAATTGCTATTTTGTTTCACTTAAATGTTGTTGTTTTTTATTGTCAGGGGTTGTTATTTGCCTTAACCAATCAGCAGTGACTGACGTATTCAGTTGCCTACGTTATTTTCACTTGACAGGGAAGGTGCGGTAGCAGTAGTGAGGAGCAGTTTGATCACAGAAATATGCTGATTTAAGAGTAGTTATCTGTTAAGTTGACCTACAATTAAAGCAGCCTCACCTCATGCAGAGATGTCGCCATTTTCATGGCTATTTTTTTTTTTTTGCTATTTTTCTGGCTCTGTAACACGAAGATGACATTTTTAATTCTGAACATAGCTCTGTTTGGGTACCAAAAAACTACTGCAGTTAAATAACCAGCCTTAGAAATGAGACGAGGTGCTATTGCTTGGTAGTAGTTGGGTGATTCTCTTTCACAGAAATTTGATATTTTGAATATTTTATAAAAATTATATTTTATAAAATGACAGAAAATAGTGGAAAATTACCCAAAGCTTATTGTGATGTTTTCACATTGCTTGTTGGGTCTGTCTAAAGGTGTGTTAAGACTGAGTGGCGCAAACCGAGGCAAAGATGCGTGAGTTCAAAATATTTTATTTATTATATTATAATATATTATATTATTTTTACTTTGCGCCAGTCCCGAGGCTGTTTGACTTTAAGACAAGGAGAAGAGGAAAGGGGGTCGGGAGACAAACAACTGAAAGAACTGAAGTTTCTGGTGAGATATTAGTCAGAGGCTGAGCTACCACACAAACAGCACAGGTAAACTCATACATTGCAAGCTACATTGGCTATTTGTGGGGAATAAACACAGGCTGCACCAGCAGTTCCCCGGTCAAAGTCATGCTCATAACGCAAAGCAACATTCCGCCCTGTCTGAAGTTAGAATGATAAAAAAACTGAGAAAAGCAGCACTACCTCACATTTGAGAAGCTAGAACCAGCAAACGTTGATATTTTTTGCTTGAACAGTTGTTGATCAGCTACTCAATTAATCAACTATATTTCAGCACCAGAACTGTCATTTTCGGAGATTTTTTTCATATGCAGCTGGGTGTTGTAATGAAATATCAACATAAAATATCAGCCTTTGACAGCTTCAGTCCAAAAATATCTGTATCACCCTCACATGCCCATTGGTCAAACTTGAAGACGCAGTTTGTGTCCGTCTTGGCTCTTTAATGAGGGAAAGTGTTAGACAGGGGATGAAGATAAGCTGCTCAGTAGTGTCGAGGCCACTGGAGATTAAACAGATTTTATAGGTAAAGCAGTTACCTGTTTACTGATTACAGTGGCAGCCTTTGTTCCTTCTAAAAGATGAAGGGAAGGCCGACTGGGGCTGTTCAGGACGTTAGAGATAAAGGATTGAGCAGCCAGTCACGTCTGGCACCTCTGGGACTCTGGAATCAGAACGGGTGGGTGGAGGGCACGCGGTGCGATGTCATCATCTGTCTGCCATCATCTGTGTTAACACACAGTGACATGAAGCCTGATTTCCAAGAAAGAGCAGGATGCGGAATGAGAACAGATGATAGGAAGTCAGATGATTCACCCAGCGGTGACAGAACAGAGCAGGCTGCCTGCGACGACTTCACTTCCCATGACAAAATATTAACTAAAGGAATTTAAATATGACTAGAACTGATTGTATCCCCATGACTAGAATACTGCGCAACCCCTGTGCACCATAAAAACACAGTTTATGTCTATATTGTAGTTTGCCAACCTCAGAGCTGTTTGGATCACTGTTTATCTAAAATTCTTGTATAATACATTTATATTATAGGTCAAAGCTGCATTCATTATAATTAGTTATGTGTAATGTGAAAGGTGATGCTCATGGTGACGAACCAGATAATTATCACCCAACTCCACAGTTCCCTTCAGCTCTAGAAGCCTTTAGCCTCTTTTAGCTAATTGTTGTGGTTTGCCCACCTGCAAATGTACTGCTTTGGTTTACTGCTCTCATTAGCCTAATTTCCAGCTGCAGCAGAAAAGCTCTGATAAACGCACGATGCGCTACGTGGCCAGCACCAAACAGCAGACAGAGTTAGCATTTAGCTCCTAAAGAGGCAGATATTTTTCTCAGGGGTCGGAGGAGACCAAAACAGGACTAAAGGAAAAGTGAATATTGGACTGCTAGTCTTCAGGTGGCCAGAAACACAACTTTAAATGAATGCTAACGTGGCTCTGTGTCTGATGGGTGTGTAAATAGGAAACTGTTTGCGAACACGTTTGCCATAATAGCTATATAAGGTGATAATATGTCAGTGTTGTTTTCACAGCTTGTTCTACTGCCCCCAAGTGACCAAAAACTAAATGTCATGCAGCTTTAAAGTAATACATTTTTATTACATTAAATGTTAGTACAGTATATCTGACTGATGTAAAAAATTCAATTAAATTTGTGACTGAACCTACAGCCAGTTTATAAAAGCTTTTACATTAACTGTTTTTCTAGTAGGTATTTCCTAGGAAAATCACAGGAAGCGATGTGTCTGTTTTTGGAATAAACAAAAGAAGAACTCGGAAGTTAGCGTGAGCAGTGAGAGCCTGCATGGCTGAACAGAAAGGCCACCAAATCAAGACACACAAATATCAGCAACACAAAAAAAATCAAAAGGAAAATGAAGTCTTAGTATTGCCTGTGCTGTTTGATTGACAGCAAAAACACCACAGCAGCCAGCCACTGAACCAAGACCAAGAAGTGAGACTGGTTTTCAAAAATGACCTCATGGATATGTAATTAACACAGGGTGAAATCATAAAATGAAAGGAAGTGCCTTGGAGCTAAAATGAATATTAAAAATAGGGAGGAGCTGGCTTTACTTTCCCTGACATTGTGTATCATGTTGAGGAGTCACAAAAGAGCACATTCAAGAAGACCAGGATTATAACAGCTACACAAAGACAAGACACCCTAAGAGCGTTTTAAATTCTTTTTTTGCAAACATTTTTCAGCTCCACATTCACCAAAGCATGAAGCCCGAGGCTTGTTCAAGGGCCTTTGCACACGTGGAACTGGCAATAGATGCTTTCGTAGGGGTAAGGACATGAAGGGCTAAACCACACACACTCACATACACGTTACCATTTTTTATTTCAGGGACAGTTTCATTAAGAGTTTAGCAGATTTAAGGGTTTGCCAATAATGACCTTGTGGCAGCGTCTCCTGATGGTCTAAGTGGTAAATGATGTCTATTCTTAGGATTGCAGAGTGGTCACATTTAATACAGTGAAGCACAAAATACTGTCCACTTTGGCCTTCAACAACTCAACCCAACTTTTTAACTCAGAAAAGTCATATGGGGCATTTAGTGTGAAATAATAACCAAAAGTATGCTTGTCTGTTAATACAGATTCTTCTTGGTAGTTTTAACATTTCAGATTTTAAATGTTGCTTTTAGACTAATGAACTCTGACCATGCTTCGACTTCACAGCTCACCATATCCTGATCATCGTCTGAAGGTCACGGTTTACGCACCTTTTAATGAAGCCAAGCAGATAAACCAGCTGCCATATAGCTCTCTGTTGGGAGCCAGTGGCATTTTCATTTGAACAGCTGAGAATGCTGGGACCCCATATGGAGGTGACGGGTAGGCTGCTGGAGTTGACTGGAGCCTGCTCTCGGCCTGTTTTACACTACTGTCTCACAAGTGTTACATTTTAACAAGCCTGCAGCTGATGCCAGGCATGGCTGGTGCTGGCAGATAAGTTGATCACAGGAGGATTTGGTGTTTTTATCCGTTTCAGTGCAGATAATGGCTCCAGCATGCCTCACTGATTCTTCCCTGCCCGCCTGGAATCTACTGTAACCAGCAGTCATTCCTCCGCCTGCTTTGGGGGGTTTGTCGGCGTGTTAGCGCACAGCAGCAGAAGCCAGCCTGGTGTCCAACCTGTGGAGCAGAACAGGTGACAGTGTACGTGCGCAACGACTGACACTCACCAACTGATTTCAGTGCGCTTCGCCGAGGAAAAACACCAAGGAGCCCGAAGTTGGAACTAGCCGCCAGCCACCATCTTCTGCAGGGACGAAGAGGAGAAAGTGCGGCGCGTCAGGGGGTCCGTCCGGTACGACACATCACACTGCTTCATTACAGCCGACACCGCTGGACCAGCGGCATAGTGGACTACACGGCGCACACACCGCACCGACAGCCGAGCACTTCACTGTGCGCTCAGCCCCAGCAGCAACAGGGAGGAGCGTCAAGACGCACACGCTTAGCCCGGCGGATACAGGAAAAGAAGGGATTTGGCCTTCAAAGTAAAGGCTGAACAAATTCGAGAAAGCGAAGAAGGAGGGGGGAAAAAACAAACAGATTTGATTATGTCCATGGGGAAAAGTGGAACATTGCAGAAAAATCAGATGGTATCAGGATATGCACAGAAAACAAAATATAAATAAATCATACCACAAACATGACATTTACAGCAAAAAAAGAAAAGAAAATGAAAGAATAGTCCATATATATCTGTAAGTGATGATAATATTTTGCCCAGACCTACAGACGTACACAGAATATATTGATTTCAAAATGAATTGGCTTGGTAACATTCGATATAATATCTTGTATCCTGCTCAATAGGCCTGAAAGGTTGGATAAGCTCATTTAGTTGGTGGCTTTTCTGTCTCACCAGACGCTCTAACTGTCTAGTGTTAACAACAATACTATCGCAGCTAAACAGAAGACTTCGATTTCTGCTTTTTCAGACAAAAAATACCATTCAACTTAATACAATATAATGCTTCAAGAAGACCTTCTTTTTTTTTCAAGTATTTTGTTTTATTTTGAAGTCACAGGGGCACAGTTTCCGGTGTAATTCTCGCTCACTCGGACTGTTCTGTCTTGCCGCGGCTGCTCAAAGGTTTGTACCATTGTCTTTTCAGTAAGGGGTGCACCGTATCTACACATTCAGATATTAAGAAATGGAATCGCCTTTTCACCTGTCATTTGATAGAATCCAGCCACTCAGTAATTTGTCCTCAGTCCTAAGTTATGTGGATCATTTATTTCATCTCTCCTTATCTCATTGTTATTACACGGATAATAAAACCAAGGCACTGTATTGTAGATGCTACCACTTTAAAAGAGAATCAGAAAAACAGTGGTCCAGTAAAGGCAACTGTGTTTCCACCAAAGGCTGTCATTGTTTCACTCAACAGGCTTTTTTACATTCTCAATATTTTGTTTTGTGCGTATACCCTCGACTACTCATTAACCCGTGCATTCACGTTAACCCCAATTCTTGTTTCTGTTGAGGATATTATAAGCCTGCTGTTCTTTAGACTGGAGGGAAACGAAGGGGTGGAGGAGTGGTGGTAAGTGATTATTCTCAGGTGAACACCTTCACGGCATTTCTGAAGGGCGGACCCAAGCAGATGGAGGTTTGCCCCCCCCTGTTGCTTTAAACTCACTGACCTTCATTGTCACCCCTGCTTACTCACTGTGTGCTGTCATTCCTATTTTCCTTGTGACTTTGCAATGGCCTTATTGGTGCTTTTCCCTATAATTTCCCTTTAGCTGAAAAATATAAATATGTTCTAATACATCATACATATCACTCAAGGGTCTTATTGTTTAACGTCACGCTCTTTAGTGTGCATTGAAAATTTGTCACTTTGCACACCTATGTATAAATACTGTGTACACACACATAGCTGAAAAGGACTTAATAGAGAAACCCACAGCATGTTTATACTGTATTACTCAACACTGAGTTTACTGTGTGCTACTGTATAGTATTTTATTCAGTACCCTGATGATTTTACAATAGAGTACTCAGATGAAAGAATGTGGTGACATATACAGTTTGATGTCATCATTTGCGTTCTTCTTAAATACATCAAATACAAATCTTATCTACAAAACACAAGTAGTTTCCTGAAGTGGACATTTGCAGAGTCATTTTCCTTCACAGAAAATATGTGACGCTGTCATTCTGACAATCATTCTGATTATGTCCGTTGATTCAAAAGTAACACACATCTCATTGTGTCATTTTGAATCATGTTTCCCCCCTCTCTTCTTTGTTACTCACTAGATATTGGAGACATAATAACAAGGTCCACTCAGTGGCTTAAAGAGCACTCCATCGATTTCGCTTTGCACTCCTGCAACGCTGTCGGACTCACGATGGACACTTTAAAAAGGGATCAAAGTCGATGCAGCAGAACCAGAGATTGTCTTTATCGCCATGTCCTCTTTTAGAGGACAAGTAGTATGTGAATCACCGAGGATGAATATTTAGTGCTGATGCAAACATCACAACCGGAAACAACATGACTATAGTGTCCTTGTAATCCTTTTTTCAGCACAGAATACAGAATAATGCACAAACCTCATTGGTTCAGCATGGTTATTGTAGGATATAAAGTTTCAATATAAAAAGTTTCAGTTCATGAAAAAGAACATTTAAAATTAAATATAATAAACTTAGAAAAAGGAGATGACTGGTTGCTCTGTATACTCAACCGCAGATCAAAAATGTGTCGAGTGCTCTTGGAAAACAAAACTGGAAGGCATTCCAGGCACCCCAAAATACAAGACAAATATCATCACAGAAGGAAATATTAAAAAGCCTTTATTATAGTGGCTAAATCAATAAAAAAGCCAACATGTTTCGACCACTGTAGGTCTTGGTCAGGGCTTTAAACAAACAACACATGTTTGTTATAGTAGCAACAGCCAATGGGAGACAAGCACATGATGATAATAACATGACAGCTGAAACAAATGAAAACACGAAATAACATGAGATGAGATAACACAGAAATGTTTTTTATACATCATAAATAGAAGGTTAGATAGGTGCCCATATATCTGGGGTTTAAACATAGGCTGTGAGAAACACGGGGAAGTCTATAAAATAATAAACTTTGCCTTGAATTGACCTTTTTTTTTTACCTGAATTCCATAAAACGTACTTGACGTTATACTACAGTGCAGTGTTTATGTGGTACATTACAGGACTCTCATAAACGGATGGGTTCTCTTCAGCGCATTAATATCCAATTGGTCAAACTTTTGGAGTGACGACTGATTAAGCCAATCACAGTCTGGGTGTTGAATTACAGCAGGCAAAACTGTTAATTGCAACGCCCTTTGTAAAGTGAACCCACAGATTGATATTTCCAAGTTTACCCAAACACTGGCGGAAGTACAGTGAATTTGCCGTTAAAATAAAACTGAGAATGTCAAGGTAGACGGTACAGCAACATGTCATAATACTCCGCGGATTCGTTGTATTCCATATATTTACCCACAAAATACATGTTTTGTGCATACGTATGTATCATAGATTCCACATGGCTTTTATTTTGAACGACGGATTTCCTTCTGTTCTTTTTAACTGACTTGACATCGCCATTTTGTCTCAGTTTCTTCCTGAACTTTTAAGCTTTAACGACTTTCATTGGAATTCTTAAACCAACATGGGTGCTTGTTTGGCAGTTAGTTCCCTTGCCAGTTGTGTGAGTATACATTTACCGGTTGTGGCCTTGCGACATTATATACGTAGACTTACAGGATTTGTTTGAGTAATTTTAGGTTTACGCGTTGTTTAGCTAAAACAACATTACGTTATGTCGATGATATCTACACAACGTCATGTGAAAATATTTTACTGCGGCCTGTCGCCAGGCATATGTAACGTTACATGTCTCATGTGACATTATATTTATTCTGAATAAATGAATACTGGTTACTGGTTAAATTCGGCATACATCCTATAAACCAGGTAACGTTAACTTAAGACATTACATGAATTTCTTCTGACGTTTTCAGTTTGTTCCGTCTTCCCCTGGTGGAAATCTGTAAAAAGCCCCAAACATTGAACACTAACGTCGACAAACTTGTGCTGCTTTGTTAAGTTTAACGTTATACCCAACTTAAAGCAAACTTTTAGACCGACTTGTAAAATGTTTTAGCAAAATGGCGTGATATGAGGCGAAACAATTTAACGTTACCGATATACAAGGTGGCAGTGAATTGCCAGAATTTCCAGGGACGTCTTTGTGCTCTCCTTTATATTTTATTTACAGCCATCTTATAGGGTAATTCGCCTGTTAATGTTTTGAAGTACTGCAGTCAACGAGTAATATGAACAAAATGTTACGCTAACCTGTGTCTTTCATATCTGCAAGGTGTTTTCTAAAAAGGCGCAGTTTCCGGGTTTTCCTCAGGCTCTTACGCCATCCTCCTGGTCTGTTGCTCTGTGCTTGTGTCATAATCATTCTTGCCTTTGACTTTTTAACGGTCACAGTATAAATATTTGAGATTTTTGGCACTGAAAAAAAAAAAGACTTGTGAAAACAAATTCTTACAGATTGATATAAATTAAGAACACATGTAAAAAATGAAAGTTTAAAAAAAAACCCAACTTTAAAAAAAAAATATGACCCACCTAAATCATCACCGTTGAAGGCAGTTATTAGTCCTATCTAATGTTAAGTAAAAAATTTGAATGGAGATGATCTGTTTGTAAACAACGTGTGACAAGTGATTTTACAAATACACCTATAACTGGACGATCCAACTGCTGCTTAGTCAACTTCCAATCAAAAGCTGCATAATGAAGATGAATCCCAAAGAGAGGGAGAGATCTGTTCCGATGGCAGCTCTAATCACAGGCCTGATTACTGCCCCAATCATCATTTGTCTCTCCCTTTCTGGAAGCACGCAGAAGAAGCGGAGAGATGGTGGCCCCGACAGCAGACAGTGTTATTTGTTTTGTTTTTTTCCCTCCCAACCACAGTCGTTGCAAGCCATGCATGCATTACCCTGATTATCCCACACCCCAGAGCCCCGTCCCCGAGTTTCATAAAATATGAATCTGTACGAAGGCCTTGCTAATTCTCTCCCTCGTCTCGTCTCCAGGCGTCCTGTTTGTGCGGCTCGGCCCCCTGCCTCCTGTCATCATGCTGCCCGTCAACGTACAATTCCACCATGAGCCGGCTGGCCTTCTCCTTCCTGCTGCTGCTCGGGACTCTGGTCTCTGTCATTATGATTCTCCCAGGCATGGAGGAACATCTTAAAAAGGTACATTAGATAAGACTAGATAAGATCAAATTTAATGGTCCACATGGGGCTGTTGCATCAGGCCCATTACAATCATTACATTTTCTCAACCCACATGGCATTTCCAATACAAGAAAAAATAGGAAAATAATTCAGATTGGTTTCATAAGGCTGTAACCCAGCAGCAGTGATACTGTAGAGGATTATGTGTTCGTTATCAACCAGTAGTCTCAGATGAAGTGCTTGTTTTGTTTTTGTTTTTTAAAGATATTCCAAAATCAAAGAGCGTTTCAGTTGACCAAATTTAGTCCTTGCCTTTCTTCCACCCATTATTTTCTTTGTGTGCTTTCACACCGTCAGATTCCAGGCTTCTGTGTTGGCGGCTCAACCATACCTGGCATCGAGAACAAGGTGAACTGTGACATCATCGTCGGCTACAAGTCAGTGTACCGCATGTGCTTCGCCATGGCCTGCTTCTTCTTCCTCTTCTCCGTCATCATGATCCGAGTGCGCAGCAGCAAGGACCCCCGAGCCGCCATCCAAAATGGGTTGGTACTGTGCACTGCAGCTTCAGTACCACAGATGAATGATGAAAGCATGCTGCCCTCCGCTGGCTAAACATGGCGACTGCACCTCTAAGATTGTATTTACACTGAGATAAAAATATACTTGTTCTGTACGTACTTAAAATACCTTTACTTTCTTCTTCTCAGTTTCTGGTTCTTCAAGTTCCTGGTGCTGGTTGGCATAACTGTGGGAGCTTTCTTCATTCCAGATGGCATCTTTAATACAGGTATGAAGCCCAGGTTTCAGACCAAGGAGATGCTACACTGTGCAAAGCCGCAGACTCTTGAGTCTAAATTAGGGCTTGATCTTGAACCTCAATAGTTCACCACTGAAAGCTGGCCGTGAACGCTTGTTCAGATTTCTACTTTCTACTACTTGATCAGAAAGTCTGTGATTTCAAGCCTAACGTCCAATTTTAGATTGAGCAAAGTTTTTGTACAACTGCTTGTGTTTAGATAGATTAGATTTAGCTGGCCTCTTGTTGTTTTAAGTGGTTTTGTAGAGAATAAAATGCTTGTTTTTGTCAAAGTAAGAAATGGGGGAAAAAAAAAAGAAGCATAATTTACGTATTGGTACCTAAACTCCGCTATCAGAAAGGCCTGTTGTCAGTTTGTGTTCATGGTAAATAACTACTTAGTAAAGTTTCACTCGATGTGATTAACTACTCACATCAAGTTGAAGAACTTGTCAATTCTGATGTTCATTGTTCATAAGCTAAACATCAGTTTATATAACATCCAGAACGGATAAATGTTGACCTACAACGGCACATACTGTCCTGAGAGTCTTCTGCTGTATGGTTTAGCTCTGGAACTTAATGCCTCTGTCGTTGCACAGCTTAATATGCTTCTCACAAATGTCCTGGATCTTTTTCTGTCTGGTCTCAGTGTGGTATTACTTCGGCGTGATGGGCTCTTTTATCTTCATCATCATCCAGCTCATCCTGCTGGTGGACTTTGCCCATACCTGGAACCAGTCCTGGTTGGAGAAGGCAGAGAATGGGAACCCCAAGTGCTGGTTTGCAGGTAGAAGGGCAGCACAGCCTCCATTTATCCCAGTAAACTTTGATGTGCCAGTTTAAAATTTAGGCTTTGCCCAATGGGTTAATGACAGGCAATACCTGCATTTTAGGATTCAGGCTGCCAGTAATGTGCACATTTTCTATTTCCCAAAATCACACAGCAGGGTGAAAAAGTCTGAGTTTAAACCTCTGGACAATAAAATCACTAAAACCGGAATTGAAAACCGGAATACTACTGCAAGTATATTCATGCATATGTGAATGAATTTAGGTCTGTGTACCAGTGTAGTAGTGATGAATTTACAAAGTTAAATCAGTCAGACTACATAAATGCTAGATAACTCTAGAGTGGACTAGATGTGGGTCAGGTTTCGTGTGATGGTCTAATGACTTCACTCTGTGCTCATGCTTTCCTCGCAGCTCTGCTGTCCTTCACTATCTTCAACTTTGCCTTTGCCTTCGCTGCTGTCGTGCTCTTCTATGTGTTTTACACCCAACCTGGCGACTGCACGGAGCACAAGGTCTTCATCAGCCTCAACTTCATATTCTGCATCATTGTGTCCGTCGTGGCCATTCTGCCCAAAGTTCAGGTAATGCAGAGACTTGTTGATATGAGATATAATATGTGCCCTAATCCTTCATGTAATACTCTAGCAGTGATGTATGTATATTAGCAAGAAATTAGGATATCTGCCATTTGATGCTCAGTCTACAAAACAAGCTAATATGGAATTGACATTTGTCCTAGCTGTGACCTTTTGCTATCTCTGTGAGGACCAAATTACTTGAGCAATGAAGAGAGTTTTGTTTTAGTTGGCACAATGATTTATTTTCTGACTTATCCCATGCCATGTCTCCACAGGAGGCTCAGCCCAGCTCAGGCCTGCTCCAGGCCTCCCTCATCTCCCTCTACACCATGTATGTCACCTGGTCAGCCATGTCCAACAACCCCAGTAAGTCCAATGAATCAGAGTTCCAACACAACTGTATTTTAATCAGAACTTGAACCAGGATAGCTGACCTTGGGAAGGAGTATCAAGTAGCTGTAACAATGACTAGTTGTCATACTGTCAGCTGTTTACACTGTTTTCTGTGTTTCCGACCTCAGACCGGCAGTGTAACCCCAGTCTGCTGAGTTTGGTCCAGCCCATTAGTCCAACCCCACCACCGGGACCTGCTCCTCCTACCCCAGCCCCTTCAAACGTCCAGTGGTGGGACGCACAGGGCATCGTGGGATTGATCATTTTCTTGTTCTGTACTCTTTATGCCAGGTATTTTACTGTTATTGCCGGTTTCCATGATTTGACTTTACAAGAAGATTGTAGACATTTTTAGAAACGACTTGAAACACTTAAGTTATACGTACATCACCGACGACAAGTTGCATATTTTTCCTGTTGTCAGAAACCGCACATTACCACCAGAAGAGGTGTGACTTTAGTTTAGCATGCTGCTTTTGCCAGTGCACTCGTGGAAGATGGCAAAAGAAAAGCTTATTTGGAAATAGTTTAAATTTGATACATCAACATTGCTCAACTTTAGCAACATTTCGTGAGATAATATTGATTTAGCGGAGGGAATACAACAACCCATTTAGTTACCTTTTTAAAGAAGCACCCAATTGAACATATTAGAAGCTTAGCAGTGTCATACTGCTTTAAAGTGATACATTTTTGACCCAGTGAAGTCGCTGATGGCCAGGTCAAGAAAAGCAATCACTGCCAAGAGTTAAAGGCATGACTTTGGCTTTTATCTGGGATTCATTTGCGTCTGGAGATTGTTTTTCGCACAAGAACACAAGTTTACATATACATAAACCAAAAAGATGCATTCAAACTGCAGTCAGACAAATCTCCTCCAGCATAAAGAAGGTCCTACGAGTGGACACAAACATTCAGGATCAAGTTCAACCTGGAAACACAAAGTATCTTTATCAAGAGGAAAGGGTCAGCATGCAGAATAAGACGGACAAGGTTGTTTACTGTCATTTGTTGCTGTATGTCTAGATGACTTCTTGTGCTTTCGCCCGCCACAGTATCCGCTCCTCCAACAACACCCAGGTGAACAAGCTGATGCAGACTGAGGACAGCCAGGGTCTGACCGCCGACTACGAGGCCGCGAAAGGGGAGGACGGAGTCCGACGGGCCATGGACAACGAAGAGGAGGGAGTCACCTACAGCTACTCCTTCTTCCACTTCAGCCTCTGTCTGGCCTCCCTCTACATCATGATGACCCTCACCAACTGGTACAAGTAAGTATCTGCTATCTGTTGTTCGTAGCGAACTCCTTCAGACGGCCCGACTTTCCTGCAACACTGACTTGTTCTTGGCTCCTCAGGCCCGACACCGACTATCAGGTCATGCAGAGCGCCATGCCGGCCGTGTGGGTGAAGATCAGCTCCAGCTGGCTCGGCTTGGCCCTCTACCTCTGGACCCTGGTGGCCCCGCTGGTGCTCCCCGACAGAGACTTCAGCTAGAAACGGTGAAGTCTGTCAGCATGTGGCCGCTAGCCTCTTATATTTGCACCTTGAAGAAAGATAGCTTTAGCTTCAAATTGATCTGCTTGGTTTGCTTGCAGCTCCACATTTAAAATTGGAAAATGAAATGGTAATATGCTTTGTTTTTGACATGAAGCCGTTGCATAATTGTTACTTAAATGTTGGTTTTTGTGGCTCAAGTTGAAATGTGCAGGAATGGGATTGTTTGAGTTGCGCTTTAATCACACATTCCAGTTTTTCCACCTCAGGTAATTTTTTCAGATGTTTCCTCCACTGTCAAAATATTCAGATTGAGAGCACTACATGTCTCTACGGGACACGACCAAATGAAACCTAAATGATCCCTGTGGGGTATTGATGTTTTGGCTTTGTTTCACTACATTTACATTAGTTGTTCGTACTTTTTTTTTTTTTTCTCCGCTCCCTTTAAATCAGTTTGAGTTCATGGAAAGGTGTCCAAATTTTTGATATTTACTTTTTTCTAGTTCTGTTGCACAGCTTTGTTCTAGTGCCATTTTATAACAACAGTGCCTTTATTATATTTTACACACAAGTTATTCAGAGCGACCATTTTTATTGGTTTTTACGTATTTTATCTTTCACTGGTATTTTATTTTCTGTGAAGCACTTTGTACTTTGTTTTGAGAAGTGCTCTATAAATAAAGTTGATTTCTTATTAATATCTTTAAAAAAAATTCATTCAGTTATCAGTATAAAGTTGCTTGCTCAATATACTGTATGTTCACTTTTCATTATAATCAATAAGTTTTTTTTGTCTTTAATCAGAGTGTGGGACACTTCTGTCCTGTAGGTGGGGCTGTGGTCCGACTTACCGAATTAGACTTTCTTTGTGGGAGACACGCTGGATTTCAGATGTAGAATCATTTTGGACATATGTGCTGTAAGATTTCTAAACCTGTTTGATAACCGTTTTTCGTTTTGTACTACTACTACTTTGTGAATTGGCCCATATTTTTCTCCAGATACGGCAAACACAATGTCATCAAGTCCGGTCATCAAGCAGGGATTTCCAAATGCTTCACTGCCCGCCCGCCCGCCCGCCCTAAATCACATGATCCTGTTAAAATGGGATTTATTGTGTTCCTTCGATGCAGGATTCCCCAGTGCACACACACACACACACACACACACACTTTGCAAGTAATGTAGAGGGAATGTGTTTTTCCCCTATCACAAGATCAGCATGAGCAGGGGGGCTGAACACAACACTTCATTCAAGGCTTGTGTTGGGGAAGAACGGCTAATGTCCGGCCTCTGAAGTCGAGCTTGGATAATATAATATGTTAAACAGGACACCCTCTATGACTTCCCCTGCATGTTTTTCATTCTCTTATCTGTGCCTTTCATATTACAAATAAAACCAGTTTACGTGCATTATGAGCCTTTACAGAACAACCGGATTACAGTCCCTCCAGAAGCATAGATAAACCGACAATATATGCATCAGATGTGGTTTAGCAGTTGTTTATGTCATGGTCTGATGAAGGAAATGCATTCACAATACTTCTAATGCACCACATAAACCATACTGATGGATTAAAGTCGGGAGACTCACACAAGCAGCAGAGACTGAAATATCCTGATTTTTAGTCATTGCTATAGGTCACACTCCAAAAACACTACGATACTACGTTTCCCATAATGCAGCCAATAACTAATTAGACCATCACTGCCTGATGAATGCAAATGTCTTTCAAACTCTATCAATCACAACTCAAACTCAATCACATGTCCAGTTTGTGACACAGCCTTTCTCCAAGCCCAAGCCAAAGTAACCTTGATGACATCATCGGGGGTTATTTGTTCAGATTTACTCTTTAAGAGCCTGATCATTATTCAGTCTGTCATCGTGTTCATGTTCATTTTCTGTTGGGGATATGCAAGATTTGATTGGCTTCATCGAAATAAGAATCCATCTACGTCGTACACGGATACCTAACGGTATTCTGTGCAATTAATGAAAACTAAGGGGGCGCCATCATGAAACCAAAAAATGTAAATTTCTCCCTTTTTTCCTTTTTCTCAAAGGAAGTGATTTACAGACTTTAATAAATAATACTTAAAGATGTTTGCTGCTTATTTAGTCAGAGTTATATAATGCTATAAAGAAGATAGCTTACATCATAAATACCTTTGACTTGTGAGAAGTACTTGGGTTGGTCATAACATAACAGAGAGTAAAGATGAACCAATAAAGGCATCAGGAACCCGTCTGAGCCGGTGTTCCCTCTAAGCTGACCGGTTTGTTGACATACAGAACATCAAGCAGGCTACTTCAGCACAGTGAGTGAGTGGGTTATGTCAGTAATCTGTCGTTGGTCCAGATTCTCTCCGGAAATTCAGCCTGCTCGTGCACGCTGGACTCAACACTAGGACGTTGACACGCCTGCTGCACCATGGCGCTCTCTTCACACACACACACACACACCACCATCTGTAAACAGTAGATGCGTGCCTACGGTTGCCATTTGACCCGCATTGTTATGGGTGACAGTGACAGTGGTAGTCCCCGGCCCAGCTGCGAGCAGCAGGCCGACCTAATGCTGTTATATAATGCAGAATGAGGCTCTGATCAGTTGCATAAGCCAGTTATGGCCTGTTGTGGTTTGGTATTCTGGGCCCTGCCCTGGGGGACCTTCACTATCATCACCATCACCGTCTTCAAAAGCAATCGCACCCCACCTCCTTGGAGGGTTCGAAGCACCTGGCAACCAGGAAGAAAAACAAGCAAAATGGAGCCCTGAAGGTTTTTAACGGGCAGCCCCAGTGGTCTTCATTAAACGGCTGCATGGTGTTGGATGTGTGTGAGGACAAAATGATGTCAGGATTGCACATTCCTGGAATATGATGTGGGTGTGATTAGATTGAGAAGGAAATATTTTACATTGTAAATTCAAATCAATAAAATAAATCCTAAAATCAAATATTTGTTGAATAATTGATGAGTACAACTCTTGAAGTTTCTAATGAGACCACATGAAGAATGAGATCATGTTCAGCAGATAAAAAGACTAATTGCTTTTGTGATTCATCCTGTGCTACATCACACACCACAGATGATTTTCTGTGTTTCATTAGAGCGTTTGAGTCTCCCGATGCAAAAAAATACGGGTTAAGAGACGTTCCCACACTGACAAAGTCAACATTCTGTGTGAAAAACAATAGAGAACCTAATAGTAATAATAATAATGTCAATAAAATGTATGAATGACTAAAGAAAATACGTTTATACCTGTTAGACTCTTAAAGCAGCGCAAAGATTTTAAGATTTCCTTTTATTTCTAATGTTACTGTAAGGGGGCGGGGTCTCGCGGTAGTGCGCGTGGGTTTTATGGGGTTTTTAGGCAGCAGCATGTTTGTCTCGCGCTCCAGCTGTGGCGGGATGTTGGCAGTGTCAAGTTAACTTGAATAAAACACAAACCGGAATTTAGGCAATTTAGGCATCTTCAGAATAATTGCGCAGAAATGTGACAATGGACATGATTTGATCACTTTTTATTAACATACCTGCCTTATTCATTTTCATATGATTCGAGACATTATATAACACATTATATATCTATAACGTTAATAATAGCTGATTTAAGTTTTGTCGCTATTTCATCGTTTATTTCCCATTGTGTATGTATGTCGCCCCATGTACGTTTGTATTGTATTAAATGCAGTAAAGGACGTTTTTATTGACCACAAATGCCTCCTTCTGTTTTCACAATTGAAGGCTACGTAGCTACGTTCACTGACTTTTGCTGAAAAAGTTGTGGCGGAAATGCTATGTTTTCTGTTTACCGTACATTGACGATGATGCTAGCGCTATGGCAAATTGCAGCATCAACTTTCAGGAGGATTCATTCCGTCCCGCTATCACCAGAGCATCTGGACTGGACCACTCACGTTATTAGCCGGTAACAACTAAGCTACTTCTCTGTAACAGTCTGATATGAAGCAAAACGCTACAGCGATAGACCTGTGTTGACAGGTCAGGGAACCAGATGTCAGCAGCTGGAGGTGTTACGATGAATTAGCATAATTACTGTTATCTTCTGAGCTACTGTATGTGGTGTTGCTGAAGATGCCAGTATCAATCTTGCTAAAATGAAATAGGGTGTTTCCGGTCTAAAATGCAACCTTTGGCCATCGAAACACGTCGCACTGAATGAAGCTCTGACCGAAAACAGTTGAATGTGGTTGTATTTACAACAGAAGTTAAAGCAACATGTAAGTTTACGAGTGGACTCAAAGACAGGGTTACCGTGTATTGCTTTAGTCTTTGAGCTCCACTTAGCGTTGCGCTTTTTGTCAACACTCCAAGGCATGTAGACTACCTTTCCGCTTTTATTTTGAACGCCATATCTGAAAGTTTCCTGTCTCGTCCTAACGAACCTCGGCTGACTTGACGCAGCTAGTGAAGCCGTGGCCGCACCGCAGAGAAGTGAAGTTGAGCATCCTGCAGGTAATATAAACTCATACGTGGTGTCAGTGACGCGTTGTTGGAAATATTACCATGAATTTGGTAGCTTTGTGAACAGTTTACATGTTGTGGCAGGGCGGGTATTATTATTAAGCATGTTTTCCTTGTCGCTATTTCTTCGGAATGGTAAGATAAAGGTAGCTAATGTTAAGATGGACAGCGTGACCAGAGCTAAGATGGAATGTTTTCCGGTTTCTGTAATGTTTTTGGTTAACATGTTAGAAGGGTGTTAAGCTACCTGAACTGGTCCTGGGCTTGTCCTTTCCCCAAACTGGCTCATTCATTGTCTGTGAGAGGGAGGAGGAGGTGGTGAGCAGCAGCAAGTCAGCCAGAATTGGACATAACGAGACAGGAAGTATAGTGATTTCATGTTCAAAATAAACGTATTGAATTTGTCCCGTGTAGTAAAATAGGTACAGTACGTAGTTGCTTGTGTAGAACAGCTGAGGTGGTGTTAAAATAATATAATAAAAAATATATATTAAATTCAGAGCGGGCCTATTGCTGAAACACTGGCATGAGTAGAATTGCTTGGCTTTGTGATGTAACGTTAGTTTTATTTCGAAAAGACTTTATTTGGAGGCTTTGTTATTCCTGTTAGCTTGACGCTGATTGTAGTAGCAGAACTGCATGGTTCGGTCTGTGGCACTACGTAGAATAACTGGAGTAGTCTGTCTCTACGTTGGCCAAGTGTTTTGTTAATCGATATTGCCCAGTACGGCTACTGCTGTTGCGTCAGAACGCAGGGGTGCAGGTATTTTGTGTCTCAAATAATTGGAGCTACCGCCTGTTACCCAGTTACACCATTTTAAAATCTGACTGTTTTACGCAGGTGTGTATCATATTTTGTCATGGCTTTTGGTTATTGTTGATTTCATTCGATAGCGCGTTATGTTGCACCAGGCAACATCACCGCTAAGCGCCCCGTTTATAGCAAACCAACCTCCATTCAAAAAAATCTGGCACTTTGATATATTTTATTAATTCGTCTGCAAGCGCGCATGCCCTTAAGAACATGACGTTTTATAAATTAGTGGTATTTTTTGCAAATATACCATCCACCAAGTAGCACTTCTGTTTTACCAGTTTTTATTTAGTCCAGCCCCCACTGTCCCCTTGCATTTTGGTGGAAGATCATTTTGAGAGCCAGTGCCAAAGGTCCACATTTAGTGAATTTATGAATGCCGAATTCACAAATAGACCTTCAATATTTAGAAAATACTATTATTCGTGTTTTTTTTAATATATGCATCTTGTTGAGAAGCATATTTAGACTCATATTTGTGATTAATTTAACGGAATTTGGCGTTGCCGTTTGCCACATGCAACAGAAAACGAAACCTATCTGCTCCAGCACTGGCTGCGTAATGCCTTCCCACTGCTCGGACATTTCTGCATAACCTGCTTGTGAGGAATCCAACATGACATCATGCGTGAGAAACAGTTCCACTCGGGGCGGATTTATTTATTTTTTTTTTTTTTTGTGGCCGCAGGATCAAATCGCCGATAATATTACATAATGACAACTGAGCTTAAATTGGTGGGTTGATTTGGATGTCAGTGTAGTGGCTAAGTGGATGAGCTTTAACGTCCCATGTTACAGTGGATTTACTATTTCTATTCCGGTTGAAAATAAAAACAAATCTGCATGAGGATGTGCCTGCAAAGAGCAAGGAAGCGAGCTACCATACAGATCACCCCTGCAGCCCTATAACACTCATTGCAATGATGCCCACTGGATTAGAGGGCATCTGAGGACAGCTGTGGCTTGCAACATTGCTCTGCTGCAAAAACACACAACAGGGCCTTTTCCCCATTTCGTCCATGTGAATGTGATTGGTTTATCATAAGATTTAGACTGAGCTAATTCTCCAAAGGCACGCTGCATTTCTTGGCACAAAGTGGAGCGATGTCTGTCTGTCTGTGCATTATTTGATGAATATGATGAAGTGTCTATTATGCTACCGTCTTGGAGGGAGGTAGCGTTGGTCCTGAATAGGGCTGCAAATGATGTTTATTTTCATCATATGATTGGGATAATTCAAATTGCTTCCATTTTTTCGACGACAATCTTAAAACCCAAATGTGTTAAATTTACAACGATATAAACAGAAAAAAGCAGCAAAACCTTACATTAAAGAAGCTGGAACCAGTGAGTATTTCACACGTTTTTCCTTGATAAATGATAATAATAATCGACTGTCAAAATTAGTTGATTGACTAATAGATTCAATGACTTGATGTGAGTTTTGATTTGTTTTAGGCTTGTGTAGTGTGATATACCCCATACCCTTTTCAACTCCTGTCATGTGAATATGTGTAACACGTCGATCGAAAGTAACACCGCGTCACTATGGCACAGTGGTGCTGCCACCATGATAAAGAAAAGATTTGCTTTTCTCGTTTTTACAAGATGTTTTTCATATTCATTTTCATAATGTTATTATGACATATATAGTCTCGCTTTTACTAGATACCAAATTATTCCGTTTTTTTCAAGAAACATTTCTTGTTATAACAACATATCACTTGTTATATCACGAAACCTTCTACTGGTTTGAATATGGTTTAAGTTTCATTTGATGCTTGGGACACTGCCGATTGAAGTACCTTCCGTTCATTACTGTACCCACTATATATATCACTTGTTCTGTGCAGGGGGGCAGGAGCCTGTCCCAGGGCCACAGGGAGGGTTCACCCTTGACAGACACCGGTCTATCAAGACAGACAGACAATCATACTCACATCTACAGGCAACTTTTAGAGGGGTTACTAGTTAAATATGTTGGATGCTTATGTCCGGAAAACTATAGGTACAACTATTTGTGTATATTTGAGGTTATTCAGTTTGCTACATACATTGAAACAGGCATATAGCCTCATGAGGTACAGTATGTGGTCAGGAAGGGTAGGCGGGTCTTAGACAGAGGGGGGCGCTGAACTGAATGCTCATTTAAGCGAACGGCAGGTATGCCAACACCGTACTGATGCATGGCCGCTGACAATCACTGATGCCAAATACACACACAGTTATTACACATAGGCACACAAACA